>NC_034186.2:8696179-8812130 GCF_002021735.2 Oncorhynchus kisutch
TTGGTGATGTGGACACCAAGGAACATGAAACTCCTACAGCCCCGTCGATGTTAATGGGGCCTGTTTGGCCCGCTCCACTACAGCCCCGTCGATGTTAATGGGGCCTGTTTGGCCCGCTCCACTACAGCCCCGTCGATGTTAATGGGGCCTGTTTGGCCCGCTCCACTACAGCCCGTCGATGTTAATGGGGCCTGTTTGGCCCGCTCCACTACAGCCCCGTCGATGTTAATGGGGCCTGTTTGGCCCGCTCCACTACAGCCCCGTCGATGTTAATGGGGCCTGTTTGGCCCGCTCCACTACAGCCCCGTCGATGTTAATGGGGCCTGTTTGGCCCACTCCACTACAGCCCCGTCGATGTTGAAGGAAAGGTTGTTTTCCTGGCACCACACTGCCAATTCTGACCTCCTCCCCATTTTGCAAGGAGGTAAAGATAGTTGGCGAAACACCATGATATTTACCTATTGGTCAAGGACTTTGAATTTACCAAGCCAAGAACTAATAAACATTTGCTGAGGAGTGCACACCGCTTGAGCTAGCTAACATGCTAGCTAACTAATGCTTTGGTGCTTGTGCACGACATCGTCTGCAATTTAGCATTTAGTGCGGCATTTAAAAAAAATGTGAGATAAAAGTTGTTTTTTTTGCATAATAACAGACTTTTTAAAAACTGTTTTTCATTACATATTTAAGAGCTAATGATTATACACATAATCCTATGAGATTGGTGCTTTCATGCAGTTTAACAGTTTGCCCTTGGCTGCCTCCATGTTTTAAAACATACAGACTTAGTGAAATGGGATGTGGAGTTCATTTTAGCATTTGAACAGTGTTACTTTATATTGTGGGTGTCCATTTATCAATAAATAAATAAATATTTGACAAAAATAAAAAATCATTCAACGTATGTGCATATGAGTGGACGCATAAATCACAAGATAATTAAATCAAACATTTCATAACTGAAAAAAATGATTTCATGAACAAAATGTATATTTACAGGTCCATTTGTGCTGCTTTGTCTACCAATTCAAATGCTATATAGTGTTGGTGAGTACTGTTATCACAGGTTGTTTTAATACCCCAGAGAAATGTACTCTGAATGTCAGTCTTTAGGTCTTATGATGCTTCTGTTCTCTATTATTCAGTGTTGTGTGAATGTGGAAATCTGTGGTGTGTTCAGAATTGGTGTCAAGTAGGTCCTAACTTTTGCAACATTATAAGTTAAAGACCCACATTACAGCCGTACTGTCCGTTACCCGTGTACATACATTGACTGTCCATGTGCATTTAAGGCCTGGAACGCCTTAATTGTGCACCAAATTAAAGTCCACTCAGAAGTTACTAAAAATCTCACAAATGTGGCAATGTTCAGTTGTCATCTATGTGCTTGTAATGATTTAGCATCAGAAAGTGATTATTTTGTACACATCAACAGCCATCTCAACAGTAATTAAACTATTACTTGTATGTTTGTAGGCTGTAATTTCCAGACAAACATTAATGGTACCTTTTAAATCTCACAAAAATGGCAAACATTGCTCTCACATTTTAAACCTGGAGTTTTTATTTATTTATTTATTTATTTTACCTTTATTTAACCAGGTAGGCAAGTTGAGAACAAGTTCTCATTTACAATTGCGACCTGGCCAAGATAAAGCAAAGCAGTTCGACAGATAAAACGACACAGAGTTACACATGGAGTAAAAACAAACATACAGTCAATAATGCAGTATAAACAAGTCTATATACAATGTGAGCAAATGAGGTGAGAAGGGAGGTAAAGGCAAAAAAGGCCATGATGGCAAAGTAAATACAATATAGCAAGTAAAATACTGGAATGGTAGTTTTGCAATGGAAGAATGTGCAAAGTAGAAATAAAAAAATAATGGGGTGCAAAGGAGCAAAATAAATAAATTAATTAAAATTAAATACAGTTGGGACAGAGGTAGTTGTTTGGGCTAAATTATAGGTGGGCTATGTACAGGTGCAGTAATCTGTGAGCTGCTCTGACAGTTGGTGCTTAAAGCTAGTGAGGGAGATAAGTGTTTCCAGTTTCAGAGATTTTTGTAGTTCGTTCCAGTCATTGGCAGCAGAGAACTGGAAGGAGAGGCGGCCAAAGAAAGAATTGGTTTTGGGGGTGACTAGAGAGATATACCTGCTGGAGCGTGTGCTACAGGTGGGAGATGCTATGGTGACCAGCGAGCTGAGATAAGGGGGGACTTTACCTAGCAGGGTCTTGTAGATGACATGGAGCCAGTGGGTTTGGCGACGAGTATGAAGCGAGGGCCAGCCAACGAGAGCGTACAGGTCGCAATGGTGGGTAGTATATGGGGCTTTGGTGATAAAACGGATTGCACTGTGATAGACTGCATCCAATTTGTTGAGTAGGGTATTGGAGGCTATTTTGTAAATGACATCGCCAAAGTCGAGGATTGGTAGGATGGTCAGTTTTACAAGGGTATGTTTGGCAGCATGAGTGAAGGATGCTTTGTTGCGAAATAGGAAGCCAATTCTAGATTTAACTTTGGATTGGAGATGTTTGATATGGGTCTGGAAGGAGAGTTTACAGTCTAACCAGACACCTAAGTATTTGTAGTTGTCCACGTATTCTAAGTCAGAGCCGTCCAGAGTAGTGATGTTGGACAGGCGGGTAGGTGCAGGTAGCGATCGGTTGAAGAGCATGCATTTAGTTTTACTTGTATTTAAGAGCAATTGGAGGCCACGGAAGGAGAGTTGTATGGCATTGAAGCTTGCCTGGAGGGTTGTTAACACAGTGTCCAAAGAAGGGCCGGAAGTATACAGAATGGTGTCGTCTGCGTAGAGGTGGATCAGGGACTCACCAGCAGCAAGAGCGACCTCATTGATGTATACAGAGAAGAGAGTCGGTCCAAGAATTGAACCCTGTGGCACCCCCATAGAGACTGCCAGAGGTCCGGACAGCAGACCCTCCGATTTGACACACTGAACTCTATCAGAGAAGTAGTTGGTGAACCAGGCGAGGCAATCATTTGAGAAACCAAGGCTGTCGAGTCTGCCGATGAGGATATGGTGATTGACAGAGTCGAAAGCCTTGGCCAGATCAATGAATACGGCTGCACAGTAATGTTTCTTATCGATGGCGGTTAAGATATCGTTTAGGACCTTGAGCGTGGCTGAGGTGCACCCATGACCAGCTCTGAAACCAGATTGCATAGCAGAGAAGGTATGGTGAGATTCGAAATGGTCGGTAATCTGTTTGTTGACTTGGCTTTCGAAGACCTTAGAAAGGCACGGTAGGATAGATATAGGTCTGTAGCAGTTTGGGTCAAGAGTGTCCCCCCCTTTGAAGAGGGGGATGACCGCAGCTGCTTTCCAATCTTTGGGAATCTCAGACGACACGAAAGAGAGGTTGAACAGGCTAGTAATAGGGGTGGCAACAATTTCGGCAGATAATTTTAGAAAGAAAGGGTCCAGATTGTCTAGCCCGGCTGATTTGTAGGGGTCCAGATTTTGCAGCTCTTTCAGAACATCAGCTGAATGGATTTGGGAGAAGGAGAAATGGGGAAGGCTTGGGCGAGTTGCTGTTGGGGGTGCAGTGCTGTTGTCCGGGGTAGGAGTAGCCAGGTGGAAAGCATGGCCAGCCGTAGATTTTTTTTTATTGAAATTCTCAATTATGGTGGATTTATCAGTGGTGACAGTGTTTCCTATCTTCAGTGCAGTGGGCAGCTGGGAGGAGGTGTTCTTATTCTCCATGGACTTTACAGTGTCCCAGAACTTTTTTGAGTTAGTGTTGCAAGAGTTGTCATGACTACTAGAGTATCTTCACCATCAGTGGATGAATCACATGCAAATAGTCAGGAAGAAGAGTTTGTTGATGATGCCAATGCTTCTTCTGATTTGAATTGTACAGCTAAAGGCTTAGCAACTATTATTGAGGAAAGATTTGCAGCTTCTCTACTGATATTAGAGCATTTGGCCAAGCTCAGCTATTGATGAGGGAGCTCCATCATTTGATTTGTTCCGTACCTGTCTCTTTATCTAGTGACTTTGTTGGTGGCATCTTTCGTCAACATAATCTCTATAGGGAGATGAATCGGCCATTAAAGAAATTGCTGTTGCAGTCTATTGAAAAAGTTGGTTGTCTTAGCACTGCTTATCAGCGTAAGCAGTATTACAAGGAGCACTTCGGTGTTGTGGAGCCCCTTGTACCTGAAGATGAGCCAGCATGGCTTGTACTTATGTACCTGAAAGACATCATTGAGCTTGTTGTTGCCCCTGTGCATAGTAATGACTCTATTTCTTATGTAGAAAGCAAAAAAATGGAGCACAGGCATAGATACAAAGAGTTGTTCCCTGGCGTTAGGCATTATCTAGAACACTACCCCCAAATGATCAGGTTCTTTGGTCTTCTTGTAAGGCCATGGACAATACGCTTTGAGGCCAAACATAGCCTAAAGTTATCAGACACACAAGGTGCTTCAGAAATGTGTCTCTTTCATTAGCCTCCAAGCATCAGATGATTGCTTAACAGTTGAGCTCTCCACATCTTAGCAAGTCTGAACTTGAGGTCTAAACTGTCTCCACTCTCCCAGTGCATTTACACAAAAATGAAATAGCTGAAGCCATTAGCCATAGTCCTGCTCCCACAAGAGATGTCCCTCTAGTGGCACTAAGTGAACTGGCAGACAGTTATCCACTGGTTGAATACATCATTGGATCAGTCCGCATGATGACTTTGAAATGGCTTAGCCAATAAGAGTTTAAGTATGTTTAGCACATACTGGTTGAATTTAACTTAATATGTATGCCTGCCTAATCAATAGAAATTAGATATGAAAACAATTTCTTACAACTTTCAAATATAATTAACATTTTATGGACCATGAAGAATCATTTTTGACTGTCATTCTTATCTGTCTTCTATGCAGACTAAGAAGCAAGATGATGTCAACTCTTGCAAAAATGAAGATCATCCTGATTGATGACAGTTCCCAGATGCTGACTTTCCCTTGTGGACTACCTGATTCTGTGACTGACCTTAACGATGTTCAGAAGCAGTGTGGACTTCACGGCAACTTCAGACTTCAGTTCATGAATCCTATTTTTGGAACTGAGTTATTTTAACCTGACCTCAATGGCAGAAGTAGAGGACAAAGGTACACTTACATTTATTGACACAATTCACTGTGCTGAAACCTCCAGCAGTATCAACACCCCACTCCCGACAACCTCTGCCTTTAATCGTAACCACATCGATGACTCGTCAACACTATCCAGTGGTTGAGTTGACACTGATATACTGTCTTCTCCAGAGTCTACTAGCTCACGGTCCTCTAGGCCTACTTTGTTCTGTGTGCCTCAATTATCCTATGATGCTGAGCTAAAACTTCAGCAGGCCAATTCAGCTTACCTTGAAAGTGGCACTCTACTTGATCCAGAGCCTAAGTTGAAGTCAGACATACGACGGCCTCAGGAGAAACAGGAGAGAGCCTCGAAGACATGCGGAAAGCTCTACTGTCCGACGTGAAGAAAAGGAACAGAGACAGTGAAGTTCAAAATGGAGAAGACGTTTGCATACAGGAGACATGAAGATGTCCGTGATGCACCCATGATAGAGGACTTCATGGCCTGCGTTCTTTGAAGTCACTGAGGTAAAGTTAGCCATGCTTGTCTTATTGTTGATCTATTGGTTATGTTACCTGGGATTTGTTGGTGAAGGTAGAAGATCATTTTCCCTCAGCTTGCCACATAAGTAAGTCTTATTCAGAGTTATCACCACGTGTGCTGGCTGCCTAGTTATTTCTCTTCCTATAGAGAACCCTCTTGTTGCTGCTTGTGTAATCATCTCCAGTCTCTTTTCCTTTCTGCAGTTTTTAATTTAATTGGTTTAATTACTATTTTCAGGTCAATGTTGAGTTTAAGAGAAGAAGTCAACTGAAAAATAATAATTGTGTTTATCTAACATGTTTCATTCTCGTGGAACCGATGTACATATTTGAATTAAGTCAATTCAAAGCACAATTTTTTATCAATGATTATACAACTTGCAGTATTGTATTTTTTGGGGTGTTATTTGGTACATTATTTCCTCAGAGCATTTCAATGTGTGTTTTTATTTGTATTGCTAGGTTTTACTGCACTGTTGAAGCTAGAGACAAAAGCATTTCACTGCACCTGTGGTGAGAAAAGATAAGAAACCCGCTCCAGCCAGTATCACTGCTCCTTATAACGCTTTAGGTATCGTCCTCAAGGCCGTCGTCAGAGCTTTGGTGAGTGTTTATAGTTTGTACCCTCATGTAGACATTGCTCCACCCACATCTGTTCAATGCATCAAATGAGGTTGGAGTCGAGGGGAAATTATATGACCAAATATAACAATGTGCATTTCACAAGTATTCCAATACACCGTGTACATAAAATCATTGGGTACAGGGCAATAAAATACGTCAGAGTAGTCTGAAGTGGTAGCATTAATTCATGTTTACATTAACAACATAACATGTAAGGTCATCATTATGACCTTTGGGGAATAATGTCTGGAGGGTTGAAATCCCAAAACATTCTCTTTCCCTCAGAGTATTATTTATATCACCTCCCCATGTCTGATATCTTAACTTTCTCTACGCCACAAAATCTAAAAGGTAGAAAGGTCATGTTTTTGGGCATTAAAATATACTGAGACTGGATAATCCCTGTCGTTTCTCCTGATTGAACTTTTATGTTCACTATTTCTCTGTTTGAGAGAACGAGAGGTTTTACCGACATAGCAGGGCCCATGGACATTTAATCATGTAGATAATATGGGTGATGGAGCACGCTATAATGTCATTTATTTGAAACTGTTTTCCTGTATGTGGGTGGCAGAAATATTCACACTTCATCATAGTGTTGCACTGTGCACAGCCTCTGCATTTATAGCGACCCCTCGGAAGAGAGCGTAAAAGAGCCTGGCTCATTTTATTTTGTGGCTGGCAGTTGGCATGGACTAATTTGTCACGTAAATTGCTACCTCTCCTATATACTATAAGTGGTGAGTTCTCACATTCAGCTGGAACAGCTGGGTATGATGATTAAACATGCCAGTGTTTCATGACAGCACTTCCTATTTTTCTCGAGTTCTAAGTATATGTGGTGGAACCGTGGTAAACATTACAGAATGTTGTTTAGCTCTAGTGGGTCTTTTTTTGTAGAAGTGAATCTCCTGTTTTCCTTTGGTCTAAAAAAATGTACCTTTGTAGGGTGCCGTCTTTCGGATGGGATGTTAAACGGGTATCCTGACTCTCTGAGGTCATTAAAGATCCCATGGCACTTATCGTAAGAGTAGGGGTGTTAACCCTGGTGTCCTGGCTAAATTCCCAATCTGGCCCTCCAACCATCATGGTCACCTAATAATCCCCAGTTTACAATTGGCTCATTCATCCCCCTCCTCTCCCCTGTAATTATTCCCCAGGTCGTTGCTGTAAATGAGAACGTGTTCTCAGTCAACTTACCTGGTTAAATAACAGATAAATAAACAATAGTTGGTGGGGGTTTTATTTTGAAAGGACAGCAGGTGCAGGTACTTAACTTGTAAAGATCTCCTCAATTTAAGGTATGGTTTGTCTCTTGTATGATCTAAATTTATATTGTTTTATGATGATACCATCTATCTTCTCATATTTGTGCAAATATTTATAAAACAGAAAGTGGACACAATTCAATGGATATCAATCAACAAAGAGGTAAGAATATGTTGGCTTTAAGAATATGTTGAAGGCTTGCTGTATTGGGTGCAGATGACTGAACTGCTCACTTTTGTGTCTGTAGGTATACAGACAAGGAAGCATACAAAGGTATGTTAATTGGTATTGGTATGTTATGCTGATCACATGTACCATCCTCCTGCCTTACCTCTTCAATGAATATCCCATAGGCCTCTACATTATGGACAAGGTAGGTGTATGAAAACTATTATCAAAACAGTTACATTGATTACCATTTACCACAAAAGCCAAGGTATTCTTTGGAGTTGGAGGCCATGGAAGGAGTGTTTTATGGCATTGAAGCTCGTTTGGAGGTTTGTTAACACAGTGTCTAAAGAAGGGCCAGATTTATACAGAATGGTGTCGTCTGCGTAGAGGTGGATCAGAGAATCACCAGCAGCAAGAGCGACATCATTGATGTATATAGAGAAGAGTCGGCCCGAGAATTGAACCCTGTGGCACCCCCATAGAGACTGCCAGAGGTCCAGACAACAGGCCCTCCGATTTGACACACTGAACTCTATCTGAGAAGTAGTTGGTGAACCAGGCGTGGTAGTCATTTGAGAAACCAAAGCTATTGAGTCTGCCGATAAGAATGATGTGATTGACAGTATAAATACTGTCATGAGCATGTTCTGTTAATCATCTGTAATTACACAGATTCACAGACCCCCCCCCCCCCCTCTGATGAATATAACATAGTATTATTATTACTAATAATCATAATAATAGGGGGGGGGGGGGGGTCAGGAAATGAACCCCAAAAGATTCTTTAAAAGGGGTCATCGAGGATCCATTAAAAGTTTTTTTTAAAGAATTTATAGGGGTTCCCCCAGAGTTCTGTGTACTGGAAAAAGATCTATTGGACAAATTATTTCATGATTTGGTGCTCAGGACCATGTTTCATCTTTATTCTCCCCCACAATGAAATTGAGGAGGGGACTGTGGATCTGTCTCAGTCTTAGTTCGTATGTTCTTTCATCACACGCAATATCTCAGACAGCACTGGCACGATTTAGTGAATGATGCATCTTGCCATAGAGATCCGGCATTTACAAAATTATACTGATTGGCCAGATGGTGGCAATATAACAAGCGATTGAAATGAAAACTTTGAAAGGTCATGCCCCTAACCAGGGTTGGGTAGGTTACTTTCTAAATGTAATCCCTTACAGTTACTAATTACCTGTCCAAAATTGTAATCAGTAACGTAACTTTTGGATTACCTAAACACTGATTACATTCTGCTAATTTTAGATTACTTTCCCCTTAAGAGACAATAGAAGAAGACAAAAATTTATGTTACCAATTGAACAACATCTATTGCAGGATAAATCAATGTTAAAGTTTACATAGCTGGCCATATATGGATGCTACATTTTACTTTATGGGTTGGTTATGTAGGTTTCTGCTAACCCATCGCTTTCTACTACATATAATAATGTGATTAAATGATAAGACTTTGGTTTTTAATGTAAAGATATCAGAATTCCATTCATTCCAATAAATGTTATACCCCTTGATCTTCAAGAATAGGACTTGGAAATATAGAAGTATAGACAAGTGAAATGCTGCACTCATGGAACGGCATGCTTTGCCAGGAGTGTGCAAAGCTGTCATCAAGGCAAAGGGTGGCTACTTTAAAGAATATAAAATATATGTTGATTTGCTTAACACTTTTTTGGTTACTACATGATTCCTAAGTGTTATTTCATAGTTTTGATGTCTTCAGTATTATTCTACAATGTAAAAATCAAGAAAAACCCTTGAATGTGTAGGTGTGTCCAAACTTTCGACTGTGTATATAATTTATAAGTAAAATAATGGATGTAGCAACTAGAGATAGACTTAAAGGGGCAATCAACAGTTGGAATGGATGTAGCAACTAGAGATAGACTTAAAGGGGCAATCAACAGTTGGAATGGATGTAGCAACTAGAGATAGACTTAAAGGGGCAATCAACAGTTTGAGCAATCAAAGCCCCACTGTTATTCCATAGCCTGGGATCTGCACTATGCAGCTGTTATTCCATAGCCTGGGATCTGCACTATGCAGCTGTTATTCCATAGCCTGGGATCTGCACTATGCAGCTGTTATTCCATAGCCTGGGATCTGCACTATGCAGCTGTTATTCCATAGCCTGGGATCTGCACTATGCAGCTGTTATTCCATAGCCTGGGATCTGCACTATGCAGCTGTTATTCCATAGCCTGGGATCTGCACTATGCAGCTGTTATTCCATAGCCTGGGATCTGCACTATGCAGCTGTTATTCCATAGCCTGGGATCTGCACTATGCAGCTGTTATTCCATAGCCTGGGATCTGCACTATGCAGCTGTTATTCCATAGCCTGGGATCTGCACTATGCAGCTGTTATTCCATAGCCTGGGATCTGCACTATGCAGCTGTTATTCCATAGCCTGGGATCTGCACTATGCAGCTGTTATTCCATAGCCTGGGATCTGCACTATGCAGCTGTTATTCCATAGCCTGGGATCTGCACTATGCAGCTGTTATTCCATAGCCTGGGATCTGCACTATGCAGCTGTTATTCCATAGTCTGGGATCTGCACTATGCAGCTGTTATTCCATAGCCTGGGATCTGCACTATGCAGCTGTTATTCCATAGTCTGGGATCTGCACTATGCAGCTGTTATTCCATAGCCTGGGATCTGCACTATGCAGCTGTTATTCCATAGCCTGGGATCTGCACTATGCAGCTGTTATTCCATAGCCTGGGATCTGCACTATGCAGCTGTTATTCCATAGCCTGGGATCTGCACTATGCAGCTGTTGCAAGAGCCCATGTTTAACTGGTTGTCCACTGGTTTCAAAAACAATGATTGACAGGCAGCTTACACTTCTTTAATTCATCCATTATTGGGTTCCAATACACATTTAGATTTGTGAACAGCCATCCACAACAACCACAATCCGTAAAGCGCAAATAGCTAAATGAGAGAGAAGCAGTTTGATTCACATCAATGCGCTATGTAGATCAATAATAAGTGATATCCGTATCGCCGTTATCCTTACCTCGAAGTGTTTATTCAAGTTGGATAATCTTTAGATGACGACAGCAGTCACACCATTGGAAGACATACATTAGCTTGGACTGTAGCCTACAAAAGCCTCTTCCTGCTGTTTTCCCGCGATCCATCAAACAAATTTGGTATGTCATCATAGTGGTCTCTGACTTGTGGTCTCTGACTTGTGGTCAGTCTCGCTCAGGTGCAACAAACATTTGCGTCTTTTTTTCAAAGATGATTTGAATGTCATTGAGAAAATAGAGGTGTCAAATATGTTTTTTTTCCGCAAACATCCTTTTCCGAATTTCAAAGTAATCCTCAAAGTAATCATCTAGTTTTTCAAAAGTATCTGTAATCGGATTACAATATTTTTTTGCAGGTAATGTAACGGATTACAGTTTTTGTAATCCCTTACATGTACAGGATTACATGTAACCCGTTACTCCCCAACCCTGCCCCTAACCCCAACCCCACCCCTAACCCCGCCCCTAACCCCAACCCCAACCCCGTCCCTAACCCCAACCCTGCCCCTAACCCCAACCCCGCCCCTAACCCCGACCCCGCCCCTAACCCCACCCCTGGCACAAATGCATAAATCAGTCAAGGATATTCGTATTGTAACAAAATTTGGCACACATGTTGTAAACACTGTCAAGATTCAAAATATGAAAGAACATTCATATCAACCACACGGTGGTGGTATAACAGGCACATGTTTATCTATTGACTTACCAAGTGTGGAAATACGCCATTTATAAAATTACACTGTTCGGCCCTACGGGGGGCGCTATAGTAATCAACTGTCGGTATGTTTGTCACACACAATATCTCAGACACCACTGGCTTGATTGTGATTAAACTTGGGTGAATGATGTGTCATGCCATAGAGATCAGTCATTTACAACATTTGTGGGGGGGGCATGTTCTCCTATCTTATTGTATGCATTACTGTATTCTCCTATCTTACTGTATGCATTACTGTATTCTCCTATCTTACTGTATGCATTACTGCATTAAAGTGCAGGTTTCACAGACCCAGATGGGGATGCTTGCAAGTCGAATAACACCATCCAAACTGTGAAGCACAGGGGTGCCAGCATCATGTTGTGCTGGTGCTTTGCTGCAGGAGGGACTGGTGCACTTCACAAAATAGACGGCTTCATGAGAAAGGAAAATTATGTGGATATATTGAAGCATCATCTCAAGACATCAGTCAGGAAGTTAAAAGCTTCCAAATGGACAATAACCCTAGGCATACTTTGAAAGTTGTGGCAAAATGGCCTAAGGACAACAAAGTCAAGGTATTGGAGTGACCATCACAAAGCCCTGACCACAATCCCATAGAAAATTTGTGGGCAGAACTGAAAAGGCCTACCAACCTGACTAAGTTACACCAGCTCTTCAGGAGGAATGGGCCAAAATTCACACAACTTATTGTGGGAAGCTTGTGGAAGGCTACCCAAAACTTTTGACCCAAGTTAAACAATTTAAAGGCAATGCTACAAAATACTAATTGAGTGTATGTAAACTTCTGACCCACTGGGAATGTGGTGAAATAAATAAAAGCTGAAATAAATCATTCTCTCTACTATTAGTTTGCCATTTCACATTCTTAAAATAAAGTGGTGATCCTATCTGACCTATGACAGGGACTTTTTACTAGGATTACATTTCAGGAATTGTGAAAAACTGAGTTTAAATGTATTTGGCTAAGGTGTATGTAATCTTCCGACTTCAACTGGATATATATATTTTTTTAAACAGCCAGTGTTTTGATGTCAAAAGGTTTTTATCATATTTCAGTCTTATGTGATGTATATAAAGACTAATATTGGGATGCAAACTCAATGTAATACATTTCATCTCTATATCTGACATGGTAAAGGTGTCTTCTTTTTTAAAGTACATAACCATGTGTGTGAAGTGTATATTTGTGTCTAAGTAGATTTGTTTAAGACTACCAAGAAACACTCTGTGTGGCCTGATTTAGCCCACTGCAGTAAAAGGTTAATCAAGGCAAGTATCTTAATTTAATATTCTGTTTACTTTGAAGGAAAAATGACCACACAACCACGTTGGTCTCTGTATTTTATTCATTAGGCTATGAACAAAGTGTTACGTCAATGACATTCTCAATGGACTCCCAAGAAACCTATTTACTAAGTGTGCTTGCTGCAGCATCTGTAGAAGCAGCACCAGCAGCCAGTCCAACAAACAGGCAGCAACCTTCTATGAAATTATTCAGGAAGTCATCTGCCTATAAGGAGAAAGACAAACAAAAAACAAATGAATATGGAGTGCATCTCATGAAGCATTAATTAGAATATTCTCTCATTATACTGTCATGGCCTAGGGACTAAACACCTCCCTCTGCAACTGGATCCTACTCCCTGTTCACCAATGACTGCATGACAAAGCACGACTTCAACACCATCCTTATGTCTGCTGACGACACAACAGTGTCCACACTGCCTGATCTCCGACAACGACGAGACAGACTATAGGGAGGAGGTCAGAGACCAGGCAGTGTGGTGCCAGGATAGCAACCTCTCCCTCAACGTTATCAAGACAAAGGAGATGATTGTGGACGACAAGAAAAGGAGGACCAAGCACGTCCTGATTCTCATCGACAGGGCTGTAGTGGAGCAGGTTGAGAGCTTCAAGTTCCTTGGTGTCCACATCACTAACAAACTATCATTGTCAAAACACACCAAGACAGTCGTGAACAGGGCAGGACAACACCTATTCCCCCCCAGGAGACTGAAAAGATTTGGCATGGGTCTTAAGATCCTCAAAATGTTCTACAGCTGCACAATCGAGAGCATCTTGACTGGTTGCATCACCGTCTGGTATGGCAACTACTCGACCTCCGACCACAAGGCACTACAGAGGGTAGTGCGTACGGCCCAATAGATCACTGGGGCCAAGCTTTCTGCCATCCAGGACCTCTATACCAGGCGGTGTCAAAGGAAGGCCCTAAAAATTGTCAAAGACTCCAGCCACCCTAGTCGTAGACTGTTCTCTCTGCTACCGCACGGCAAGCGGTACCGAAGCACCAAGTCTAGAACCAATAGGCTTCATAACAGCTTCTACCAAGAGCCATAAGACTCCTAAACAGCTAATCAAATGGCTACCCGGACTATTTGCATTGTCCCCCCGCACCCATTTTTACGCTGCTGCTACTCTCCGTTTATTAGCTATTTACATATTTAGCTATGTACATATTACCTCAATTACCTCGACTAACCTGTGGCCACACATATTGACTCTGTACCGGTACCCCCTGTATATAGCCTCGCTACTGTTATTTTTATTGTTGCTCCTTAATTATTTGTTATTTTCATTTTATTTCTTATTTATTTTGTATTTTATTTTATATATTTTTTTACTTCAGTTAATTTTAGTAAACACTTTCTGAAAACTTTTTTTCTTAAAACGGCATTGTTGGTTAAGGGCTTGTAAGTAAGCATTTCACTGTAAGGTCGACACCTGTTGTATTAGGCGCATGTGACAAATACAATTTGATATGATTTGCTGTGAAGAATGTTTAAGCGCATCGAAAAAACAAGATGTGGCCCAAGATGAGTTTACTCTCATCAGTTGTTGGCCTCAAGCCCAGAAATGATTTCAGACATGTGTCAGAGGGAAACATACTAAACCAGCTTGCAAGCATAACGTATATATATTGAGGGGTAGTAATGTTCCACCATAGTGTGCACATGGAGGAGTAATTGTGTGTTTTGATGATAAGAGAAATAAAGACAGAGAGAGCACAGCAGATGCTGTAGCTGATTGAATATGTTAAAAAGTTCTGACTATGGACCATGTTGATATCAGTTTTACTCTGCTGTTAGGGGCAGCAGGTAGCCTAGTGGTTAGAGCATTGGGCCAGTACTCTGCTGTTAGGGGCGGCAGGTAGCCTAGTGGTTAGAGCATTGGGCCAGTACTCTGCTGTTAGGGGCAGCAGGTAGCCTAGTTGTTAGAGCATTGGGCCAGTACTCTGCTGTTAGGGGAAGCAGGTAGCCTAGTGGTTAGAGCATTGGGCCAGTACTCTGCTGTTAGGGGCAGCAGGTAGCCTAGTTGTTAGAGCATTGGGCCAGTACTCTGCTGTTAGGGGAAGCAGGTAGCCTAGTGGTTAGAGCATTGGGCCAGTACTCTGCTGTTAGGGGTAGCAGGTAGCCTAGTGGTTAGAGCATTGGGCCAGTACTCTGCTGTTAGGGGTAGCAGGTAGCCTAGTGGTTAGAGCATTGGGCCAGTACTCTGCTGTTAGGGGTAGCAGGTAGTCTAGTGGTTAGAGCATTGGGCCAGTACTCTGCTGTTAACATTTGACTTCAGATTATGTTTACACCCTGCCCCAATTATGGAATTGGAATATAGGCTACCACAAATACATTTATAGACAAACATCATACCTTGAACTACCAAATGGATGAGCTTTTCATTTCCAATGTACAGGGCCCAGTGTTTGTATCGACCTCTGTTGATCTCAATCATGTCACCAAACTGCATTTAAGAATAAGGTGGGTAAGAGAATGTTTAATTATGTAACCCCCTCCCCCACATACACACACACACACACACACACACAGTCCTGTTTGGCTAAAATATTTTCTCTCACCCCTAACCCTAATTCTAACCCTAATCCCCCAATAAATTGCCTTTTTCCTTGTGGGGACTGGTAAAATGTCCCCAGCTTGGTCAAATTGTTTGTTTACTATTCTGGTCCCCGCAATTATAGTTAAACATGTCCACACACACACACCTTTTATGGTACTGTTGATTAATAGTAATTAGTATTAGTGAAAGATCAGTAGCAGTACTTACTGTGGGAGCGGGAAGAGCCATGTTTTGCATGTGAACGTCTCACTGTTGATTGTGCGAGGTGAAAAAAACACTTGCCCTTATATTACAAGATCCAAACCAACATCCTGTTATTCAACTTAACTCTTTGAGACCCAAGCGCGTTTGCAACCAGCTCTACCTCTGGTTTTGAATGTTTGTTTCTCAATAAAATGACCTACAAGCAGTGAGGGCAGTAAGCTATACCAATCCCCCCAAACAACAAAACCATACACCTGACGACTACGTGTAGCTACGGCTGAACGCTTTGTTTAGATATGATCAAATAGACCAGCTAAAGTCATCCTACCATTACAAGTCTGTATACTATAGACCAGCTAGACTGTATACTATAGACCAGCTAAAGTCATCCTACCATTACAAGTCTGTGTACTATAGACCAGCTGAAGTCATCCTACCATTACAAGTCTGTGTACTATAGACCAGCTGAAGTCATCCTACCATTACAAGACTGTATACTGTAGACCAGCTAAAGTCACCTTACCATTACAAGACTGTATACTGTAGACCAGCTAAAGTCATCCAAAATAAACTATAAATTATCGACTTGAGCTCTGTAAAAGTAAACAAGAAAGAAGTGCAGAGTGTTTGTCTTTAAATTGAATCCTATTCCCTTTATAGTGCACTACTTTTGTTCAGGGCCCATAGGGCTCTGGTCAAAACTAGTGCACTATATAGGGAATATGATGTCATTTTGGACACACAGTTGTTTTTTCTTCAGTGAGAACCAATTCCTAGACGGATTCCCCCCCGCCAGTGAGTTCTGACTTAAGCAACAGGAGGGTTCTAGTTATGTTGTCCACCCAGCTTCAGTCCTCAGACAGAGATAGAGGGTGATTGTGCTCACCAGTCATAGCACACAAGTTCCATCTCTAGCTCCCAGCAGCTCCTCCAACCTGTCCTACCGTAGGGCAGGGCAGAGGTGGGTTGTGTTCATTGGGTGTGTAACGTCAGAAAACAGACTGAAACATATTAACCATGTGTAGTATGTGCAAAATATGTCTTATATTTCTCATATGACTCTCCGTAGGATTGCTTTGCAAGATAAGCTGTTATCTTGGCTAATGGGGAAAGATCTACTTACAGTGCCTTAGGAAAGTATTCAGACCCCTTGACTTTTTCCACATTTTCTTACATTACAGCCTTATTCTAAAATGAATTAATTGTTTCTGCCCTCATCAATCTACACACAATACCACATGATGACATCACAATACCACATGATGACATCACAATACCACATGATGACAAAGCAAAAAACAGGTTTTTAGAATTTTTTGCAATTTTATTACAAATAAAAACCTTAAAATATCACATTTACATAAATATTCAGACGCTTTACTCAGTACTTTCTTGAAGCACCTTTGGCAGTGATTACAGCCTTGAGACTTCTTGGGTATGATGCTACAGGCTTGCCACACCTGTATTCAGGGAGTTTCTCTCATTCTTCTCTGCAGATTCCCTAAAGCTCTGTCAGGTAGAATGGGGAGTGTCGCTGCACAGCTATTTTTAGGTCTCTCCAGGGATGTTAGATTGTTTCAAGTCCGGGCTCCGGCTGGGCTACCTCAAGGACATTTAGAGACTTGTCCTGAAGCCACTTCTGCATTGTCTTGGCTGTGTGCTTAGGGTTATTGCCCTGTTGGAAGGTGAACCTTCACCCCAGTCTGAGGTCCTGAGCACTCTGGAGCAGGTTTTCTTCAAGGATCACTCTGTACTTTGCTACATTCATCTTTCCCTCGATCCTGACTGGTCTCCCAGTCCCTGCCGCTGAAAAACATCCCCACAGCGTGATGCTGCCACCACCTTGCTTCACCGTAGAGATGGTGCCAGGTTTCCTCCAGACGTGACGCCTGGCATTCAGTCCAAAGAGTTCAATCTTGGTTTCATCAGACCAGATAATCTTGTTTCTAATGGTCTGAGAGTCTTTTTAGGTACCTTTTTGCAAACTCCAAGTGGGCTGTCATGTGCCTTTTACTGAGGAGTGGCTTCCGTCTGACCACTCTACCATAAACTTCTTCCATTTAAGAAGGATGGAGGCCACTGTGTTCTAGGGGACTTTCAAGGCTGCAGAAATGATTTGGTACCCTTCCCCATACCTGTACCTCGACACAATCCTGTCTCAGAGCTCTACAGACAATTCCTTCGACCTCATGGCTTGGTTTTCGCTCTGGCGTGCACTGTCAACCGTGGGACCACTCCAATCAAGTTTCTAGAAACATCTCAAGGATTTTTTGCCATGAAGCTCTATACAACCCTAGACAATCTTCTATTTTAACAAGCCATGTCTCGTCATGGCTTGTTAAAATAAAATTTACATTAAAAAAAAAACGTTCTTGGCACAAAATATATTTGGGGTGAATCAGACATATGTGCGATTCCATACCCCTGGGTGCAATTTCTCCAAACTTTAATGATTTGTAGGTCAAGAACAGATTAACATATCCCAACATTATTTGACATTAAGTTTTTTTTATTTTACCTTAATTTAAATAAGCAAGTCAGTTAAGAACAAATTGTTATTTACAATGACAGCCTAGGAACAGTGGGTTAACTGCCTTGTTCAGGGGCAGAAAGACAGATTTTTAACTCGTCAGCTCGAGGATCCGATCTAGCAACCTTTCGGTTACTGTCCCAACGCTCTAACTACTAGGCTACCTGCCTTAACTAAGGGGTCCTAATTAAGTCATGATTGCGAACATTACTAGCAAACGTCGCTGTTGCCCAAAAATATGGGACCTGTTCATCAGAGGTCAACGTTACAGAACGGTCATTTGCAAATGTTTTGTGTAGAGGTATAAATAAAATCGTGTCTGCGGTACAAACTATAACAAAACTTCAAAATTGACCAGGAACATACCGATTGAGTATGACTTTTATTGTCATCTAATGAATGTATGCCCTATACATATTTGTGCAGTTCATTGACCTGAGAATTGTTCATGTTACTAAACTAAAGCTTAATATCTTATTTTAACTCTGAAGATCTCTTTGGTCGCCACAGAGTTATTTATTTTCTGGGCCGTTATGTGTGGAACAATACACATAATTCCCTGCATTTAGATATTCTAGTACCTTAAATGATTGATTGCAGACTTTTTTGAATGTGTATTTTGTGTTTTATTATGGTCTGTTTTATTTGTAATGTACAGTACCAGCCAAATGTTTGGACACACCTACAATACTCATTCCAGGGTTTTTATTCATTTGTACTATTTTCTACATTGTAGAATAATTAGTGAAGACATCAAAACTATGAAAAAACTACATAACTCATTAAAATAAAATAATAGTCTAGAATTATGCGGACCGAAATACAGAAACTACTAGATTATTGGTAATTTCTTATTCAATAATTTACCTCGCTTTCACTTTAAAATAGCTAGCTAGCTACCTCCAAAATAAGCAGTTATGTTTATTTGTACTAATAGCCCAAACTCAGAGAGCATTGAGTTAAGGGATTCAGAAGGGGCTTGGCATTAATGTAGTTCAACGAGTTTATGCTAATAGTACATAAAAACATTGTGCTAATTTGTACATATAGTACATCCTTAATGAGAGACTGGGTTGTGCTGCAGCAGTCTCAGCACCCCTACTTATCTCATCTCTGACTAAAGCAGTTATTAATCACAATACAATGTACCTCATTTGATTGGCCAATAGAGGGGGCCATGTAGACAGTACATATGTTCAGTCAGTGATCTAACATCAAGCCAGTCCTCAAGTCTTCTCAGGACTTGTTTGGGGTTTGTAATATTCAACATTTTCAGAGATATAACATGGCTACATGCATAAAATACTAATCAGGAGCTATTTATTCTCACTGGCACATTGATGACCGTACACAGCCAGATGACCCTGTTGGTCATCTGAAAACCTGTTGTACAGAACATTTAACAGAATATCTCATGATTTGGGACTCAGGACCTTAACATTTGTCATCTTTATTTACTGTAGATAAAGATCTTCATCTTGTTTGTTTTTTCCATTTATGTTTTGAGGTTGGACTTTAGCGTGTAGTGCGTCACCTCGTTAGTCAGCACAGTCATCACCTTCAGTTGGCTAGAAACAACATTGCTTTATCTGATCTTCCCTGATTTTGTTATGCTAAACTTTTTGGTTTGATTCCTGTCTTTAAGTTTGGTGTGGGTTTTTCTTTGGCCTCTTCTTGGGTGAATTTAGTGGGCTCTCACAGTAGGTGTCTGTTAGGTTCCAGTTGTTGTTGCTAGGCAACTTTCAGTGGACATCCCCCATGAGTGTCTTTCAGAACCCCTCCTAAAACCACACCTGTTTAGTTTTGGTTGATGGTCAGTGACTCTTTGTTAGTCCTCCCCTTCCGTTGGAGCCACATTATTTGTTTTTCTTGCTGGGGAACGTAACAACATTGATGTCATCAAAAACCTTTTATGCTACTGTATGCAAGAAACAAAAGTTCAGAACATTTAAAGGTGGTTTTCACAGACCCAGATTAAGCCTAGATCTGGACTAAGAATCGCTTTCAATAAATATTTCCCATTGACCCTGTTATTCAGTCAAGGAGTAGGTTTAATCTGGGTCAGACAATCCAGCCTTAAAAGTACAAATGGACTAATACATTGACAGAATATTTGGTAACAGTTTACATGAAAATAGTCAATGTAGAGCTAATGAACAGAAAGTAGCCTGATACATAACTGTCACGGTTTTCCTCCTCTTCATCTGAAGAGGAGAGGCGAGAAGAATCGGAGGACCAATATGCAGCATGGTAAGTGTCCATGGTTCTTTCAATAAGAAAATCTCAACATGAACACATATACAAAACAAGACACATGAAAACCCAAAACAGTCCCGTGTGGCACAAACACTGACACAGGAAACAATCACCCACAAAATACCCAAAGAATATGGCTGCCTAAATATGGCTCCCAATCAGAGACAACGATAAACACCTGCCTCTGATTGAGAACCACTCCAGGCAACCATAGACTTACCTAGACAACTAAACTGAACACTAATCTAACAAACCCCTAGACAAGACGAAACCCAATAAATCACCCATGTCACACCCTGGCCTAACCAAAATAATAAAGAGAACACAGATAACTAAGGCCAGGTTGTGACAGTAACCTAAAAATCAATTATTCAAATACTTCTGTTTGCTTTGAGGGGAAAATGACAACACAACCACATTGGCTTTTGATATTGTATTTTATTAATTTAACTATGGAAGACCATCTGACATTACTGACATTTCTCCATGGACTCATGGGACAGCCAATAACCCTATTTTCTAACATGGCTACAAACACCACTTCCACTGCTACTATCATCACTTCCACTCATATTATCACCACTTCTACTGATACTACACCACTTCCACTGATACAATCACCACTTCCACTGATACTATCACCACTTCCACTGATACTATCACCACTTCCACTCATACTATCACCACTTCCACTGCTACTATCACCACTTCCACTGCTACTATCACCACTTCCACTGAAACGAACACCACTTCCACTGATACTGTCACCACTTCCACTGCTACTATCACCACTTCCACTGCTACTATCACCACTTCCACTGCTACTATCACCACTGCTCCAGAAGCCAGTGCACCAAGCCCACCTGTAAACATGCCTTGTGCCTAATCCTCTAACTTCTCTATTGTAACGTGCCTTTACAGGAACCGCTGGGTGAGCTACTGTTGGAGAAGCAGGTCCGTCTACAAACAGAAGGGAAAAAGGAGTGTGTGTGTTGAGAGAGAGAGAGAGAGAGAGAGAGAGAGAGAGAGAGAGAGAGAACATCAAATGCTGAAGCTGATTAAGTTTAAAAAGTTCTGACTCAAACGTTCTTGTTCAGAAGTCAGTTTAACTATGCTGTTCAGAAGTCAGTTTAACTATGCTGTTCAGAAGTCAGTTTTATTATGCTGTTCAGAAGTCAGTTTTACTGTGCTGTTCAGAAGTCAGTTGTACTATGCTGTTCAGAAGTCAGTTTTATTATGCTGTTCAGAAGTCAGTTGTACTATGCTGTTCAGAAGTCAGTTTTACTATGCTGTTCAGAAGTCAGTTCTGTCCAAAACTATACTGTTAAGATTTAACTTCGGATTATGTTTACATTCTCCCCCAGTTGTGGCATTGTAATGAACCATAAATACATTTCCAGAAAAACATCCACATTAATGATCTCTCCATGTCCAATGTCCACAACCCAGTGGTTGTATGTACCCCTGTTTATCTCAATCATGTCACCAATCTCCATCTAAGTTTAAGGTGGGAAAGAATATATATATGTACAGTACCAGTCAAAAGTTTGGACACACCTTTACTAATTTCTACATTGTAGAATAACAGTGAAGACCTCAAAACTATGAAATAACACATATGGAATCATGTAGTAACCAAAAAAGTGTTAAACAAATCAAAATATATTTTATATTTGAGATTCTTCAAAGTAGCCACCCTTTGTCTTGTTGACAGCTTTACACACTCATGGCATTCTCTCAACCAGCTTCATGAGGTACAGTGCCTTGCGAAAGTATTCGGCCCCCTTGAACTTTGTGACCTTTTCCCACATTTCAGGCTTCAAACATAAAGATATAAAACTGTATTTTTTTGTGAAGAATCAACAACAAGTGGGACACAATCATGAAGTGGAACGACATTTATTGGATATTTCAAACTTGTTTAACAAATCAAAAACGGAAAAATTGGACGTGCAAAATTATTCAGCCCCCTTAAGTTAATACTTTGTAGCGCCACCTTTTGCTGCGATTACAGCTGTAAGTCGCTTGGGGTATGTCTCTATCAGTTTTGCACATCGAGAGACTGAAATGTTTTCCCATTCCTCCTTGCAAAACAGCTCGAGCTCAGTGAGGTTGGATGGAGAGCATTTGTGAACAGCAGTTTTCAGTTCTTTCCACAGATTCTCGATTGGATTCATGTCTGGACTTTGACTTGGCCATTCTAACACCTGAATATGTTTATTTTTGAACCATTCCATTGTAGATTTTGCTTTGTATTTTGGATCATTGTCTTGTTGGAAGACAAATCTCCGTCCCAGTCTCAGGTCTTTTGCAGACTCCATCAGGTTTTCTTCCAGAATGGTCCTGTATTTGGCTCCATCCATCTTCCCATCAATTTTAACCATCTTCCCTGTCCCTGCTGAAGAAAAGCAGGCCCAAACCATGATGCTGCCACCACCATGTTTGACAGTGGGGATGGTGTGTTCAGGGTGATGAGCTGTGTTGCTTTTACGCCAAACATAACGTTTTGCATTGTTGCCAAAAAGTTCCATTTTGGTTTCATCTGACCAGAGCACCTTCTTCCACATGTTTGGTGTGTCTCCCAGGTGGCTTGTGGCAAACTTTAAACAACACTTTTTATGGATATCTTTAAGAAATGGCTTTCTTCTTGCCACTCTTCCATAAAGGCCAGATTTGTGCAATATACGACTGATTGTTGTCCTATGGAAAGAGTCTCCCACCTCAGCTGTAGATCTCTGCAGTTCATCCAGAGTGATCATGGGCCTCTTGGCTGCATCTCTGATCAGTCTTCTCCTTGTATGAGCTGAAAGTTTAGAGGGACGGCCAGGTCTTGGTAGATTTGCAGTGGTCTGATACTCCTTCCATTTCAATATTATCGCTTGCACAGTGCTCCTTGGGATGTTTAAAGCTTGGGAAATCTTTTTGTATCCAAATCCGGCTTTAAACTTCTTCACAACAGTATCTCGGACCTGCCTGGTGTGTTCCTTGTTCTTCATGATGCTCTCTGCGCTTTTAACGGACCTCTGAGACTATCACAGTGCAGGTGCATTTATACGGAGACTTGATTACACACAGGTGGATTATATTTATCATCATTAGTCATTTAGGTCAACATTGGATCATTCATAGATCCTCACTGAACTTCTGGAGAGAGTTTGCTGCACTGAAAGTAAAGGGGCTGAATAATTTTGCACGCCCAATGTTTCAGTTTTTGATTTGTTAAAAAAGTTTGAAATATCCAATAAATGTCGTTCCACTTCATGATTGTGTCCCACTTGTTGTTGATTCTTCACAAAAAAAATACAGTTTTATATCTTTATGTTTGAAGCCTGAAATGTGGCAAAAGGTCGCAAAGTTCAAGGGGGCCGAATACTTTCGCAAGGCACTGTATTCTACAATGTAGAAAATATTTTTTTAAATAAGAAAAACCCTTGAATGAGTAGGTATGTCAAAACTTTTAACTGGTACTGTATATATATCTTCTTTTTTTAAACATAATTCCACTTTGACATTATGGGGTAATGTGTGTAGATAAGTGACACAAAATCTAAATGTAATACATTTTAAATTCAGGCTGTAACACAACAAAATGTGGAAAAAGTCAAGGGGTGTGAATACTTTCAAGGGGTGTGAATATTTCAGTTTTCTGTGATGTATGTAAAGTGCAATATTGGGATGCAAACTCAAAATGTAAAACATTTCAACTCTGTATCTGACATGGTACAGGCGTCTTCTTTTTATTAAGGCCCTAACCATGTGTGTGAGGTGTATACTTTTGTTTCCAAGTACATTTGTTTAAGACTACCCAGAAACACTCTGCGTGACCCTCATTTAGCCCACTGCAGTAAAAAGTTAACCGGTTCCCATGCTTTTAAAATAACAGTTCTGTTCAAGAAAACACTTCCATTCCATGTTCTGATTCTGTTCCCTGAACCTGTTCCAACCCCTTGTGTTAAAGCAGTTTATGCCACTATTAACACAGCCATGTCTATACTGTAATGCCTTTTTAATGATGCCCGTTGTCCTGCTTTGTGGATAGTCTGTCTATCAGTCACTAACCGAAAGCATTCTCAAATCAACCACAGTAAGAGTACTTATACTTTATTTTTAGTAATGCAAAAATAGCCATGGTCAGCAGTAGCAATTATCTTTACATTTTGGTTTGACATCGCAATAAAAACATGATTCTTATGTAGAACTACACAATGAAGTCGTTAGTCAAAATCCCATCAGAGTAAAACAGATTCTTTGATTTCAGGTATTCATACGTCCACTCTGAGTAAGTCATTTGGCCAAAAAAAAAAAAAAAGAAGCATTGTCACATGAAATTGCAGTCCAGGCCAATATCACTAAGAGTATGCACACAGCCTTGTGCACTGTACCGTAGTTTTACTGTTAATACACAGCATACCCTTTAGTCCTTAAAGGGGTCTGTACCTTTAGTTACATTGTATGACAATCACATGAAATGTCTGATCTGAAAGCAACAGCTTCCCCTAGCCCCCTACCCTTCAGGTCTAAGCAGTACGGTCATGGCTCCACCTAGCCTTCCGATAGGCCTTATGACAAGGGTCAACCCTACAGTTAGTTTACTTTCAGGCTAATGACATAATGCTGGTGTGTACAAGGCTTTCATCCCTTTGTGTTTGTCATCGATCACATCACGGAGGGTTCTTAGTTCCGTTTAAGAATGCAAGGGTTCTATTATCAGGTAATCCACTATACAATCTCTGTCATTGGTATAAACCTTGAGGTAACAACGTATAAGACAGGGGTGACTCGTTGTGACTCAGGATGCGTGTGAGGGGATATCTATCATATACATTCACCTCTGCTAGCTTGTGCAAGTGTTCGGGCACCATAGCATGCACTGTAGCATGTATGCTATTGCTTATACTATGGAGAGAGCCCGCTATTTGCATAACATTCAGAGATTTAACATGACCACATATGCATAATGTACACATGACATTTTACACTATAAGCTCAACATGAATGTAAATCAAACTCAACGATTTACATGAATAGAGAGCTCAGGACAAAACACAATAAAATGGCAGTATGTGGCGTGGCTGTGGCTTCATAATCCCTGTGTCTGAATCTCAAATGGCACCCTATTCCCTTCACAGTGCACTATGTTTGAGTACCAGAGCCCTATGCACTGTAGCTAAGGGGAATAGGGTCCCACATGAGACCCAGGGGCCTAACACAGCAGCCAGAGAGCCACACAGAGCCTGGGGTCAGAGTCGCGTGGGGCGCCATGGGGATGGAGGTAGTAGTGGCAATGGGCCTTTAGTTACAGTCTGTGTTTCAGAGGCCTGTTCTGTGTTTCAGAGCCCTGTTCTGTGTTCCAGAGCCCTGTTCTGTGTTTCAGAGCCCTGTTCTGTATTCTCGAACCCTGTTCTGTGTTCCAGAGCCCTGTTCTGTGTTTCAGAGCCCTGTTCGGTGTTTCAGAGCCCTGTTCTGTGTTTCAGAGCCCTGTTCTGTGTTTCAGAGCCCTGTTCTGTATTTCGGAGCCCTGTTCTGTGTTCCGGAGCCCTGTTCTGTGTCCCAGAGTCCTGTTCTGTATTCTAGAACCCTGTTCTGTGTTCCAGAACCCTGTTCTGTGTTCCAGAGCCCTGTTCTGTGTTTCAGAGCCCTGTTATGTGTTTCAGAGCCCTGTTCTGTGTTTCAGAGCCCTGTTCTGTATTCTAGAACCCTGTTCTGTGTTCCAGAGCCCTGTTCTCTGTTTCAGAGCCCTGTTCCGTGTTTTGTAGCCCTGTTCTGTGTTCCGGAGCCCTGTTCTGTGTTCCGGAGCCCTGTTCTGTGTTCCGGAGCCCTGTTCTGTGTTCCAGAGCCCTGTTCTGTGTTCCGGAGTCCTGTTCTGTGTTCCGGAGCCCTGTTCTGTGTTCCAGAGCCCTGTTCTGTGTTTCAGAGCCCTGTTCTGTGTTTCAGAGCCCTGTTCTGTGTTTCAGAGCCCTGTTCTGTATTCTAGAACCCTGTTCTGTGTTTCAGAGCCCTGTTCTGTGTTCCAGAGCCCTGTTCTGTGTTCCAGAGCCCTGTTCTGTGTTCCAGAGCCCTGTTCTGTGTTTCAGAGCCCTGTTCTGTATTCTAGAACCCTGTTCTGTGTTTCAGAGCCCTGTTCTGTGTTTCAGAGCCCTGTTCTGTGTTTCAGAGCCCTGTTCTGTGTTCCAGAGCCCTGTTCTGTGTTTCAGAGCCCTGTTCTGTGTTTCAGAGCCCTGTTCTGTATTCTAGAACCCTGTTCTGTGTTTCAGAGCCCTGTTCTGTGTTTCAGAGCCCTGTTCTGTGTTTCAGAGCCCTGTTCTGTGTTCCAGAGCCCTGTTCTGTGTTTCAGAGCCCTGTTCTGTGTTTCAGAGCCCTGTTCTGTGTTTCAGAGCCCTGTTCTGTGTTCTAGAACCCTGTTCTGTGTTTCAGACAGGTCATTCAGAGAGGTCATGATACAGATCAGGAAATATACTCCAAGACAAATGAATAATTTCCTTGGAATACACGGACAGCTAAACTACCAATGGTTTGAGTCCAGCTCCATTCACTGGAAGCTCAGTGTTTGACTCTGTGTGAGTGAGTAGCAGTATAGTCCTCCTCTACTAAATCCTCAAGAATTTAGACATTAATGACATCAGTGGCTAATCCCTCTCCATCCCATTCTGGGTTCCAGTTTCCAGGTTCCTCCAGGGTCCTGTGGGTCCCAGGCTCCTGTCCTCACTGCCCAGGGACGTAAGGCCAGCTAATGGAGCTCCCAGAGAGTTGCATGTCCCTGATGAGGGTCTCGATGGGCGTCTTGCCCACCAGGCGCATAAAGAACAGCTGGGAGATGAGGTTGGCGGGCACGGCCCTGAGGGCAGGCAGGCGGAGGAGCAGACGGCCGAAGCGCTGGGGTTGACCCGGGTACTGCATCCTCTCATACTCCATCAGAGCCACCTGGGCCTTCTCCTGCAGAGACTCTACGTGGATGGGGTCTGTCAGACCACACGCATCTGAAGAGGACAACAGAGGACACACAGACAGACGTAAGCATGGATTTAAAGTCAATCAGAAGTTCAGAAATGGTTAGTGCTACAATGGAGAACACAGGCAAGAGCTACAGTGGAGGAGAAAATAATGTCTCACACAGCCTGAGATCAATGAGACATGCTGACTGAAAGAGCAGATGTACTATTGTAGAGTTGTAGGTCCATATTTCTCATTTGGACAGAGATATAATGCTTTAAAAGGCTGTTCATATGAGAAATGCTGACCTACAGACTGACTTTAGAATCTGCATGTCTCATTTTGTCAGATTGAAATACTAGTGGGAGTAAAAATGAACACTCATTCCAAAGTTATGAGCCTGGGCTTGTATCCCACTTCCTCCCATATTCTCTCTTTCTAATCTGAGAGCAGGGAAGAGTTACAGTGACCCGAGAAAGTATTCACACCCCTTGACTTTAAAAAAAATGTGTTGTTGTCACGTCCTGACCTTAGTTCCTTTTTTATGTCTCTATTTTAGTTTGGTCATGGCGTGAGTTCTGGTGGGCATTCTATATTTTTGTTCTGTTTTGTATTTCTGTGTTTGGCCTGGTATGGTTCCCAATCAGAGGCAGCTGTCAATCATTGTCTCTGATTGAGAACCATACTTAGGTAGCCTGTTCCCTGGTGTTTGTGGGTAGTTATTTTCTGTTTAGTGTGTTTTGCACCTGACGGAGCTGTTTCGGTGGTTTCATTTTTCCTCCTCTTGTTGTTTTTGTATTTAAGTGTTCTGTTCTATTAAATATCATGAACACTTACCATGCTGCGTATTGGTCCGATCTCTCATACTCCTCGTCAGAGGAGGACGAATCCCGTTACAGAATCACCCACCACAACCGGACCAAGCAGCGTGGTAATCAGGAGCAGAGGGTTCTGGACTCCTGGGCATGGGAGTAGATTTTGGACGGTAGGGGACCCTGGGCACAGGCTGGGGAATATCGCCGCCCCCGGGAAGAGCTGGAGGCAGCCAAAGCCGAGCGGCGGCATTATGAGGAGCTAGCACGGCAGCGCAACAGGGACGAGAGGCAGCCCCCAAAAATTATTGGGGGGGAGGCACACGGGGAGTGTGGCTAAGTCAGGTAGGAGACCTGAGCCAACTCCCTGTGCTTACTGTGGAGAGAGGTGGACCGGGCAGGCACCGTGTTATGCTGTGACGCGCACGGTGTCCCCAGTGCGCAGGCATAGCCCGGTGCGCTACATCGCAGCTCCTCGTATCGGCCGGGCTAGAGTGGGCATCGAGCCAGGTGCTATGAAGCAGGCTCAGCGCATCTGGTCTCCAGTGTGTCTCCTCGGCCCGGGGTATATGGCACCAGCCCTACGCACGGTGTCCCTGGTTCGCCAGTACAGCTGGCCGGGCTACAGGGAGTATCCAGCCAGGACAGGTTGTGCAGGTTCGGTGCTCGAGACCTCAAGTGCGCCTACACGGTCCGGTCCATCTGGTGCCTCCTCCACGTACCAGGCCTCCGGTGGCAGCCCCACGCACCAGGCTGTCTCTCCGTCTCCTCCCTCCAGGTTCTCCAGCCTGTCCGGCGCTTCCAGAGTCTCCCTCCTGTCCGGAGCTGCCAGAGTCTCCCTCCTGTCCGGAGCTGCCAGGGTCTCCCTCCTGTCCGGAGCTGCCAGACTCTCCTTCCTGTCCGGAGCTGCCAGAGTCTCCCTCCTGTCCGGAGCTGCCAGAGTCTCTCTCCTGTCCGGAGCGGCCAGAGTCTCTCTCCTGTCCGGAGCGGCCAGAGTTGCCCGTCAGTCAGGAGCTGCCAGAGTCGCCCGTCAGTCAGGAGCTGCCAGAGTCGCCCGTCAGTCAGGAGCTGCCAGAGTCGCCCGTCAGTCAGGAGCTGCCAGAGTCGCCCGTCAGTCAGGAGCTGCCAGAGCCGCCCGTCAGTCAGGAGCTGCCAGAGCCGCCCGTCAGTCAGGAGCTGCCAGAACCGCCCTTCACTCCGGCACTGCCAGAGTCTCCTGCCTGTCCGGCGCTGCCAGAGTCTCCCGCCTGTCCGGCACTGCCAGAGTCTCCCGTCTATTTGGGCCCACTGTAAGGGTCCCCAGTCCGAAGTCGGCGGCGAGGGTCGCCACTCCAGAGGCGCCACATAAGTGGGCAAAGACTAAGGTGGAGTGGGGTCCACGTCCCACGCCAGAGCCGCCACCGCGGACAGATGCCCACCCAGACCCTCCCCTATGGGTTTAGGTTTTGCGGCCGGAATCCGCACCTTTGGGGGGGGGGGGGGGGGGTACTGTCACGTCCTGACCTTAGTTCCTTTTTTATGTCTCTATTTTAGTTTGGTCAGGGCGTGAGTTGGGGTGGGCATTCTATGTTTTTGTTCTATGTTTTGTATTTCTATGTGTTTGGCCTGGTATGGTTCCCAATCAGAGGCAGCTGTCAATTGTTGTCTCTGATTGAGAACCATACTTACATAGGTAGCAGAACTGTTTCGGGTTTCATTTTTCGTTCTCTTGTTGTTTTTGTATTTAAGTGTTCTGTTCTATTAAATATCATGAACACTTACCACGCTGCATATTGTTCCGATCTCTCCTCGTCAGAGGACGAATCCCGTTACAGTTGTTACAAATTGGGATTAAAATTTATTTAATTGTCATTTCTTGCCAACGATCTACACACAAAAAATCATGACAGATAAAATACTAATATATATTGATGAGATAAGTATTCAACCCCCTGCGTCAAAACATGTTAGAATCACCTTTGGAAGAGATTACAGCTGTGAGGGTTTCTGGGTAAGTCTTTAAGAGCTGTGAGGGTTTCTGGGTAAGTCTCTAAGAGCTGTGAGGGTTTCTGGGTAAGTCTCTAAGAGCTATGAGGGTTTCTGGGTAAGTCTCTAAGAGCTATGAGGGTTTCTGGGTAAGTCTCTAAGAGCTGTGAGGGTTTCTGGGTAAGTCTCTAAGAGCTGTGAGGGTTTCTGGGTAAGTCTCTAAGAGCTGTGAGTCTTTCTGGGTAAGTCTCTAAGAGCTTTCCCCACCTGGATTGGGCAACATTTGCTCATTAGTCTTTTCAATATTCTTCAAGCTCTGTCAGATTGGTTTTTGATCATTGCTAGACAACCATTTCCAGGTCTTGGGTCTTGCCATAGATTTTCAAGCAGATTAAAGTCAAAACTGTAACTCAACTTCACTGTCTTCTTCACTGTCTTCTTGGTAAGGAACTCAGTGTAGATTTGGCCTTATTGTCCTGCTAAAAGGTGAATTAATCTCCCAGTGTCTGTATAGGGGTCTTGGTTTGGGCCTTAGAGAGACGACCAACCAGTACACTGACCTGCAGACAAGAGGGCGGTGGCCTTAGAGAGACGACCAACCAATACACTGACCTGGAGACAAGAGAGCGATGGCCTTGAGGCAGCTGTACTCTGCCGAGTCCACCTGAAGTCTGGTCAGCTTGTCCACCTGGTCCTGGAACACCCTCACCTGGTCCATGAAGGACACCACCCTCTCTGCTGACATGGGCGAGGAGTGGAAACCGGCGGCGGCCAGCAGTGGGGCCATGTGTAGTGGCAGGGCGGACTGGGCTGCGTTCAGGATGAACAGCTCGCTCCAGCTCAGTCTCAGCAGAGCCACCTGCTCAGAGACGGGCAGCTCAGGGAAGTAGGGGATGTTCCTGGCCCACTCGATGGTGCTGAAGAGGAGGCGTGCCGCCAGCTCACAGATGTTGTCGATGCCCATGACGGAGCCTCCTCCAGCACCTTGCATCTGCTGCTGCTGGCCATACTGGGGACCGTAGCGGCTGCTGGGGTACGGTTCAGCACGGAGCAGCTGGGAGATGAGCTCAGACACAGGCTGGCCGTTGAAGAATTCGCCCCCTACTGGCCCGGCCCCAGTACCACCACCTCCGCCGACCAAAGAAGTGGGACTGATGCCTGAGTGGGATGGAGGTATACGCCCACGCTGGACTGCTGGAGGGAAGAGAGAGAGAGGGAGGAGAGGGGAAGAGGGTTGAGAGAAAGGGCTTTGTAGAGATGATAGAGGCTGATGTAAAATAGGGGACTTTTTAAACTTTTTTTTGATTTGGGAAGGGATGTTAAACTTTTTCTTTTGAGTTGGGGAGGGTTATTAAATGTTTCTTTTGAATTGGGAAGGGTAGTGTGTTTTTTTTATTGTGCACAGAGGAGGATGGTGTTTTTTTCCCTGGTTTACATTGACCCTTCTGCAGGTTTTACTAAATCATTACAGGTTTTACTAAATCATTACCAGGTTTCACTAAATCATTACAGGTTTTACTAAATCATTACAGGTTTCACTAAATCATTACAGGTTTCACTAAATCATTACAGGTTTCACTAAATCATTACAGGTTTCACTAAATCATTACCAGGTTTCACTAAATCATTACCAGGTTTTACTAAATCATTACCAGGTTTTACTAAATCATTACCAGGTTTTACTAAATCATTACAGGTTTCACTAAATCATTACAGGTTTCACTAAATCATTACAGGTTTTACTAAATCATTACAGGTTTCACTAAATCATTACCAGGTTTTACTAAATCATTACCAGGTTTTACTAAAACATTACCAGGTTTTACTAAATCATTACAGGTTTTACTAAATCATTACAGGTTTCACTAAATCATTACAGGTTTTACTAAATCATTACCAGGTTTTACTAAATCATTACCAGGTTTTACTAAATCATTACCAGGTTTCACTAAATCATTACCAGGTTTCACTAAATCATTACCAGGTTTTACTAAATCATTACCAGGTTTCACTAAATCATTACAGGTTTCACTAAATCATTACCAGGTTTCACTAAATCATTACAGGTTTCACTAAATCATTACAGGTTTCACTAAATCATTACAGGTTTCACTAAATCATTACCAGGTTTCACTAAATCATTACAGGTTTCACTAAATCATTACCAGGTTTTACTAAATCATTACCAGGTTTTACTAAATCATTACCAGGTTTTACTAAATCATTACAGGTTTCACTAAATCATTACAGGTTTCACTAAATCATTACAGGTTTCACTAAATCATTACAGGTTTCACTAAATCATTACCAGGTTTTACTAAATCATTACAGGTTTTACTAAATCATTACCAGGTTTTACTAAATCATTACCAGGTTTTACTAAATCATTACAGGTTTTACTAAATCATTACCAGGTTTTACTAAATCATTACAGGTTTCACTAAATCATTACAGGTTTTACTAAATCATTACCAGGTTTTACTAAATCATTACAGGTTTCACTAAATCATTACCAGGTTTCACTATAACATCTCTTCCACCCTAGACATATTTTCTCATCTGCTTGCATGAGTCTCCCCTATATTAAGGTGTTTTGGTGCTTCCAAAACATTTACTATATCACAGGTAAGTATAGTCTAGTCTAACAGTCTAACCTGTCCTCTATCCACCATTCATAGTGACAATAGTGATAGGTGGATTGTTTGCCCAGATCTATAATATGCTAACTAGCATCAAACCACACATAAAATCATTCAAAGCTGCACCAATGTTTTATGTAAGTGGAGAGGCCAGGTAGTCATTGCGCATGAAAGAACAGTGAAGACATGAGACACTCAGCTCAAAACCCTTCCCTAATGATCATGTTTAGGGACAATTCACATATCCTCCCTAGACTAGCCTTACAACAGATAACTGCATGATGGTTTTCAAGTGAGAACAACATTCCACTCTAGGCTGTAAACTGCATTGAAAATGTAATTTGAATAATGGAGCGAAAGCCCTATAATTTGAATATTCCATTCCATTAATTTAATTTGGATCAGTTCTGGGTCTAGAGAGACATAATGAGATGCGCTGTCATAATGTTCCCAGGAAAGTCATGCTCTCTCTGCCTCCAATATAGCCAAAATATTTGTAATTTCACTTTCAAAATGTATTACCTTTTAGGTGTGGCATAAACACAACCAGTCTCAATGTTTTAATCTGATTTAGGCTATTTCAAAATGATCCTGTAGGAATCGTCCAAAATAAAATTCCAGCATCCAAACTGTGCAGATTGTGGTGTTGAAAACGCAAACTATGAAGTTGAAGCTCCCCCAAGTCGGTATGCTTTGCTTATTGGTTGTGGTGAATTGGTGGAAAATTTGTTGCATATATTTTATATAAATATAGCATCAACATTTTGAAAATCGGATTTCCACCTCAGGGTTTTCTTACAAGATGAAAGATATGCTGACAGAGCTGTAGATGCCTAGCCCAAGGGTTTCCCAAACTGGGTCCTGGGGCCCCCTCGTGCACGTTTAGTTTTCTTCTGCCCTAACACTACACAGCTGATTCAAATAATAAACTAATCATCAAGCTTTGATCATTTAAATCCGCTGTGTAGTTTTAGGGCAAAAACCAACATGTGCACCACTTGGGGTCCCCAGGACCCAGTTTGGGAAACGCTGACCCAGCTGATTATTGTCTGCAGCTCTGATCGTAGTGGGGCGGCAGGTAGCCTAGTGGTTAGAGCGTTGGAACAGTAACCGAAAGGTTGCAAGATTGAATCCCCGAGCTGACAAGGTAAAAATCTGTCGTTCTGAACAAGGCAGTTAACCCACTGTTCCTAGGCCGTCATTGAAAATAAGAATTTGTTCTTAACTGACTTGCCGAGTTAAATAAATATACATGTAGTGTCTAATGAAACATGCAAGGAGAGTTAGCTTGTCCGTGGTGGTCGGCGGATCCTCAACCTCCTGGCCCGCAGCCTGCGGGGCGCATGCTGAAGTGTCGAAGTTGATATCCACATTTATAAACACAGGGTAGCTACAGTTACACTATATATATACAAAAGTACAGTATGTAGACACTCCTTCAAATGAGTGAATTGGCTATTTCAGGAGTGATGAGTCACGTTTCACCGTCTGATGGACAAATCTGGGTTTGGCGGATGCCAGGTAAATGCTACCTGCCCAAATACATAGTGCCAACTGTAAAGTTTGGTGGAGGAGGAATAATGGTCTGGGGCCTGTTTTTCATGGTTCGGGTTAGGCCCTGACCTCAACCCCATCGAACGCCGACTGCGAGCCAGGCCTAATCGCCCAACATAAGTGCCCGACCTCACTAATGCTCTTGTGGCTGAATGCAAGTCCCCACAGCAATGTTCCAACAGCTAGTGGAAAGCCTTCCCAGAAGAGTGGAGGCTGCTTATGCAGCAAAGGGGGGGGGACCAACTCCATATTAATGCCCATGATTTTGGAATAAGATGTTCGACGAGCAGGTGTCCACATACTTTTGGTCATGTAGTGTATTTGTGGCCGTAAACACTATTGTGAGGGAGGGTGTCCAATTTTTTTTTCAGTACAAGGGGAGGGTCATGTCAAAATATTTTTTACGTTGGGGAGGGGTGGGGAAGTCTTTTTTTTTAATGACACCTCAAGTTGGACCCACCAACCGGCGAAGGTGATCCAAGCGGTTCCAGGTAATGTGGAAACACTGTGGCCAGGCTTCGTCAGTGCTGTCGTTGGGTGACTCTGACCCCTGAATGAATATCCCTGCTGAATATAGCTCTGGGCTGGTGTCAGCTCAAAGCAGAATACAGGCTTGGTTATTCAACCTTCACACTGCCTGGGAAATGCCTCTGGCACCTAGCCCTGAATGATACGTACTACGTAGTGGTACTTAGAGACTAGGGGTCAAGAGTGTGTTGGTTAGACGATAGAGCTAAACTGGTTTACAAATACTATGCTACATAAAATAAGTATAAAACATGTTTGCATTTATATGAAACACCTTTAAAATAGCGTCGGGGCTTTTAAAAATGAGCTTGATGTAGTTTACAGTGTAAATATGCAAATATTTTGGCCACCTGACAAGAGTTGTGAAATGTCGGCTCTGTTTATAACGGCAGGGGCAAACTATCTTGATGCAGTCAGTTACGATATATGGAACATTTGGATCGGCCTCTGCTTTAGGCATGGTCTGACTGGCGGAGATGTTGTGCAATAGGTAAGATGGGATAGTTACCTTCTTTGCGCATGCCAACACGGAAACATTTCTTCAGCCGGCAGTATTGGCACTGGTTGCGGTGATGCTGGTCTATCTGGCATTCTCGATTCGACCTGCACAACAGAACATTAAACATAGAACTTAGAATGTGTTATCATAACGAATTTAGAACATAGAATGTGTTATCATAACGAATTTAGAACATAGAACGTGTTATCATAACGAATTTAGAACATAGAACGTGTTATCATAACGAATTTAGAACATAGAATGTGTTATCATAACGAATTTAGAACATAGAACGTGTTATCATAACAAATTTAGAACATAGAACGTGTTATCACGTGAATAATGTGAATAACGAGGTACGACTCCGCCTGTAATATTATGATTTTGATTTATAACTGCGGGGGTCAAGTTTACTGTTGAAGCTGCTTCTCTCAACTCTGCCTCACGCCCCACCACTCCAGAGTTTAGTTAGCTTCTTAGTTAGTTGTAAAATACGTTAGTGTTATTAGCCTTAGCCTATTTAGCTAGCTCGAACCAGCTAAACTGCCACAATGGATATCAGAAATTGGCTTTGCCAAAGTACCCAAACAAAGCCAAAAGGAGGAGAACGTCCAACCATCGAGGCCGCCGCCAAGCCTAGCAGCGCTAATGCTGCCGAGCTCCAGCTAGCTCTGCCTGCATAGCCTGATCTTACAAGAAGTTGCAGGACGTCAAGGACGCTGCAACACTTCTGAAAAAAAAGTATGAAACAATCTAGCTGGTTGGTTTTTGATCAAAATCTTGCTTTTAGCGTGTATGATTCTGTCCATGGTGTTGATAGAGCGCAGGGAGATTTCACGCCATTGAACCTGTAACTTCTTGGTTAATAGCATTTGAACGTTTATGTTTACTGTGTTATAGAGTGATATAAGCAGAATTCAATATAATTCAAATGCAAGAACCTAAATGACGCTCCTGGGCAGTAGCTACACATCGTTATGTTTCATCATAGTGCTAGAGGCGTCACTACAGACCCGGGTTCGATCCCAGGATGTGTCGCGACCGGGAGACCCATGAGGCGGTGTACAATTGGCCCAGTATCATCCAGGTTAGGGGAGGGTTTGGCTGGCTGGGATGTCCTTGTCCCATTGTGCTCTAGCGACTCCTTGTGGCGGGCAAGGCGCAGTGCACGCTGACTTGTGTTGTACGGCTGGCTTCCGGGTTAAGCTGGCAGGTGCGGTTTGGCGAGTCATGTTTTGGGGGACGCATGACTTGCCTCTCCAGAGCCCATTAGGGAGTTGCAGAGATGAGACAAGATCGTAATTGGGGAGAAAAAGGGAGTAAAATAAAAAAAATATTCATTCTACTATGGTATTCTTGGTACACTATTTCTTTTCATGGTTGTAAATGGAACTGTGTGCCATATCCCAACATGTTGCTGAAGCCTATAGGCCTATTTACTTGGCAAGACCGCTGTGCATGGCTGCATTTCACTGTAGTAGGCTGGAGGCTGTAGACTGCATCTCACTATAGTATACTGTAGACTGTATCTCACTGTAGTAGACTGTAGGCTGCATCTCACTGTAGTAGGCTGTAGGCTTTATCTCACTGTAGTAGGCTGGAGGCTGCATCTCACTGTAGTAGACTGTAGACTGCATCTCACTGTAGTAGGCTGGAGGCTGCATCTCACTGTAGTAGACTGTAGGCGGCATCTCACTGTAGTAGGCTGGAGGCTTTATCTCCCCGTAGTAGGCTGGAGGCTGCATCTCACTGTAGTAGACTGTAGGCTTTATCTCACTGTAGTAGGCTGTAGACTGCATCTCACTGTAGTAGACTGTAGGCTTTATCTCACTGTAGTAGGCTTTATCTCACTGTAGTAGACTGTAGGCTTTATCTCACTGTAGTAGACTGCAGGCTTTATCTCACTGTAGTAGACTGCATCTCACTGTAGTAGGCTGCATCTCACTGTAGTAGACTGTAGGCTTTATCTCACTGTAGTAGACTGTAGGCTTTATCTCACTGTAGTAGACTGCATCTCACTGTAGTAGGCTTTATCTCACTGTAGTAGGCTGCATCTCACTGTAGTAGACTGCATCTCACTGTAGTAGGCTTTATCTCACTGTAGTAGGCTGCATCTCACTGTAGTAGACTGTAGGCTGTGTTTTGGTTATTTTGATCTCCATTCACCTTTTGTTTACTGAGTTGGACTACTGTTATTGTAACTAGCCTAAATACAGATTGTCATTATTGATCTGATATTTACTTTACTTACTACTTGGTACCACTGGTTTGTTCCATTCGCTTTCATTCGTTAGCATTTGCAGTTGTGTCGGCATTGTTAGCCAAACTGTATGAATGCTTGAATAACAAGGTTACTACTTTCAGCATTTAGTTAGCATTATTTAGTTAGCATTATTTAGTTAGCATTATTTAGTTAGCATTATTTAGTTAGCATGATTTAGTTAGCATTGTTTAGTTAGCATTGTTTAGTTAGCATTGTTTAGTTAGCATTATTTAGTTAGCATTATTTAGGTAAGACAGCTGTGTGTACGGCTGCATTCACATATTACATATTACTGTCATATAGCGTGATATAAGCAGAATTCAATATCATTCCAACGCAAGAACCTAAATAAATGGTGCCCCCTCGCCGATTTCAACTGCCCGGTTACACACTTTATCCTGGCACGGATAGCTGTCTAGACACTGGGTCTGATAGCTGTGTAGACACTGGGTCTGATAGCTGTCTAGGCACTGGGTCTGATAGCTGTCTAGGCACTGGGTCTGATAGCTGTCTAGGCACTGGGTCTGATAGCTGTCTAGGCACTGGGTCTGATAGCTGTCTAGGCACTGGGTCTGATAGCTGTCTAGGCCTGTATAGATGTCTAGATGTGTAGGCATGTATAGATGTCTAGGCCTGTATAGCCGTATAGCCTGTATAATCTTGGTTACCCAGAAGTAAAATTTTCTTGAGAAAGTTTGTCATTTCATATTTTACTTCTGGGGGGGAATGTCCTGTATGATTCAAAATGTAGGAAACAGATTAAGAGCATTTGAACCACTGTGTAGTAAACTGTACAGTAACAGGTCAATGGACAGAGAGAAGGGAAAGTTAACCATAGGAACGTTATCATTTGGGTCATTTGTAAAATGGCGGTATTCAATCTGAACTGGATAACAAGTAAGCGTAAATCTTCCCATGCAGCATTTTTGAGACAATGTGCAGTTGAGCTTATTTTCCCTTCACACTGTAAACATAGAGTAAACATAGTGTAAACACTGTAATTATAGAGTAAACATAAAGTAAACATAGTGTAAACACTGTAAACATAGTGTAAACACTGTAAACATAGAGTAAACATAAAGTAAACATAGTGTAAACAAAGTAAACATAGTGTAAACATAGTGTAAACACTGTAAACATAGTGTAAACACTGTAGACATAGTGTAAACGCTGTAAACATAGAGTAAACATAAAGTAAACATAGTGTAAACATAGTGTAAACACTGTAAACATAGTGTAAACACTGTAAACATAGTGTAAACATAGTGTAAACACTGTAAACATAGTGTAAACACTGTAAACAGTGTAAACATAGTGTAAACATAGTGTAAACACTGTAAACATAGTGTAAACACTGTAAACATAGAGTAAACATAAAGTAAACATAGTGTAAACATAGTGTAAACACTGTAAACATAGAATAAACACTGGAAACAGAGTAAACAAAGTGTAAACACTGTAAAAAATAGTGTTAATGTTGTAAACATAGTGTAAACACTGTAAACATAGTGTAAACACAGAGTAAACATGGTTTAAATGCTGTCAACATAGTGTCAACAAAGTCAACATAGTGTCAACACTGTCAACATTGTGTAAAGACTATAAACATAGTGTCAACACTATAAACATCGTGTCAACACTGTCAACATAGTGTCAACATAGTGTCAACACTGTCAACATAGTGTCAACACTGTCAACATAGTGTCAACACTATTTATGCTGCAGTAGTTTATGTGTCGGGGGGCTGGGGTCAGTTTGTTATATCTGGAGTACTTCTCCTGTCCTATTCGGTGTCCTGTGTGAATCTAAGTGTGCGTTCTCTAATTCTCTCCTTCTCTCTTTCTTTCTCTCTCTCGGAGGACCTGAGCCCTAGGACCATGCCCCAGGACTACCTGACATGATGACTCCTTGCTGTCCCCAGTCCACCTGGCCATGCTGCTGCTCCAGTTTCAACTTCCACCTGACTGTGCTGCTGCTCCAGTTTCAACTGTTCTGCCTTATTATTATTCGACCATGCTGGTCATTTATGAACATTTGAACATCTTGGCCATGTTCTGTTATAATCTCCACCCGGCACAGCCAGAAGAGGACTGGCCACCCCACATAGCCTGGTTCCTCTCTAGGTTTCTTCCTAGGTATTGGCCTTTCTAGGGAGTTTTTCCTAGCCACCGTGCTTCTACACCTGCATTGCTTGCTGTTTGGGGTTTTAGGCTGGGTTTCTGTACAGCACTTTGAGATATCAGCTGATGTACGAAGGGCTATATAAATCAATTTGATTTGATTTGATTTGAACACTGTCAACATAGTGTCAACACTGTCAACATAGTGTCAACACTGTCAACATAGTGTCAACACTGTCAACATAGTGTCAACACTGCAACCACCAGCTCCATGAATCTAAACATGCATTCTTACATCACAGGACCAATATTTGTTTATCCCTGACAGCACTGAAACCTGTTTGGCAGCTTTTTAATTGAATATAGCCCTTAGATAGTAAACAATAAACAAAGGGTCATATTCCTCAGGAGTGTGATGTGGTAGTGCAGTCAATATATTATTGACTATAAACTAGGTGGGAGTGGGAAAGGCACATTTGTATGGTTCTGATAAAAAAACATATGTATTTTGCCATGTGTATATTATACACCTGAAAATCTAAAACATAAACCTGAGTTAAAGCTGCAACACAGCCTAACCCAGAGTGGAATCCCCTAAGGGAAATATGATCTAACAAGTTACAGGTTCTATATTTATGCTGTACCTATGATTTATACAAAGGGTGTGTCTTAACCAATGCTGATTGGTTAAAACCCGCATTCCAGCCAGTGTCTATTCCACAAGTTACCACAGGCTAAATCTATGACGTTAAAATGCCTATTTACTCTGTTCCATCTGACTGCGCAATCCACTGTCTCTTCAGCCCAGCCAGGCAATTTATAAACTCGATGTCCACTATATAAAGCATCTAGACATTATTTATTTTAGACTAACATTTAGTTATCAACAGTGTAAACCTTGCTGTCTGTCTCTCCGATATTTGCAACATTGTTTCAATATTCAAATTCGATTTCCAGCTGCCCCATAGTAATGAACGTGTCGGGACTCGGGACGAGACAGATAGGCATGCAACGTTTCTCCGCCAGTCAAAATCATGAATCAGCTGGCATAATCTTTATGGATATATACAAAGAAATGGAAATGGAAAAAAGTGCAGCTAGTTTGCAGTCTTTCCAGCTTCAGTTTGAATCCCCGCATCCCTGGGAGGGGTGCGTCACCTGAGTGGGTTGAGTCACTGATGTGATCATCCTGTCTGGGTTGGCGCCCCCCCCTTGGGTTGTGCCGTGGCAGAGATCTTTGTGGGCTATACTCAGCCTTGTCTCTGGATGGTAAGTTGGTGGTTGAAGATATCCCTCTAGTGGTGTGGGGGCTGTGCTTTGGCAAAGTGGGTGGGGTTATATCCTTCCTGTTTGGCCCTGTCCGGGGGTGTCCTCGGATGGGGCCACAGTGTCTCCTGACCCCTCCTGTCTCAGCCTCCAGTATTTATGCTGCAGTAGTTTATGTGTCGGCGGGCTAGGGTCAGTTTGTTATATCTGGAGTACTTCTTCTGTCCTATTCAGTGTCCTGTGTGAATTTAAGTGTGCTCTCTCTAATTCTCTCTTTTTCTCTTTCTTTCTTTCTCTCTCTCGGAGGACCTGAGCCCTAGGACCATGCCTCAGGACTACCTGACATGATGACTCCTTGCTGTCCCCGGTCCACCTGGCCGTGCTGCTGCTCCAGTTTCAACTGTTCTGCCTTATTATTATTGGACCATGCTGGTCATTTATGAACATTTGAACATCTTGGCCATGTTCTGTTATAATCTCCACCCGGCACAGCCAGAAGAGGACTGGCCACCCCACATAGCCTGGTTCCTCTCTAGGTTTATTCCTAGGTTTTGGCCTTTCTAGGGAGTTTTTCCTAGCCACCGTGCTTCTACACCTGCATTGCTTGCTCTTTTGGGGTTTTAGGCTGGGTTTCTGTACAGCACTTTGAGATATCAGCTGATGTACGAAGGGCTATATAAATAAATTTGATTTGATTTTGATTTGATTTGAAGTGACTGTGTTAGCTGTGTTGTTGGCCAGCTCCTCTGAACAACAGTGTCCTGACGAGAGAGCACTTTTTTTTATGCCAGGTGAAATTGCGCCTCATTAGCTCATTGCTATGGATGTATCCAAATAAATGTCACTAGAAAACAGCTTAAACAAATGCAAATGTAACTACTTTGCTGTTATTCTGGCTGATTTTTTCCATGTGACTGTAAATTAGCTGTAGATGACTAGCTAGCAAGCAAGAGATAAGAATGTTGCCAGCCAGTAAGGAAATGTAAACATTTAGAACGAATGACTTGGTCGCGTCCATAGATCCAGAACGAAAATACTGAACAACTGAGTCGCATCTCTAACCAACGACCAGCCGGCTTAGGTAGCAACCCTAGATTTGTGTCGGGACTATATCTTGTGGAAGGATGAAATAGTATGAATAAATCCTACAAATATATGTATTTTTTATCATTATTTGAATATGTTGGTAACCCGTTGTATAAAGGTGATAATGCCCTCATAGCCGGTGTTTGGAGGATATATTGGTACGGTTTGCAGCACCCGTGCCAATATGTCCTCCAAACACTGGCTTAGAGGGCATTTTCACTTAAATGAACACCATGAACAGAATATGAATTTTTGAGATCCTAGTACACAGTAACTTTTGACATTAACTTACGTGTTTCTTGTACTTTTTCCAAACCTTCTTTTTTTATTATTATGTTATTGTTCTGCACATGAACATATTTTCTTGTGATTATACAGAGAGGCTGCACCTACCTGCAGAGACGCCGGAAAATGTGTGGCGAGACAGAATTTGCACCAGTGCTTTTCAATATGACCACTTTCAAAGCAGCAGCACTTTTCAGCGCATTTTCACAGTTCTACATTTACCTGCCATGTCACAGTCTACCATTGAAACAATTGAAGATTAAAATGCAGAAAAATTGTGGCACTGGGCGCCATTTAAAAAAAGATATGAGCATGGCCTTACTTGTATTTGTATTTATTATGGATCCCCATTAGTTCCTGCCAAGGCAGCAGCTACTCTTCCTGGGGTTTATTATGGATCCCCATTAGTTCCTGCCAAGGCAGCAGCTACTCTTCCTGGGGTTTATTATGGATCACCATTAGTTCCTGCCAAGGCAGCAGCTACTCTTCCTGGGGTTTATTATGGATCCCCATTAGTTCCTGCCAAGGCAGAAGCTACTCTTCCTGGGGTTTATTATGGATCCCCATTAGTTCCTGCCAAGGCAGCAGCTACTCTTCCTGGGGTTTATCATGGATCCCCATTATTTCCTGCCAAGGCAGCAGCTACTCTTCCTGGGGTTTATTAAGGATCCCCATTAGTTCCTGCCAAGGCAGCAGCTACTCTTCCTGGGGTTTATTAAGGATCCCCATTAGTTCCTGCCAAGGCAGCAGCTACTCTTCCTGGGTTTATTAAGGATCCACATTAGTTCCTGCCAAGGCAGCAGCTACTCTTCCTGGGGTTTATTAAGGATCCCCATTAGTTCCTGCCAAGGCAGCAGCTACTCTTCCTGGGGTTCAGCAACATTAAAATAGTTACACAACTTTAAAAACATTACAACACATTCATAATATATTTCACAACACACTGTGTGCCCTCAGGCCCCTACTCCAATAACACATTCTACTGTTTGCATCAGTTACCAGATGTGGGATAGAGTTCCATGTAGTCATAGTCTGTTCTGGACTTGGGGACTGTGAAGAGACCTCTGGGGACTTGTAGGGTATGTCTTGTAGGGTATGCATGGGTGTCTGAGCTGTGTGCTAGTCGTTTAAACAGACAGCTCAGTGCTTTTCAACATGTCAATACCTCTCATAAAGTAGTGATGAAGTCAATTTCTCCTCTACTTTCAGCCAGGAGAGATGGACATGCATATTATTAATGTTTGCTCTCTGTGTACATCCAAGGGCCAGCCGTGCTGCCTTGTTCTGAGCCAATTGCAATTTCCCTAAGTCCCTCTTTGTAGCACCTGACCACACGACTGAACAGTAGTCCAGGTGCGACAAAACTAGAGCCTGTAAGACCTGCCTTGTTGACAGTGCTGTTTAGAAGGTAGAGTAGCTCTTTATTATGCACAGACTTCTCCCCATCTTACTACTGTTGTATCAATATGTTTTGACCATGACAGTTGGTCAAACTGTCAATCCAGGGTTACTCCAAGGAGTTTAGTCACCTCAACTTGCTCAATTTCCACATGATTTATTACAAGATTTAGTTGAGGTTTAGGGTTTAGTGAATGATTTATCTTAAATACAATGCTTTTAGTTTTGGAAATATTTAGGACTAACTTATTCCTTGCCACCCATTCGGAAACTAACTGCAGCTCTTTGTTAAGTGTTTCAGTCATTTCAGTTGCTGTAGTAACTGATGTGTTTAGTGTTGAGTTATCCGCATACATAGACACACTGTATTTACTCAAAGCCAGTGGCATGTCCTTAGTAAACATTGAAGAAAGTAAGGGGCCTAGACAGTTGCCTTGTGGAATTCCTGATTCTACCTGGATTCTGTTGGAGAGGCTTCCATTAAAGAACACCCTCTGTGTTCTGTTAGACAGGTAACTATTTTTCCACAATATAGCAGGGGGTGTAAAGCCATAATACATCGTTTTTTTTCCATCAGCAGAATATGATCGATAATGTCTAAAGCGGCACTGAAGTCTAACAAAACAGTTCCAACAATCTTTTTATCATACATTTCTCTCAGCCAATCATCAGTCATTTGTGTAAGTGCTGTGCTTGTTGAATGTCCTTCTCTAGAAGCATGCTGAAAGTCTGTTGTCAATTTGTTTACTGTAAAATAGCATTGGTATCTGGTCAAACACTATTTTTTCCAATACTTTACTACGGGTTGGTAACAGGCTTATTGGTCAACTATTTGAGCCAGTAAAGGAGGCTTTACTACTCTAAGGTATCGGAATTACTTCTGCTTCCCTCCAGGCCTGAGGGCACACACTTTCTAGTACGCTTAAATTGGAGATATGGTAAATAGGAGAGGCAATATTGTCCTCTATTATCCTCAGTAATCTTCCATCCAAGTTGTCAGATCCTGTTGGCTTGTCATTGTTGATAGACAACAATTTTTTTTTTCACCTCTTCCGGACTCACTTTACGGAATTCAAACGTACAATTTTTGTCTATTAATAATTTGGTCATATATACTTGGATGTGTCACACAAGCTCATAGATCGGACCCACCGAGTGCTGAAGCGTAAGAGTTGTCTGTTGCTCGGATACAACATGTTCCAAACTGCATCTGGAAGCAACGTCACATGAACTGTTCATCGGGAGCTTCATGAAATGGGTTTCCAAGCCTAAGATCACCATGCGCAATGCCAAGCGTCAGCTGGAGTGGTGTAAAGCTCGCCGCCACTGGACTCTGGAGCAGTGGAAATCCGTTCTCTGGAGTGATGAGTCATTCTTTACCATCTGGCAGTCCGACGGACAAATCTGGGTTTGGCGGATGCCAGGAGAATGCTACCTGACCAAATGCATAGTGCCAATTGTTAAATTTGGTGGAGGAAGAATAATGTTCTGGGGCTGTTTTCATGGTTCGGCTTAGGCCCCTTAGTTCCAGTGAAGGGAAATCTTAACGCTACAGCATACAATGACATTCTAGACAATTCTATGCTTCCAACTTTGCCCTTTCCTGTTTCAGCATGATAATGCCCCCGTGCACAAAGCAAGATCCATACAGAAATGGTTTGTCGAGATCAGTGAGCAAGACCTTGACTGGCCTGCACAGAACCCTGACCTCAACCCCATCGAACACCTTTGGGATGAATTGGAACGCCGACTGCGAGCCAGGCCTAATCGCCCAACGCCAGTACCCGACCTCACTAATGCTCTTGTGGCTGAATGGAAGCAAGTTCCCGCAGCAATGTTCCAACATCTAGTGGAGAGCCTTTCCAGAAGAGTGGAGGCTGTTATAGCAGCAATGTTCCAACATCTAGTGGAAAGCCTTCCCAGAAGAGTGGAGGCTGTTATAGCAGAAAAGGGGGAGGGGGGGGGGGACCAACTCCATAATAATGTCCATGATTTTGGAATTAAATGTTTCACGAGCAGGTGTCCACATACTTTTGGTCATGTAGTGTATCTCTCGCGCTCTCTCTCTCTCTGCTGCTTCTCCTTCATTTGTAAATAAATGTATTTGTTCAAAGCTGTTCAACTATTGTTTTTCTGTCTCTTTGAGTCAATTACTCACCACATTTTATACAATGCAGTGCTAGCTAGCTGTAGCTTAAGCTTTTAGTATTAGATTCATTTTCTGATGCTCTGATTGGATGGACAACATGTCAGTTCATGCTGCAAGAGTTCTGACAGGTTGGAGGACGTCCTCTGGAAAATGTCATAATTACTCAATAAGTCTATGGAAGGGGGTGAGAACCATGAGCCTCCTAGGTTTTGTATTGAAGTCAATGTACCCAGAGGAGGACGGAAAATAGCTGTTCTCTGGCTACACCATTGTGCTACCCAGTGAAGTAAAATACTTCAAAGTACTACTTAAGTCGTTTTTTGCGGTATCTGTACTCTACTTTACTATTTATTTTTTGGAAAACTTTTACTTTTACTTCACTACATTCCTAAAGAACAGAATGTACTTTTTACTCCTTACATTTTCCCTGACACCCAAAAGTACTCGTTGCATTTGGAATGTTAAGCAAGGACAGGAAAATGGGCAAATTCACACACTTATCAAGAGAACACGTGGTTATCCCTTCTGCCTCTGATATGGCGGGCGGACTCACTAAACACAAATGCTTAATTTGTAAATGATGTCTGAGTGTCGGAGTGTGTCCCCTGGCTATCCAAACATTTTAAAAACAATAAAATGGTGCCATCAGTTAGTGATTTATACTTTTACTTTTAATACTTAAGTATATTTTTGCAATTTATTTACTTTTGATATTGAAGTATACTTCGAACCAAATACTTTTAGACTTTTACTCAAGTAGTATTTTACTGGATGAATTCAACTTTAGCTGGAGTCACTTTCTATTAAGGTATCTATACTTTTACTCAAGTATCACAATTGGGTACTTTTTCCACCTAGTGTGCTGCCCTACAAAATGCTGTTGAGACTACTGTAGACCTTCATTGAAAAACAGTGTCTTTTAATCAGTTATTTGGTGACGTGAATATATTTAGTATAGTTGTATCTAAAAAGGAAACCTTTTTTTACGTTTCACTATTTTTATTATAATGAAATTCACTGAGTAGCATGGTCCACCTCTTCCTTCTCTGACGAGCAGCCACTGCTGAGCAATATGATTGGCTATTCATTCAAGCACCACTTCGCTCTTGCGTATCACAATTTCTCGAGCACTGAGCAGTACGCGACGTAAATTGATAGCTACGTTTACACAGCAAAGGTGAGCTGTCCTTAGCAAAAAAGAAGTGCCCGTCAATCTACTCGCCGAACTTATTTCATTTAGGCAAAGTGATTTACAAAAGTAAACATTCAATAGTGAACATACCGACAATGTGGTGGCTACTGTTGAAAGCAAAATAAAAATCACTGTAGCGTTGATCTTGACAAGCATACTGTTGACAGGTCAGTATCTCTTTTGGTACGTCATTGTCTTAAAGGGGCAGCATCCTATTTTAAAATGTAAAACAAAACAAAAAACGTCTCAAAAAGACGTTAGAAAGACTTTAGAAACAAACATGAATGTGATTAATTAATACCATGACATTCTAAAGATATAGAATAATGACTTGCATTGCTAAATTATATGAATCAGCTTTTTAATCACAATAGCCAAATGTAGCCTATTAATATCTGAATATAGAGAGGAAGCATGCCAATCTATAGGCCCTGCATGAGCCCAATCCGTTAAAAAAATACACCATGTCCCCACCAGTAGAAATTCTGTTCGGGCTAGCAGATTTTTATCCAGCTGGCCCGGTTGGATTAAGTTTGAACCCTGTCATAGCCTACGAATAGGACCCAGAGTTTTACACAAACAGGTCATGAGATCAAGAAAAACTCCAGGCCCCAGAAAAGACGTGCCACAAATTTAGCCACAGCACTTTTGATCCAGTGGTGCCACCTCTGCCTACCTGCAGGAGTAGTTGAGGTTCCTTCTGATGCTCCTCTTGAAGAAGCTCTTGCAACCCTCGCAGGTGAACACCCCATAGTGTTTCCCACTGGACTTGTCCCCACACACCACGCAGTCCACCACGCACGCCTTGTCTTCGTCTCCCACCTCCACATCGCTCCCGGCCTGGGGCGAGCCCTCCTCATCTCCACGCAGGTAAGCCTTCTCCCCACCCAGTCCGTTGGTCTCCCGGTTAGGATTGCCCCATCCCCCGCTCACCATGGCCATATCTGAGCTAAACGGCCGACACACACACTCTCTCTTACACACGCCTGTCCACTCACCGAGTGCTCTCCTCTTTTCTCTGAAAATCTTCAGCTATAACACTTTAGTTTCTAATCATACTAAATATGTTTTTGAGTTCACTTCCAGGAAAAGTAATAGAGTTGACCTCTTTCCCCTTCTGTCTCTGTGAAATGACCCGGAGGTCCCTCTCACTGCTCTACTTCTCTACTGTCGCTCTCCTTTTCTTCTCCTTCTCTCCCCTGTCTTTCCTGTGACCCAAGTCAATGACTCCTCCTAAAAGTTCTGACACAACGAGCGGTTCAGAGTTCAGGAGGGGGAAAAGGGTGCAGCCTGCCCTTTCACAGAAAACAATACATTACACTTAGAGGCTTAGGCTCTCTCCCCCTCTCTCCCTCTCTCTCTGTCTCTCTCTCTCTCTCCCCCTCTCTCTCTCTCTCTCTCTCCCCCTCTCTCTCCCTCTCTGTCTCTCCCTCTATCCCTCTCTCTCTCCCTCTCTCTCCCTCTCTCTGTCTCTCCCTCTCTTTCTTTCTCTCTCTCTCTCTCTCTCTCTGTCTCTCTGTCTCTCTTTCTCTCTTTCTCTCTTTCTCTGTCTCTCTGTCTCTCTCTCTGTCTCTCCCTCTATCCCTCTCTTTCTTTCTCTCTCTCTCTCTGCCTCTCCCTCTATCCCTCTTTCTCTCTATCCCTCTCTCTCTCTGTCCCTCCCAGAGGGAAAAAAACACCACTTCCGTAGGATTACTTTACTACTTACGAACTAGTCAGACCAGTTCTGGGCTGTGTAGAAAGTGCCATCTATCTATCTAACAGGCAGAAGCACAGTTTTAGCTCAGCAGTTAGAAAACAGAGAACTCATTTCTGTCAAGAATTTCAGATACAAGCAGAGATTCAGAGAATGCTAGAAATGGATTTCTGTCATTCAACCCCCATTAGAAGGTTGAATGACTTTGTCTTTGGTCTGTTGCTAGTAGTCTATGTTTGGTTCACAGTTTACACATGCTCACACCCTCACAAACTTGTATAAACAGCACTTTTGGTTTCACTAGCTTGGCAGAACTATCCTATCTCCCCAGACAGCCAATACTCAAAGACAATAGATGAATCCAGAGAACAACCATACTGAATCTATAGGCAGACTGAATCTATAGGCAGACTGAATCTATAGGCAGACTGAATCTATAGGCAGACTGAATCTAACACTCCCTGAATCTACAGGCAGACTGAATCTATAGGCAGACTGAATCTACAGGCAGACTGAATTTATAGGCAGACTGAATCTATAGGCAGACTGAATCTAACGCAGCCTGAATCTACAGGCAGACTGAATCTACAGGCAGACTGAATCTAACGCAGCCTGAATCTACAGGCAGACTGACTCTACAGGCAGACTGACTCTACAGGCAGACTCAATCTATAGGCAGACTGAATCTACAGGCAGACTGAATCTATAGGCAGACTGAATCTACAGGAAGACTGAATCTACAGGCAGACTGAATCTATAGGCAGACTGAATCTACAGGAAGACTGAATCTATAGGCAGTCTGAATCTAATGCAGACTGAATCTATAGACATACTGAATCTAATGCAGACTGAGTTGAATGCAGACTGAATCTAATGCAGACTGAATCTATAGGCAGACTAAATCTAACTCAGACTGAATCTAACGCAGACTGAATCTATAGGCAGACTGAATCTATAGGCAGACTGAATCTAACGCAGACTGAATCTAATGCAGACTGAGATGAATGCAGACTGAATCTAATGCAGACTGAATCTATAGGCAGACTGGATCTATAGGCAGACTGAATCTATAGGCAGACTGAATATAATGCAGACTGAATCTAATGCAGACTGAATCTATAGACAGACTGAATATAGGCAGACTGAATCTGTAGACAGACTGAATCTAATGCGGACTGAATCTATAAACAGACTGAATTTAATGCAGACTGAATTTAATGCAGACAGAATCTATAGGCAGACTGAATCTATAGACAGACTGAATCTATAGGCAGACTGAATCTATAGGCAGACTGAATCTATAGGCAGACTGAATCTATAGGCAGACCGAATCTATAGACAGACTGAATCTAACGCAGACTGAATCTATAGGCAGACTGAATCAAATGCAGACTGAGACGAATGCAGACTGAATCTATAGGCAGACTGAATATATAGGCAGACTGAATCTATAGGCAGACTGAATCTTATGAAGACTGCATCGAATGCAAACTGAATCTATAGGCGGAATGAATCTATAGGCAGACTGAATCTAATGCAGACTGACTCTATAGACAGACTGAATCTATAGGCAGACTGAATCTAATGCAGACTGACTCTATAGACAGACTGAATCTAACGCAGACTGAATCTATAGGCAGACTGATTCTAATGCAGACTGAATCTATAGGCAGACTGAATCTAATGCAGACTGCGTCAAATGCAGACTGAATCTATAGGCAGACTGAATCTATAGGCAGACTGAATCTATAGACAGACTGAATCTAACGCAGACTGATTCTATAGGCAGACTGAATCTATAGGCAGACTGAATCTATAGGCAGACTGAATCTATAGACAGACTGAATCTAACGCAGACTGATTCTATAGGCAGACTGAATCTATAGGCAGACTGAATCTATAGGCAGACTGAATCTATAGGCAGACTGAATCTATAGGCAGACTGAATCTATAGACAGACTGAATCTAACGCAGACTGATTCTATAGGCAGACTGAATCTATAGGCAGACTGAATCTATAGGCAGACTGAATCTATAGGCAGACTGAATCTATAGGCAGACTGATTCTATAGGCTTGCTATTTAAAACACAGAAATGATAAAACAGCTCCTTCTGGTCCTGCTAGTCTGGGAAAGTTCAAAGTGCAGTGATGTCCCCTTGCTCTGTCTGTTGTGAAGCAGCATCTGTTTCTTGTTCCTCTCTTGCGCCCATATATCTGTGGCTTCAATAGTTCAAACCACCAGAACAAACGCAGTGAAAACACAGTTGAAAAAAGGAGGAAAATACTCTCTACTATCCCTTAAACAGAATGCAAGTTCCTCCTAGCAAGTCTCCCCTCTTCTCTCTCTTTTTCTGTCTCTTTCTCTCCCTTGTTTTGTCAGTGCTTGTCCATCCAGCAGTAACGACTCGAGGCCCAAGTCTCTCTGCATTCCCTTAAGCACAGTCACAATCTCCTTCCTCCTGCTCTCCTCCGGCCCCGGCTTGAATAAATTAGGCAAACCAGCGGAGGGAAAAACACGGTCACAGACGATAGCCAAAGCTAGCTGCTGAGGTGTAGCGCAGTCTTAACAGCCTCTTCTGCTGGTCTTCTCTCTCTCTCCCTCTCTCTCTCTGTCTCTCTCTCCCTCTCTCTCTCTGTCTCTCTCTCCCTCTCTCCCTCCCTCCTTTCGCCCAGTGAGTGAGTATTGGAGCATGTGTCTGTGTGCTCAAGCCCTCTGGTTGCCATGGCACTCATTGCCTTATAAGGCCATTGGAGTCAAAGAGCAGAGAGTGGGCTGTAGAGGGAGCTACACTGGAGGGCTCTCTCTCTCTCTCTCTCTCTCTCTCTCTCTCTCTCTCTCTCCTCTCTCCTCTCTTCTCTCACTCTACACACACACACACACACACACTCACACTCACACTCACACACACACACACACACACACACACACACACACACACACACACACACACACACACTCACACACTGACACACTCACACACACACAGAAAGAATGCGGCTCCCTGCTCGCCCCCTTCTCTAACTAAGCCCTGACCCCAGGATGCCTCCTAGCACTAGGGGAGTTAACCCCGACAGTGCCAGCAGACGAAAGGGGGCCGCTGGCCAGCACACCAGGCACCAGGCGCATGGCAGGGCTTTTTTTACTCCAGTTTCATGTTCTTCTCTCCAATCCGCCTGGCTGACTTCCTCTGACTTTGTTGACCCCATAATAACGAGGAAGAGGTTTGTTGTCATGGAGGAACTTGGATAAAGGTCACACAGGCTATTCTGCAATCTTTGACAGACTTACTTTGACACTGTCTGGGTTGGTGTCTTGTAGGCAGGATATTTCAATTAAAAGGAATGCAAAGAAAGTGTTCATTGTAACATATAATTTAGTACATATTTATACACTGAGTGGACAAAACATTAGGAACACCTGCTCTTTCCGTGATATAGACTGATCAGGTGAAAGCTATGATCCCTTATTTAATTCACTTGTTAAATACACTACAATCAGTGTATCTGAAGGGGAGGAGACGTTAAATAAGGATGTTTAAGTCTTGAGACAATTGAGACATGGACTGTGTATGTGTGCCATTCAGAGGGTGAATGGGCAAGAAAGACAAAACAATGAAGTGTCTTTGAACAGGGTATGGTAGTAGGTGCTAGGAGTCAAGAACTGCAACGCGGCTGTGTTTTCCACGCTCAACAGTTTCCCGTGTGTATCAAGAATGGTCCACCACCCAAAGGACATCCAGCCAACTTGACACAACTGTGGGAAGCATTGGAGTCAACATGGGTCAGCATCCCTGTGGAACGCCTTCAACACCTTGTAGAGTCCATGACCTGACGAATTGAGGCTGTTCTGTGGGGAAAAGGGGGTTTGCAACTCAATACTAGGAGGGTGTTCCTAATCCTTTGTACACTCAGTACGTTATATTATATAATATGGTTAGGCTCAATAGTGTCCACGTTGTCTCTAGCAACTATGGTTAAGAAATGTGTGTGTGTGTGTGTGTGTGTGTGTGCACGTGTGCGAGTGAGTGTGTGTGTGTGTGTGTTTGTGTGTGTGTGCATGGCATGCCAACATCATTGTCCTTTGAAGGTCTCCTGGAAAAGAGAGGAGACAATAAACAGAGGGACCCTGCAGCCAAGGAGTCAGATAACAGCCTAACAACCTGCATGTCACAGAGGCAGAGGAGCAGAGTAGAGCAGAGAGGAGCAGAGAGGAGCAGAGTAGAGCAGAGAGGAGCAGAGTAGAGCAGAGAGGAGCAGAGTAGAACAGAGAGGAGCAGAGTAGAACAGAGAGGAGCAGAGTAGAACAGAGAGGAGCAGAGAGGAGCAGAGTAGAGCAGAGAGGAGCAGAGTAGAGCAGAGAGGAGCAGAGAGGAGCAGAGTAGAACAGAGAGGAGCAGAGAGGAGCAGAGTAGAGCAGAGAGGAGCAGAGAGGAGCAGAGTAGAACAGAGAGGAGCAGAGAGGAGCAGAGTAGAGCAGAGAGGAGCAGAGTAGAACAGAGAGGAGCAGAGTAGAACAGAGAGGAGCAGAGAGGAGTAGAGTAGAACAGAGAGGAGCAGAGTAGAACAGAGAGGAGCAGAGTAGAGCAGAGTAGAACAGAGAGGAGCAGAGAGGAGTAGAGTAGAACAGAGAGGAGCAGAGTAGAACAGAGAGTAGAGTAGAACAGAGAGGAGCAGAGAGGAGCAGAGTAGAACAGAGCGGAGAGGAGCAGAGTAGAACAGAGAGGAGCAGAGAGGAGCAGAGTAGAACAGAGAGGAGCAGAGTAGAACAGAGAGGAGCAGAGTAGAACAGAGAGGAGCAGAGTAGAACAGAGAGGAGCAGAGTAGAACAGATTGGAGCAGAGTAGAACAGAGTGGACCAGAGTAGAACAGAGTGGAGCAGAGTAGAACAGAGAGGAGCAGAGTAGAACAGAGTAGAGATGAGTAGAGCAGAGATGAGTAGAGCAGAGATGAGTAGAGCAGAGATGAGTAGAGTAGAGATGAGTAGAGCAGAGATGAGTAGAGCAGAGATGAGTAGAGATGAGTAGCGTAAAGATGGGTAGAGTAGAGATGAGTAGAGCAGAGATGAGTAGAGCAGAGTAGAGTAGAGTAGAGCAGAGCAGAGCAGAGTAGAGCAGAGTAGAGCAGAGTAGAGATGAGTAGAGATGAGTAGAGCAGAGATGAGTAGAGTAGAGATGAGTAGAGTAGAGATGAGTAGAGCAGAGATGAGTAGAGCAGAGATGAGTAGAGATGAGTAGCGTAAAGATGGGTAGAGTAGAGATGAGTAGAGCAGAGATGAGTAGAGCAGAGTAGAGATGAGTAGAGCAGAGTAGAGATGAGCAGAGTAGAGATGAGTAGAGCAGAGATGAGTAGAGATCAGTAGAGATGAGTAGAGCCGAGATGAGTAGAGCAGAGATGAGTAGAGCAGAGATGAGTAGAGATGAGTAGAGCAAAGATGGGTAGAGTAGAGATGAGTAGAGCAGAGATGAGATGAGTAGAGCAGAGTAGAGATGAGTAGAGCAGAGTAGAGATGAGTAGAGCAGAGATGAGTAGAGATCAGTAGAGATGACTAGAGATGAGTAGAGCCGAGGTGAGTAGAGTAGAGATGAGTAGAGCAGAGATGAGTAGAGATGAGTAGCGTAAAGATGGGTAGAGTAGAGATGAGTAGAGCAGAGATGAGTAGAGCAGAGATGAGTAGAGCAGAGAAGCGTAAAGATGGGTAGAGTAGAGATGAGTAGAGCAGAGATGAGTAGAGCAGAGTAGAGATGAGTAGAGATGAGTAGAGCAGAGTAGAGCAGAGTAGAGATGAGTAGAGATGAGTAGAGTAGAGATGAGTAGAGCAGAGATGAGTAGAGATGAGTAGCGTAAAGATGGGTAGAGTAGAGATGAGTAGAGCAGAGATGAGTAGAGCAGAGTAGAGATTAGTAGAGATGAGCAGAGATGAGTAGAGTAGAGATGAGTAGAGCCGAGATTAGTTGAGCAGAGCAGAGATGAGTAGAGCAGAATAGAGATGAGTAGAGTAGAGCAGAGCAGAGATGAGTAGAGCAGAGATGAGTAGAGCAGAGATGAGTAGAGATGAGTAGCGTAAAATGGGTAGAGCAGAGATGAGTAGAGCAGAGATGAGTAGAGCAGAGATGAGTAGAGCAGAGATGAGTAGAGATGAGTAGAGATTAGTAGAGATGAGTAGAGATGAGTAGAGCAGAGATGAGTAGAGCCGAGATTAGTAGAGCAGAGCAGAGATGAGTAGAGCAGAATAGAGATGAGTAGAGTAGAGATGAGTAGAGCAGAGTAGAGATGAGTACAGATGAGTAGAGCAGAGATGAGTAGAGCAGAGATGAGTAGAGCAGAGATGAGTAGAGATGAGTAGAGCAGAGTAGAGTAGAGATGAGATAAGTAGAATAAAGATGAGTAGAGCAGAGATGAGTAGAGTAGAGTAGAGATGAGTAGAGCAGAGATGAGTAGAGCAGAGTAGAGTAGAGATGAGATAAGTAGAATAAAGGTGAGATGAGCAGAGATGAGTAGAGTAGAGATGAGTAGAGCAGAGATGAGTAGAGATGAGTAGAGCAGAGATGAGATGAGTAGAGATGAGTAGAACAGAGATGAGTAGAGTAGAGTAGAGCAGAGATGAGTAGAGCAGAGATGAGTAGAACAGAGAGGAGTAGAGTAGAGATGAGTAGAGCAGAGTAGAGTAGAGATGAGATAAGTAGAATAAAGATGAGTAGAGCAGAGATGAGATGAGCAGAGATGAGTAGAGTAGAGCAGAGATGAGCAGAGATGAGTAGAGCAGAGATGAGTAGAGCAGAGTAGAGATGAGTAGAGCAGAGTAGAGATGAGTAGAGCAGAGTAGAGCAGAGTAGAGATGAGCAGAGATGAGTAGAGCAGAGTAGAGATGAGTAGAGCAGAGCAGAGTAGAGATGAGTAGAGATGAGTAGAGCAGAGATGAGATGAGATGAGATGAGCAGAGATGAGTAGAGCAGAGATGAGTAGAGTAGAGATGAGTAGAGCAGAGATGAGTAGAGCAGAGATGAGTAGAGATGAGTAGCGTAAAGATGGGTAGAGTAGAGATGAGTAGAGCAGAGATGAGTAGAGCAGAGTAGATCAGAGAGGAGTAGAGCAGAGAGGAGTAGAGTAGAGCAGAGAGGAGTAGAGCAGAGAGGAGTAGGGAGCCACACAAAACCAAAAATAGGTTTTGGGTGACTGTCTGAGGGTGGAGTATGAAGTTGTGTATTGACCACTTTTTGTAAGAGAATGTGTGCATTTGCTTGTGTGTTCATGTGTGCAAGTGTGTGTGTGTTCATGTGTGCAAGTGTGTGTGTGTGTGTTCATGTGTGCGATTCTCTGTGTGTGTGTGTGTGTGTGTGTGTGTGTGTGTGTGTGTGTGTGTGTGTGTGTGTGTGTGTGTGTTCATGTGTGCAAGTGTGTGTGTGTGTGTGTGTGTGTTCATGTGTGCGATTCTCTGTGTGTGTCCCTTGCTCTTTGACCTGCAGGTCAGGAATGCATCTGTTCTCTGCATGGAGTCTGCTGAGTTAGGGTCTGTACATTCTCAACACGTCCAGAAGCCCATAGCAGAGTAGAACAGAGAGGAGCAGAGTAGAACAGAGAGGAGCAGAGTAGAACAGAGAGGAGCAGAGTAGAACAGAGAGGAGCAGAGTAGAACAGAGAGGAGCAGAGTAGAACAGAGAGGAGCAGAGTAGAACAGAGAGGAGCAGAGTAGAACAGAGAGGAGCAGAGAGGAGCAGAGTAGAACAGAGAGGAGCAGAGTAGAACAGAGAGGAGCAGAGAGGAGCAGAGTAGAACAGAGTAGAGCAGAGAGGAGCAGAGAGTAGAACAGAGAGGAGCAGAGTAGAACAGAGAGGAGCAGAGTAGAACAGAGAGGAGCAGAGTAGAACAGAGTAGAACAGAGTAGAGCAGAGAGGAGCAGAGTAGAGCAGAGAGGAGCAGAGTAGAACAGAGAGGAGCAGAGAGGAGCAGAGTAGAACAGAGAGGAGCAGAGTAGAGCAGAGAGGAGCAGAGTAGAACAGAGAGGAGCAGAGTAGAGCAGAGAGGAGGAGCAGAGTAGAACAGAGAGGAGCAGAGTAGAACAGAGAGGAGCAGAGTAGAGCAGAGTAGAACAGAGAGGAGCAGAGTGGAGCAGAGTAGAACAGAGAGAAGCAGAGTAGAGCAGAGAGGAGCAGAGTAGAGCAGAGAGGAGCAGAGTAGCTCTATACCTCTATACCTCTATACTTCTATAGCTAACAAGATAATTATAATAGGGTCTGTGTCTCTGTTGTACCCCTCTCTCACCCACCCAGGGCCTGTCTCTGTTCTACCCCTCTCTCACCCACCCAGGGCCTGTCTCTGTTCTACCCCTCTCTCACCCACCAGGGCCTGTCTCTGTGCTACCCCTCTCTCACCCACCCAGGGCCTGTCTCTGTTCTACCCCTCTCTCACCCACCCAGGGCCTGTCTCTGTTCTACCCCTCTCTCACCCACCAGGGCCTGTCTCTGTGCTACCCCTCTCTCACCCACCCAGGGCCTGTCTCTGTTCTACCCCTCTCTCACCCACCCAGGGCCTGTCTCTGTTCTACCCCTCTCTCACCCACCCAGGGAATGTCTCTGTTCTACCCCTCTGGGTTGTGAGAGGGCACATGGCTCTCGACCTTCACCTCCCCAGAGTCTGTACGGGAGTTGCAGCGATGAGACAAGACTGTAACTACCAATTGGAAACCACGAAATTGGAGGAGAAAACAGGGTGTAAAATCAAAATCAAATAAAAGAATGTAGAACTAAAAGAAGAAACATTACTAGTGTGTCTCCAATCAACTAAATATGTTGCTCAACAAATAACAAATGAAAGTGATCTACCTCCATCTATATAGTTCTATATTTGTTAAAAACATTTTAACACATTAAATAGCGTCATAACAGAAGATAAGAAAACACACGTTCCAACACGTTATTTAACATAACATTGTAGAAGTATCATCTTCTAACAAGCTTTATGTTTTCAGACCAAGTATTACCACACTGAGGCAGTCACAAAAGTTTGGACATCGGCGTCCATCTCCATTTCCTGTTGTTCAGTTAGTTACTGTGGACGGATGGAGCAGAAGGCAAGATGGTGGAGAGCAGGTTAGCTGAGGCCAGGCAGACAGAGGCCCTGGCTAACGGGTCTAAGACATCTCAAGAGTTAAACTAACTGGATTATCAACCAGGCCAGCAGACAGGAACCACTCCCCTCCACGGCCTTCACCTCTCCAGACCTTAGTCCCATAATCCCCCTCTTTACAGAGAGGCTGAAGCGCTAAATGACCTTAATTAGGTTGGTTGCTCTCCGTGATGGCCTTATCTGGGACCCGACATGATCAGGGCTTAGGCTCCATCCCAAATGGCACCCTATTCCCCATATAGTGCACCACTTAGTGCCATAGGGATCTTGTCAAAAGTAGTGCACTATATAGGGAATAGGGTGCCAGTAGGGACAAACCATTAAGTTATAAAGCCCTTTAGGTCATTGAATGTAGGCTAAATCCTACTACACCCTACGAAAGCAACTTGTTGTTGTCGGCTGCACTGTGTCCAGTCCAGTGTGTCTGATAAGGATGTGGCGAGACCCATTTGTGACTATTACAACGGTCGGCCATTGTGTTTCTGAACAGACACGTGTGTGTGATTGTGTTGTGTTGTGGAGTTGCCTGGGTCACCCTATCTGTCTGGGCTCAGTGATGACGGGATCGTTTGGCTGTTGGCGATGTGGATGTCATTACACGCGTGGGCGAGAGCACAAAGCAGACGTGATGGGTCATTTTAAATCGACGGCGGAGAGGAAATCTCTGACCCCTCTATAGTGCTCTGCCCTGGCAGGCTGTGTCATCATCTCACTAGTCAGGGTATTGTAACGTTACAGGGAGAGAACAGAGAGGGTACAGGGAGAGAGAGAGAGGGTACAGGGAGAGAACAGAGAGGGTACAGGGAGAGAGAGAGGGTACAGGGAGAGAACAGAGAGGGTACAGGGAGAGAGAGAGGGTACAGGGAGAGAACAGAGAGGGTACAGGGAGAGAACAGAGAGGGTACAGGGAGAGAACAGAGAGGGTACAGGGAGAGAACAGAGAGGATACAGGGAGAGAACAGAGAGGGTACAGGGAGAGAGAGAGGGTACAAGGGAGAGAACAGAGAGGGTACAGGGAGAGAGAGAGGGTACAGGGAGAGAACAGAGAGGGTACAGGGAGAGAACAGAGAGGATACAGGGAGAGAACAGAGAGGGTACAGGGAGAGAGAGAGGGATAGCCTGAGAAATAAAGGAGCAGGGAACAGCCGGTGATCTCTTTATACGGCTTAGCAGGACAATTTATTTAAATGAGATACGGATGCAGAGAGTAAATGAGGTGACCTTCAACCCTAGGGTCATTGCCCTCTGTTTGTGTGATTGACAGCCTCTGTTATTGTGTAATAATGGCAGGGGGACTTGTTCCCAGGCATCTACAGATCCGCTGTTTCCTCAATCTGTTCACAGATCATTTTTGATATACCCCTTATGCAAAGCAAACACACTTCGTATGCACATTTCCTGCATTAGATTGTTACACCAGGATTATATTAAACTTGTCCTTTAGAAAAAAATAGATTCAATATGTCTTTCAGTAGCATGATTTCATTCCAAACCAAGGAGATAAGTTCATTCAATAATTCAAAACAGTCATTGTGAAACACATTCCAGTTGATGTAAATACATGATCATCAGCTGGACCCTATCATACAGACGCTGAGTCCTGAGACTGTAGAGAAATCACACATTACTATAATGTCATAAGCACATGATGTTTACTGTAACAACGCTATAGACATGGGTGAGTGCATCAATGTCTCCTTCTCTTTTCCCCTTCTCTTTTCCCCTTCTCGTGACATCTTTTGCCAGGAAAGCAGAGTCAACCAGAGGTTAGAACCTGGATTGAGACCCTTTGATGAGCTGGAGGCAAATGCACAGCAGTGATAACGAGAGAGAGACAGAGATAGAGACGGGGGAGACAGAGAGAGAGGGTGAGAGGGTGAGAGGGTGAGAGGGTGGAGAGAGAGAGAGAGAGAGAGAGAGAGAGAGAGAGAGAGAGAGAGAGAGAGAGAGAGAGAGAGAGAGAGAGAGAGAGAGAGAGAGAGAGAGAGAGAGAGAGAGAGAGAGAGAGAGAGAGAGAGAGAGAGAGAGAGAGAGAGAGAGAGAGAGAGAGAGAGAGAGAGAGAGAGAGAGAGAGAGAGAGAGGGGGGGGGGGGTGAGAGAGAGGGGGAGAGAGACAGAGAGAGAGATTGGAGGAGAGAGGGAGATAGAGGGAGAGAGAGAGAGAGGGATAGACAGGGAGAGAGAGAGAGAGCGAGAGAGAGAGAAAGAGAGACAGAGAGAGAGAGAGATAGCAAAATGGAATGGTAATTGTATACTATGTTCTAATAGCAGCTATTATAACAATGGTCATTAAGACACAGGGAGACACAGGGAGATACAGGGAGACACAGGGAGACACAGGGAGACACAGGGAGATACAGGGAGACACAGGGAGACACAGGGAGACACAGGGAGACACAGGGAGACACAGGGAGATACAGGGAGACCCAGGGAGACACAGGGAGACCCAGGGAGACACAGGGAGACCCAGGGAGACACAGGGAGACCCAGGGAGACACAGATAGACACAGGGAGACACAGGGAGACACAGGGAGACCCAGGGAGAGGGGAACAGGGCAGTAGATCCACCCTGATGACCCCTGCTGCCACAGAGGGCAAGCTCAGGCAAGAGTCAGGGTAGCAGGGGCTCACCTCCTAGTCTGGCCCCCTGAACCCTCCATTCAGAGGTTGACACAACAGCCAGGCACCGCTGTGACCCGGTGGGTGTGACACTCAACCTTTGCCTTAACCTCCTGACCGCTGGTCACAGCTGCAGCTGGCCAGACGCCTCAGACAGGGCAGAGGGGGAGAGAGGGAGATTAATGAAGAGAGGACGGGAGAGGAGAGAAGGAGATAGTGAATGAGATGGAGGGGGGGGGGGGCAAGAAGATGGAGAGGGAAAAGGAGAGTGAGAGAGCATGAGAGGAAGAGGGAAGAGAGAGATAAAGGTTGTGAAAAAGCACCAGAAACAAGACAAGCGGTGAGCGTGGACACATCAGACCTCATCACCTCTCCACTGTCAGATCAGAGGAGCAGGGCCAGGCTTCATAGAGTCAGGCTGTGTGGGAAAATAACCCATGACCTCAGGGTCAAATCCTAACCAGGCTCAGATGCTTACACCTCTCTGGATCTGAGCATGTGGATAATGCTGCCATTTTCTTGAATGAAGATAACACATCATCGTCTCTATATGGCCAGAATGGAGGCACGGCTGGCAAGAGTAGTTGCCTCTAACCACAGATCAAGGATCAGATTATTTGATCATCAGTCCAATCCTTACTTGGCTTCGTACTACCATCCTGATTCCGCAAGCTTAGTAAAGTAGATTAGTAAAGTAGCTTAGTAATGTAAAGTAGCTTAGTAAAGTAGCTGTAGTAAAGTAGGGATAGTAAAGTAGATGTAGTAAAGTAGGGATAGTAAAGTAGCTGTAGTAAAGTAGGGAAGGTAAAGTAGATGTAGTAAAGTAGATTAGTAAAGTAGCTGTAGTAAAGTAGCTGTAGTAAAGTAGGGAGGGTAAAGTAGGTATAGTAAAGTAGGTGTAGTAAAGTAGATTAGTAAAGTAGCTGTAGTAAAGTAGCTGTAGTAAAGAAGGGAGGGTAAAGTAGGTGTAGTAAAGTAGGTGTAGTAAAGTAGGTGTAGTAAAGTAGGTGTAGTAAAGTAGGTGTAGTAAAGTAGGTGTAGTAAAGTAGGTGTAGTAAAGTAGGTGTAGTAAAGTAGCGGTAGTAAAACATATTTTATGTAAACTCGCGAGATCAGGATGGTAGTACGAGGCTAATCCTAACGCTCAAATCCCAAATTCATCCGAACCATTTTGGATTATAATATCTGACCCTGTACCAGAAGTTAGGACCAATGTCCCCAGAAGCTGACCTCAGCTCAGTCAGAGTACAGTCTCCTCCCTCCTGCACTCCATGGCCTCCAGCGTGGCCTTCAGGGCCCCGATCTGGGTCATGTGACGATCTGACATTGCTGACACCTGACTCTCCAGCCTCCACAGCTTCTCCCTGTACTTCCTGCGAGCGTTCCGGTACGACCCTGTGGCCTTGCTGCAAAACAGAGACAGATGGCTGTCAGAGCCACTCACTAAGTTTATTGATTGATTGAATTGATTAGCTAATTAAAAGTTACAGGATGCTCTAGCTGGAGACAACATTATAAAACAGAGAAAGATGGCTGTCAGAGTCAAGCGAACCGGATTTAACTCCAGCCCCAATCTAGCTAACATCTGACTCCACTTATCAGCTGCACATCAAGACCTTGAATAACTGAATCAGGTGTTTTAGTGTAGGGATACAGCAAGAGACCTGCACACCCACGAACTGGAAGTAGTCATAGAGGTAAGTAGTGGACAGGAAGTGGTCATATAAGTAGGAAGTGTGTTACCTGTGAGCTTGTGCGAGCCGAGCCATCTGCTCATCGTTGCCTCTCCTGCGAGAGGCGCTGTCGGAGAGAACCAAGTCCAGAGACTCCCTCACCGCCAACACTCTCCTCTTCAGCACCTGCTCCCTGGGAGACCACAGCACAGGGGTGACTTTACTGTTCCACAAAGCTTCGTAGTGGATGTGGTACTTCATTTCCCTCAACATGACCACCCAGCCCCATTACTGCAAGTAAGGCAGGGTGCATTTTTAAAGTATTTGAACAAAGCCTGAGGCACAACAAACACTCTCTCTCATTCCACACACACCCAACTTCAAGGACCCTCAGTGCCAATCTGGAAGGTATAACCCCATGTAAGCCCCAGCAGACAGCCATTAACAATTTACATCCTCAGTCTGCATTTCTGCTGATAGCGTTCCTAAGCAACAGTCTAACACCCGGCAACAGATGCCCTGAGAGATGGCCTGTATGGGCTGAGGTGATTGTGATCAGCTGAATACCTCTTTGTAAGTACACACACAAACACACATACACACACACACCTTCTTATACACACACACACACCTTCTCATACACCTTCTCACACACACACACACACACACACACACACACACACACACACACACACACACACACACACACACACACACACACACACACACACACACACACACACACACACACACACACACACACACACACACACACACACACAATACAGAATGCCTTTTGTTTAAGATACATGCTCAATGCAAGTAATGCTAGTACCCCATGCTGATAAACATGCCTTTAGGGTATAGTCAGTTAAGGACTTATTTTCTCGTTATACGTTCTATATTCAATGTAAAGTACCAATACTATATGGTCTACAAACAGATAGGCCTTCAGGGAAGGTTGTGAGATGGCGGAGAGACACAGCTAGTTTGGATCCCTGAACCCGTCTCTGGGAATTGTGTTCCTCAGAGTTCTATTTGTCCTCAGTGTTCTATTTGTCCTCAGTGTTCTGAGAATGTCCCTTAGAGAACATTCCAGAGCAGTAACATTTGGGTGATGTTACTTTAACCTTGATTCATAGAGCAATTTTTATTTGACATTGTTTGGAACATTTCTGTAACTCCACTTCACACTTGACTTCAAAGTTGTGTCATCTTAAAATGTTATCCCATAACCTGGAAACCGTAACCTGGAAACCGTAACCTGGAAACCGTAACCTGGAAACCGTATGAAAATATTCCCTTATATATATATATTTTTTAAGTGTTTCTGACCGTTGCAGGACAGCCTGTAGCTCTCGAAGGATGGCACGGTTTTGAGGCCCAGGGGTGTCTCCATCGCTGCTTAGCTTATCCTCGTTCTCAGAAGTCCTCTGGAACACACAACAGGCAAATAGATGACAGGTAATTAGATCCTCATTAGCTCCTAGCGTGCTAAGCTGTATATCCCTCTGATGCAATGTGGTGTCATAGGTCGTCTACAATAACGGCGACAGAAACACATTGGGCCTGTGTCCTTGGGCCTGTGTCATTGGGCCTGTGTCCTTGGGCCTGTGTCATTGGGCCTGTGTCCTTGGGCCTGTGTCATTGGGCCTGTGTCCTTGGGCCGGTGTCATTGGGCCTGTGTCATTGGGCCTGTGTCATTGGGCCTGTGTCCTTGGGCCTGTGTCATTGGGCCTGTGTCATTGGGCCTGTGTCATTGGGCCTGTGTCATTGAACTCATGACTTCGGTTAAAGTTAAAGAATGCGATTAAGGGGGAATTCCCAGAGCAGGGTTTGAACCTGCTACACAACAGACGCAAAGCATTGGTAAGATGTAGTGATTCTACAGTAGACAGACAGACAGACAGACAGACAGACAGACAGACAGACAGACAGACAGTCAGTTACATAGACAGACAGACAGTCAGTTACATAGACAGGGAGGGAGGGAGGGAGGGAGGGAGGGAGGGAGGGAGGGAGGGAGGGAGGGAGGGAGGGAGGGAGGGAGGGAGGGAGGGAGGGAGGGGCTACCCATCTATTATTTATAATTTTTTGGTACGTTGTTTGTTGTTTAAACAATAGAAAACATACACATGTAAACAGCATAGAGACGCACACCAACATCAACAACATCACACCTGCCCAGACCCACCTGCTCACACCCCCGTCTCCAGACCCACCTGCACACCCCCCCTCCATCAACTGCCCAGACCCACCTGCTCACACCCCCCCTCCATCAACAACATCACACCTGCCCAGAAACCCACCTGCTCACACCCCCCCTCCATCAACTACATCACACCTGCCCAGACCCACCTGCCCACCCCCCCTCATCAACTACATCACACCTGCCCAGACCCACCTGCTCACCCCCCCCCCCCATCAACAACATCACACCTGCCCAGACCCACCTGCTCACACCCCCCCTCCATCAACTACATCACACCTGCCCAGACCCACCTGCTCACACCCCCCCTCCATCAACTACATCACACCTGCCCAGACCCACCTGCCCACCCCCCCTCCATCAACAACATCACACCTGCCCAGACCCACCTGCTCACCCCCCCCCATCTCCAGACCCACCTGCTCAGCCCCCCCATCTCCAGACCCACCTGCCCAGACCCACCTGCCCACCCCCCTCTCCAGCGCCTGCATCAATCTCCGCCACATGACCTCAAACTACACCATTTTGTGTCTCCGTCGCCCACAATCTTTCAACATTTAGATAATAAAGCATGTGACCTTTCCGTTGTGTTAACGATGGAGGATTGGTTGATTTCCACTTAAGTGTACGTGTTTTCCCAAGATGATGGACGAGAAATTCCGATTTGAAATCATCTCCGTATGTCTTAATAAATCGCTGTGTTTATTTCATGAAAACAACTCGAAATATATATGTTTTATACTGTATTTCCCTGAGCCTCCTTTTGAAATGCTCAGTCTGATTCTGTGGGTGTTGGTACATTTTCACAACTCTTAGTACAAAACTCATAACAGATCATTAAAAGGGCAGTTATTTCAAGACTATAAGCTGATTTTCAATTGACTAAAGTACAACACACACAATTATAAAGTTTCATTTCTGTCCAACGTTTCATCTAGAAATACACAGTTCACATTACAAGACATATGAGGTCATTATTTTAGTGTCATTTCCTTTCGCAAAGCTCACATTACTTTTTATATAATTGTCTTGTCATTTGTTCAAATGCATTTTACTATGACTTTATAATAATTTATGAATAATTTATGCCTATAGATTTTAAACTAGTTTGTCTACCACAGATTGAGAACTACATAATGAAAATGTATGTTTATAAAGTATAAAGATATTAAGTATACTATATACTGTAATGTGTTATTATGATATTGACGAGATGAGATACACTGTACAGTAAACATGTATCCAACATGAAGTTGCTGGTGTCTTCTTGATAGAGGGTTTCACACTGCTTTACTAAAATTGCATTGGCCAATACTGTACTGTAACACCATAATAAATGTCATTTACATAGCAGACGTCACACTTTATCCAAAGTGATGACAATACATTGTCCTATTTGACCCCAGTGGGAATCGAAACCACAACTTTGGCGTTTCTACTGCTATGCTCTTACTAATTGAGCCAGACAGGTCCACGACAATATACAAGTACAATACAATATGGTAAAATATAAATATAGGATTACTATAGATGTGAAAGGATCATGTTTTCCATCCCCAATGAGCCACCCTCCTTCTGGCCATTGATGAGGCACGCAATGGTGACATCAATTCAGACCAATATCAAGCTTGGATTCGCCAAGCTAACCCTTCCACTAACGCTAACCCTGTTAGCTAACCCTTCCACTAACTGTAACCCTGTTAGCTAACCCTTCCACTAACTGTAGCCCTGTTAGCTAACCCTTCCACTAACTGTAGCCCTCTTAGCTAACCCTTCCCATAACGGTAACCCTGTTAGCTAACCCTTCCACTAACTGTAGCCCTGTTAGCTAACCCTTCCCATAACGGTAACCCTGTTAGCTAACCCTTCCACTAACTGTAACCCTGTTAGCTAACCCTTCCCCTAACCTTAACCCTGTTAGCTAACTGTAACCCTGTTAGCTAACCCTTCCCCTAACCTTAACCCTGTTAGCTAACCCTTCCCCTAACTGTAACCCTGTTAGCTAACCCTTCCACTAACCTTAACCCTGTTAACTAACCCTTCCCCTAACCCTAACCCTTTAAGCTAACTCCAAAACTTAACCTTAACCCTGACCCCTAGCCTAGCTAACGTTAGCACCTAGCTAGAGTTTGTTTCACAAATTTGTAACGTATTGTACATTTAGCAAATTCGTAACATATACAAATTGTATTCATCAAGGATCTCTCTCTCTGTACTTTGCTCCGTTCATCTTTGCCTCGATCCTGACTAGTCTCCAAGTCCCTGACGCTGAAAAATGGTACCCTTGTTTCTCATGGTCTGAGAGTCCTTTAGGTGCCTTTTGGCAAACTCCAAGCGGGCTGTCATGTGCTTTTTACTGAGGAGGGGCTTCTGGCTGGCCACTCACCATAAATGCCTAATTGGTGGATTGCTGCAGAGATGGTTGTCCTTCTGGAAGGTTCTCCCATCTCCACAGAGAAACTCTAGAGCTCTGTCAGAGTGACCATCGGGTTCTTGTCCAAGACCCTTCTCCTCCGATTGCTCAGTTTGACCAGGCAGCCAGCTCTAGGAAGAGTCTTGGTGGTTCCAAACTTCTTCCATTTAAGAATGATGGAGGTCACTGTGTTCTTGGGAAACTGCCATGCTGCAGAAATGTTTTGGTACCCTTCCCCCAGATCTGTGCCTCGACACAATCCTGTCTCGGAGCTCTACGGACAATTCCTTCGACCTCATGGCTTGGTTTTTGCTCTGACATGCACTGTCAACTGTAGGACATATAGACAGGTGTGTGCCTTTCCAATACATTGTATTTATCACAGGTGGACTCCAATCAAGTTGTAGAAACATCTCAAGGATGATCAATGGAAACAGGATGCACCTGAACTAAATTTAGAGTCTCATATCAAAGGATCTGAATACTTACGTAAATAAGGTAGTTCTGTTCTTTGGTTTTTAATACATTTACAAACATTTCTAAAAAACCTGTTTTCGCTTTGTCATTATGGGGTATTGTGATGTCATTATGGGGTATTGTGATGTCATTATGGGGTATTGTGATGTCATTATGGGGTATTGTGTGTAGATTGCTGAGGATGTATTTTTATTGAATTAGGCTGAAACATAACAAAATGTGGAAAAAGTCAAGGGTCTGAATACTTTCCGATGGCACTGTACATACAGATTAATACAAAATGCTCTGAGACCAGGTTGGTATTACCAGGGTTTCTATCTGCTGTTCTGTCCTGTCCTCTATCTCTTCAGTGAGGCTCTCAGGTGGTTAGGTTAAGGTTAAGTTAGGGTTAGGGTGGGGTTGCTATCTGCTGTTCGGTCCTGCCCTCTATCTCTTCAGTGAGGCTATCGGGTGGTTAGGTTAAGGTTAAGTTAGGGTTAGGGTGGGGTTGCTATCTGCTGTTCTGTCCTGTCCTCTATCTCTTCAGTGAGGCTCTCAGGTGGTTAGGTTAGATTCCAGTTAAGGTTAGGGATAGGTTAGGGTTGTTACCTGCTGTTCTGTCCTCCTGTCCTCTATCTCCTCAGCGAGGCTCTCAGAGATCAGGGCTCCAGCTGCATCCTGGGCCTTCTGGGCCATTAGACTCCAGTCCAGACACCTCCGCTCCTTCTCCGTCAGACGGATTAAACCTCGCAGCTCCGACATCTCCTCCTGTATAATATATAATATATAGATCATATAATAATGTATTCCCTTCAACAGACGCTTTTATGCAAAGCATCTTGTCTTACATGTTTTACCTATGGGGGGTCCCGGAATAGAACCCACTATTGTGACAATGCAAGCGTCACGCTCTACCAACTGAGATAAAGAGGTTCACAAAGACAAGACAGGACCACATAGTAAATCTCAGACATGTCCTGAAGAACACACTAGTCGTTAGTAAATGATTCCTTTAGGGTCAAGACTATAAATATTGTTTTTTGGTTTTTTTGTGCATCAGAGGAAGCTTCCAAAGGACTCACAGCATTAAAAAACTGTGTTAAGACAAGCACTAATGTAGACTCAATCGGTCCGTCCAGAAATATCTGTCTAGAAATATCTGTTTGGAAATATCTGTCTGGAAATATCTGCCTCTATAAATAGTTTGGCCTCTCCTGGCTATATGCAAATGAGGATGAATTTAGCATCCTTCTGAATTTAAACAACTCAATTATTCTTTTGAAATGATTATTCAAATCAAATCAAATCAAATTTTATTTGTCACATACACATGGTTAGCAGATGTTAATGCGAGTGTAGCGAAATGCTTGTGCTTCTAGTTCCGACAATGCAGTAATAACCAACAAGTAATCTAACTAACAATTCCAAAACTACTGTCTTATACACAGTGTAAGGGGATAAAGAATATGTACATAAGGATATATGAATGAGTGATGGTACAGAGCAGCATAGGCAAGAGGGTTGATTCCACACTATGGTTCTGGGCTATGCTCATTATACTATGATTATTCTGATTCCACACTATGGTTCTGGGCTATGCTCATTACACTATGATTATTCTGATTCCACACCATGGTTCTGGGCTATGCTCATTACACTATGATTATTATGTTGATATCTTCATCTCTGTGTAGTTGCTTATTGTATAACAAAAAAGACAGTCATTGTTTCTCTCTTTGGTCAAAACTATACACAGATATTTATATATCAAAGTTATTGTTATACTGTTGGTTAATCAAAGTTATTGTTATACTGTTGGTTAATCAAAGTTATTGTTATACTGTTGGTTAATCAAAGTTATTGTTATACTGTTGGTTAATCAAAGTTATTGTTATACTGTTGGTTAATCAAAGTTATTGTTATACTGTTGGTTAATCAAAGTTATTGTTATACTGTTGGTTAATCAAAGTTATTGTTATACTGTTGGTTAATCAAAGTTATTGTTATACTGTTGGTTAATCAAAGTTATTGTTATACTGTTGGTTAATCAAAGTTATTGTTATACTGTTGGTTAATCAAAGTTATTGTTATACTGTTGGTTAATCAAAGTTATTGTTATACTGTTGGTTAATCAAAGTTATTGTTATACTGTTGGTTAATCAAAGTTATTGTTATACTGTTGGTTAATCAAAGTTATTGTTATACTGTTGGTTAATCAAAGTTATTGTTATACTGTTGGTTAATCAAAGTTATTGTTATACTGTTGGTTAATCAAAGTTATTGTTATACTGTTGGTTAATCAAAGTTATTGTTATACTGTTGGTTAATCAAAGTTATTGTTATACTGTTGAAATATACTACAGAAATAGTATGTCCATAATTCTAGTATTCAGATTAATATTTCATGAATTGAATGTAAAGCCGAAACAGTACAGTAGAGTATATAGTACAATATATATCACACACCCTGACAGTGACCAGGTCATAGAGCAGAACAGCCTTCTCTCTCTTGGTGCTCTGGGGGTTGGAGGTGTCCTGGCCCCCTTGTCCTCCACGGGTCCCTCTAAGCCCAGCCAGGGTGCCTGTATCTGGGCTGAGATTCCCCTCTCCCCCAGGCCCTGGCTTAGGGACACACACTGCTGCCCTGTCCTGCTTCAACCGCTCGATACGCTCCCGAATGTCCGCCTCGCACCCCTCTACCTCGGACCCCCTGTGGTGAAAGTAGGTTGTGTTTTATCAGACAATGTTTTGATGTTGTTTCAGTTTTAAATGTTTGTCAATGTTATTGCATGAAGCCAAATGTAGATGTCCACATGTTGTGGACAAAACCGTTTTTCTATTATAGTCAGAAGATGCTATTTGATCTGCCACAGACAGACCTGGCTGTATAATAGAGATGGAACCTGGTCTGGATGTATGTTTCTGTCTCAACAGCACCCCCTGGTGTTGAGAAGGAGGTTGACAACTCCTCAGTTCTTAGACTCCTAAGGGACGGCCTGGGACTGTTGGGCTGCTGACTCTCCATAACCGGGCCTGGGAAGAGGAATTAACTGTTATGAGTGTGTGTGTGCAAACTGCAAGTGTGTTTGTGTCTTTTCCATAAAGAGTAGTTGAGGTGTGTGTGTGTGTGTGTGTGTGTGTGTGTGTGTGTGTGTGTGTGTGTGTGTGTGTGTGTGTGTGTGTGTGTGTGTGTGTGTGTGTGTGTGTGTGTGTGATTTAGCCACCTGCTATGTGTCTCCAGTGTGGTATGACCTGCTGTCTCCTGCCCTCGTACACAGACAGTAACTCACTGTAGGCCTCCTCACACTCCTCGCTGTCGATCAAACAGGGAAAACGTTTCATACACAGCAGCAGGACAACACTCTCAGAGCACATGGTCATAGAGAAACAGGTGTCACCACGGAATGTTTGTACATTTAACACACGTGTAGGTTACAGGGCTACATGACTTCATCCCCAGGCTCAATTGCTACCACATATTCATGTTCGATAGAGAAAGAGCCCACCGGTCGGACGAGATTAAGTGCTACGACGTAGCGTACGACTACAAACACCATCATCAAGTTCGCTGACGACACGACCGGCGGTAGGACTGATCACCGATGACGAAGAGGCAGCCTACAGGGAGGAGGTCAGAGACCTGGCAGTGTGGTGTCAGTACAACAACCTCTCCCTCAACGTCAGCAAGACAAAGGAGCTGATCGTGGACTACAGGAAACGTAGGGGCGAGCACGCTCCTCGTCCACATCGATGGTGCTGTGGTGGAGCGGGTCTTACAGATTCCTCGGTGTCCACATCACTGAGAAATGAACAATGCCCACACAGTTGTGAAGAGGGCACGACAACGCCTCGTTCCCCTCGGAAGGCTGAAAAGATTTGACATGGGCCCTCAGATCCTCAAACACATAGACAGCTGCACCAATGAGAACATCTTGACTAGCTGCATACCCACTTGGTAGGACAACTGCAAGGCGCTACAGAGGTTACGGCCCCGCCCATCACTGGGGCCGAGCTCCCTGCCATCCAGGATCTATATACCAGGCGGTGTCACACACTGACACACACTGGACTCGACCCACACACTGACACACACTGGACTCGACCCACACACTGACACAGACTGGACTCGACCCACACACTGACACACACTGGACTCTACCCACACACTGGACTCTACCCACACACTGACAAACACTGGACTCTACCCACACACTGGACTCTACCCACACACTGACACATACTGGACTCTACCCACACACTGACACACACTGGACTCTACCCACACACTGACACACACTGGACTCTACCCACACACTGACACACACTGGACTCTATCCATACACTGACACACACTGGACTCTACCCACACACTGACACATACTGGACTCTACCCACACACTGACACACACTGGACTCTACCCACACACTGGACTCTACCCACACACTGACACATACTGGACTCTATCCATACACTGACACACACTGGACTCTATCCACACACTGACACACACTGGACTCTACCCCACACACTGACACATACTGGACTCTACCCACACACTGACACACACTGGACTCTACCCACACACTGACACACACTGGACTCTACCCACACACTGACACATACTGGACTCTATCCATACACTGACACACACTGGACTCTACCCACACACTGACACACACTGGACTCTACCCACACGTGTCAGTGTATGGATAGAGTCCAGTATGTGTCAGTGTGTGGGTAGAGTTCAGTGTGTGTCAGTGTGTGGGTAGAGTCCAGTGTGTATCAGTGTATGGATAGAGTCCAGTATGTGTCAGTGTGTGGGTAGAGTCCAGTGTGTGGGTAGAGTCCAGTATGTGTCAGTGTGTGGGTAGAGTCCAGTGTGTGTCAGTGTGTGGGTAGAGTCCAGTGTGTATCAGTGTATGGATAGAGTCCAGTATGTGTCAGTGTGTGGGTAGAGTCCAGTATGTGTCAGTGTATGGATAGAGTCCAGTATGTGTCAGTGTATGGATAGAGTCCAGTATGTGTCAGTGTATGGGTAGAGTCCAGTGTGTGTCAGTGTGTGGGTAGAGTCCAGTATGTGTCAGTGTGTGGGTAGAGTTCAGTGTGTGTCAGTGTGTGGGTAGAGTCCAGTGTGTATCAGTGTATGGATAGAGTCCAGTATGTGTCAGTGTGTGGGTAGAGTCCAGTGTGTGGGTAGAGTCCAGTATGTGTCAGTGTGTGGGTAGAGTCCAGTGTGTGGGTAGAGTCCAGTGTGTGTCAGTGTGTGGGTAGAGTCCAGTGTGTGTCAGTGTATGGGTAGAGTCCAGTATGTGTCAGTGTGTGGGTAGAGTTCAGTGTGTGTCAGTGTGTGGGTAGAGTCCAGTGTGTAGCAGTGTATGGATAGAGTTCAGTATGTGTCAGTGTGTGGGTAGAGTCCAGTGTGTGTCAGTGTGTGGGTAGAGTCCAGTATGTGTCAGTGTGTGGATCGAGTCCAGTGTGTGTCAGTGTGTGGGTAGAGTCCAGTATGTGTCAGTGTGTGGGTAGAGTCCAGTATGTGTCAGTGTGTGGGTAGAGTCCATTATGTGTCAGTGTGTGGGTAGAGTCCAGTATGTGTCAGTGTGTGGGTAGAGTCCAGTGTGTATCAGTGTGTGGGTAGAGTCCAGTGTGTGTCAGTGTGTGGGTAGAGTCCAGTGTGTGTCAGTGTGTGGGTAGAGTCCATTATGTGTCAGTGTGTGGGTAGAGTCCAGTATGTGTCAGTGTGTGGGTAGAGTCCAGTGTGTATCAGTGTGTGGGTAGAGTCCAGTGTGTGTCAGTGTGTGGGTAGAGTCCAGTGTGTGTCAGTGTGTGGGTAGAGTCCAGTATGTGTCAGTGTGTGGGTAGAGTCCAGTGTTTGTCAGTGTGTGGGTAGAGTCCAGTGTGTGGGTAGAGTCCAGTGTGTGTCAGTGTGTGGGTAGAGTCCAGTGTGTGTCAGTGTGTGGGTAGAGTCCAGTGTGTGTCAGTGTGTGGGTAGAGTCCAGTATGTGTCAGTGTGTGGGTAGAGTCCAGTGTGTGGGTAGAGTCCAGTGTTTGTCAGTGTGTGGGTAGAGTCCAGTGTGTGTCAGTGTGTGGGTCGAGTCCAGTGTGTGTCAGTGTGTGGGTAGAGTCCAGTATGTGTCAGTGTGTGGGTAGTGTCCAGTGTGTGTCAGTGTGTGGGTAGAGTCCAGTGTGTGTCAGTGTGTGGGTAGAGTCCAGTGTGTGTCAGTGTATGGATAGAGTTCAGTATGTGTCAGTGTGTGGGTAGAGTCCAGTGTGTAATCTAACAAGTAATCTAACTAACAATTCCAAAAAACTACTGTCTTATACACAGTGTAAGGGGATAAAGAATATGTACATAAGGATATATGAATGAGTGATGGTACAGAGCAGCATAGGCAAGATACAGTAGATGATATCGAGTACAGTATATACATATGAGATGAGTATGTAAACAAAGTGGCATAGTTAAAGTGGCTAGTGATACATGTATTACATAAGGATGCAGTCGATGATATAGAGTACAGTATATACGTATGCATATGAGATGAATAATGTAGGGTAAGTAACATTATATAAGGTAGCATTGTTTAAAGTGGCTAGTGATATATTTACATCATTTCCCATCAATTCCCATTATTAAAGTGGCTGGAGTTGAGTCAGTGTCATTGACAGTGTGTTGGCAGCAGCCACTCAATGTTAGTGGTGGCTGTTTAACAGTCTGATGGCCTTGAGATAGAAGCTGTTTTTCAGTCTCTCGGTCCCAGCTTTGATGCACCTGTACTGACCTCGCCTTCTGGATGATAGCGGGGTGAACAGGCAGTGGCTCAGGTGGTTGATGTCCTTGATGATCTTGTAGCATCGGGTGGTGTAGGTGTCCTGGAGGGAAGGTAGTTTGCCCCCGGTGATGCGTTGTGCAGACCTCACTACCCTCTGGAGAGCCTTACGGTTGAGGGCGGTGCAGTTGCCATACCAGGCGGTGATACAGCCCGCCAGGATGCTCTCGATTGTGCATCTGTAGAAGTTTGTGAGTGCTTTTGGTGACAAGCCGAATTTCTTCAGCCTCCTGAGGTTGAAGAGGCGCTGCTGCGCCTTCTTCACGATGCTGTCTGTGTGAGTGGACCATTTCAGTTTGTCTGTGATGTGTATGCCGAGGAACTTAAAACTTGCTACCCTCTCCACTACTGTTCCAGCGATGTGGATAGGGGGGTGTTCCCTCTGCTGTTTCCTGAAGTCCACAATCATCTCCTTAGTTTTGTTGACGTTGAGTGTGAGGTTATTTTCCTGACACCACACTCCGAGGGCCCTCACCTCCTCCCTGTAGGCCGTCTCGTCGTTGTTGGTAATCAAGCCTACCACTGTTGTGTCGTCCGCAAACTTGATGATTGAGTTGGAGGCGTGCGTGGCCACGCAGTCGTGGGTGAACAGGGAGTACAGGAGAGGGCTCAGAACACACCCTTGTGGGGCCCCAGTGTTGAGGATCAGCGGGGAGGAGATGTTGTTGCCTACCCTCACCACCTGGGGGCGGCCCGTCAGGAAGTCCAGGACCCAGTTGCACAGAGCGGAGTCGAGAACCAAGGTCTCGAGCTTAATGACGAGTTTGGAGAGTACTATGGTGTTAAATGCTGAGCTGTAGTCGATGAACAGCATTCTTACATAGGTATTCTTCTTGTCCAGATGGGTTAGGGCAGTGTGGTTGCGATTGCATCGTCTGTGGACCTATTGGGGTGGTAAGCAAATTGGAGTAGGTCTAGGGTGTCAGGTGGAGGTGATATGGTTCTTGACTAGTCTCTCAAAGCACTTCATGATGACGGATGTGAGTGCTACGGGGCGGTAGTCGTTTAGCTCAGTTACCTTAGCTTTCTTGGGAACAGGAACAATGGTGGCCCTCTTGAAGCATGTGGGAACAGCAGACTGGTATAGGGATTGATTGAATATGTCCGTAAACACACCGGCCAGCTGATCTGCGCATGCTCTGAGGGCGCGGCTGGGGATGCCGTCTGGGCCTGCAGCCTTGCGAGGGTTAACACGTTTAAATGTCTTACTCACCTCGGCTGCAGTGATGGAGAGACCGCATGTTTTCGTTGCAGGCCGTGTCAGTGGGACTGTATTGTCCCCAAAGCGGACCAAAAAGTTATTTAGTCTGCCTGGGAGCAAGACATCCTGGTCCGTGACTGGGCTGGATTTCTTCCTGTAGTCCGTGATTGACTGTAGACCCTGCCACATGCCTCAGCACTGGCTTGCTGGGGCTCTCTCATGCCGTCCCTGGAGGGGGTGCGTCACCTGAGTGGGTTGATTCACTGTTGTGGTCATCCTGTCTGGGTTGGCGCCCCCCCCCTTGGGTTGTGCCGTGGCGGAGATCTTTGTGGGCTATACTCAGCCTTGTCTCAGGATGGTAAGTTGGTGGTTGAAGATATCCCTCTAGTGGTGTGGGGGCTGTGCTTTGGCAAAGTGGGTGGGGTTATATCCTTCCTGTTTGGCCCTGTCTGGGGGTGTCCTCGGATGGGGCCACAGTGTCTCCTGACCCCTCCTGTCTCAGCCTCCAGTATTTATGCTGCAGTAGTTTATGTGTCGGGGGGCTGGGGTCAGTTTGTTATATCTGGAGTACTTCTCCTGTCCTATTCGGTGTCCTGTGTGAATCTAAGTGTGCGTTCTCTAATTCTCTCCTTCTCTCTTTCTTTCTCTCTCTCGGAGGACCTGAGCCCTAGGACCATGCCCCAGGACTACCTGACATGATGACTCCTTGCTGTCCCCAGTCCACCTGGCCATGCTGCTGCTCCAGTTTCAACTTCCACCTGACTGTGCTGCTGCTCTAGTTTCAACTGTTCTGCCTTATTATTATTCGACCATGCTGGTCATTTATGAACATTTGAACATCTTGGCCATGTTCTGTTATAATCTCCACCCGGCACAGCCAGAAGAGGACTGGCCACCCCACATAGCCTGGTTCCTCTCTAGGTTTCTTCCTAGGTATTGGCCTTTCTAGGGAGTTTTTCCTAGCCACCGTGCTTCTACACCTGCATTGCTTGCTGTTTGGGGTTTTAGGCTGGGTTTCTGTACAGCACTTTGAGATATCAGCTGATGTACGAAGGGCTATATAAATAAATTTGATTTGATTTGATTTGATCTTGTGTCTGAGCCGTTGAATTGAGATTCTACTTTGTCTCTGTACTGGCGCTTAGCTTGTTTGATAGCCTTGCGGAGGGAATAGCTGCACTGTTTGTATTCGGTCATGTTACCAGACACCTTGCCCTGATTAAAAGCAGTGGTTCGCGCTTTCAGTTTCACACGAATGCTGCCATCAATCCACGGTTTCTGGTTAGGGAATGTTTTAATCGTTGCTATGGGAACGACATCTTCAACGCACCGTTCTAATGAACTCGCACACCGAATCAGCGTATTCGTCAATATTGTTATCTGACGCAATACGAAACATCCCCCAGTCCACGTGATGGAAGCAGTCTTGGAGTGTGGAGTCAGCTTGGTCGGACCAGCGTTGGACAGACCTCAGCGTGGGAGCCTCTTGTTTTAGTTTCTGTCTGTAGGCAGGGATCAACAAAATGGAGTCGTGGTCAGCTTTTCCGAAAGGGGCGCGGGGCCAGGCCTTATATGCGTCGCGGAAGTTAGAGTAACAATGATCCAAGGTCTTTCCACCCCTGGTTGCGCAATCGATATGCTGATAAAATTTAGGGAGTCTTGTTTTCAGATTAGCCTTGTTAAAATCCCCAGCTACAATGAATGCAGCCTCCGGATAAATCGTTTCCAGTTTGCAGAGAGTGAAATAAAGTTCGTTCAGAGCCATTATAGTCATGTTATTGTCTACTCCCTGTATATAGCCATGTTATTTTCTACTTCCTGTATATAGCCATGTGTGTGTCTGTACCAGTATTGGAGAGCCATCTGCAGGGCTGTGCTGTCAGCTTCGTGTCTGCTGAGCGTCATACTGATCAGCTCAGACTCTCCCTTTCTCTTGTCCAGAGCTGCAGTCAGACGCTCGTTCCGGGCCTTCAGCCTTTCTATACACCTGTGGTGGTTAACGAGGGAGGTCAGGGCCACGACACACAACACACACCACACAACAACACACAACAACACACAACACATGACACAACACATCACTTGGGAAACACTGACCCAAACCAGCAGATCTGGGATCTATTCCATGTTGTAAATCTGTAATTTAACCCTCTCAGTTGTACTTACCTCTGTAGTCTGTCTGTCTCACCCTCCAGGCTGACGCTGGGGCTGGGGCTACGACAGGGGCTGCCTTGTGGGACACTCCCAGGCCAGGGGGAAGGTGATGGAGAGGCCGAGGAGGATATGTCCCCCCCAGTAGAGAGGGCCGGGAAGATCCCCATGGCGATGGGTCTTCTGAGGAACAGGGGTGACCCGGGGAAGGGAGGAGAGCCAAGGAATGAAGGGGAACCAGGGGAACCAGGGGAGGCCCAGCCAGGACTCAGAACCACACCACTGGAGCTCCCTGAGGAGCTGTAGGGAGGAGAGAGGCTGCCTGATCGCCACGCCTTATGGAGGCCCAGTAACTGGCACCAGACCCATAGACAAAGAGAGTTTAGCCATTCGCCAGCAGACAGACATAGTTTGACCATTGTGGTTTCAGCCAAAGCATTATGATGCTAGATCAGAAAGACACAGTAAACTGTATGGTCGTAGCTCTCCCTAGCTCTGATTGGCTAGTTTGTGGAGTTTTCACCAAACTGATTACACAAATCCTTTTAGATCTAGGATTATTGAGATGTAGCCTGTTGCACTTCCACCTACCTTCTCATGTAGACTGTTCCTCTCAACCTCTATGTCTCCCACCGTGACCTTTGCCCCCTCTAGTTCTTCCTGTCTGCTTTGTAGGCTGCTGCGCAGGTCACAGTTCCGCTGGTGAAGTGCCAGGATGTCCTTCTGGTATTGCTGACGCTCCTCGGGGGGCAGACCAGACGGGTACGAGATCCCAAACTCTCTCTCCATCTCCTCTAAGACCTGAGGAGAGGTTTGAGGTCACACATAACTTAATTAGTTAGGCATGATTCCAGGGTAATTAGGTTTTGAGGCCCACGTGGTAATTAGCCTACATAGGTCACTCAACTGGTAGTTACTGCACTGTAGCCTGTGTTTCGAAAATATCCTGTTACTGTGTAAAAAATTAAGTTACAAGTTTAAATACAGTTCACATTGATAAAGAGTTATTCCAACTAGCTTGTTACATGGTAATAAAAAATGATGTCACATCATTCCTTGTCACCTGACATTGTGACCATGTCTCACCTGTGTGACTTGTACCCAGCTGTCCCTGGCGGCTGTGAGGTGTTCCATCTGTCCGTCCTGGCCACAGGCAGTGTGAGAGGCAGCCCAGGCCCTCCTGGTGTTAATGGAACCCTCCAGAACAGACATGACTCCCTGGAGTTCTGACCATACTTCACCACTACCCTCTGCAGGACAACACAGAGCAGACACGCTATTACGGTCATCACTAAAGATCTGTACACCGTTAAGAAAGTATATATATTCTATTCATTATAAATGTTGTGAAAGGATGTGGTTAACGTACTGATTGTCTATTCTTTGTAGTCAACTGCTAACATTTGGATATTGGTAATCCCATCCCCAGGCAGCTCTGCAGTAGCAAACAATTGAGCCTGGGGATGAGGTTAGGATATGGGTAAACTGAGCCTGGGGATGAGGTTAGGATATGGGTAAACTGAGCCTGGGGATGAGGTTAGGATATGGGTAAACTGAGCCTGGGGATGAGGTTAGGATATGGGTAAACTGAGCCTGGGGATGAGGTTAGGATATGGGTAAACTGAGCCTGGGGATGAGGTTAGTATATGGGTAAACTGAGCCTGGGGATGAAGTTAGAATATGGGTAAACTGAAACAAGAATGAACGCTTTCTACTGTATCTAAACGAGCATTCAGAAGATCATGACCAAGAAACAAAAACAGGCGTATTACCAAGAAAATGAAAACCTCCCAAATGATAGAGGCTGTTCTTTTCTTTGGACACACAAATAGATTATGTTTGGTCTGGCACAGTAGCCAGAACTACAACCATCATCCCTTTCTGTTCATTGCCACAAAGCACAGCACACACACACACAGAGAGATGGATGGATGTGTGGGTATTGTGAATTGTGAAGTCATGCCATGGAGCCTATGCCAACCTCTGTTGGTTACTGGGGCTTTAGATGCGGTGCCAGTGTGTTTCTCTGGGTTGCAGAGGGATGGAGGGGGGCTGGACAGGGAGGCTGGAGCCGGAGGGAGGATGACTGGCTCCTGTGGTTTAAGGTCATCTGGATCACTGAAGAGGAAAGAAGTACATCTTTCTATGAACCAGCAGCTCAGGGCAAGTCTAGTGATATTTTACAGCTCCATGAAGAATGTTCTCTTTCTCTAACACACACCTTGGTGCTTGTAATGCGCCCATTTTCCTGTTGAGTTCAGCAATGATGCTGAGTAGAGTTCCGACCTCCGCCTCACACTGAGCCAGCTCTGCCTGGGAAGGCTCAGAGTTCACCTCGGTGTCAGGGGTCATTGTGGTTACCAGGGTAACCGGGGTCATCTCCTCACCCTCTGACTGTATGTCCAGGGTATCAGATTTCCCTCGTTTGAACTCCTGTGTGGAAATAATGGACATTTTTTCTGACAACATTTTGTTTCATAAAATATATTGGACCTGAGTCAATTCAATGATCTTTTTTTAAACTGTAAACAAACACTAAGGATTTGATATGACCTTTGTTTTTTACTGTAAACAAACACTAAGGATTTGATATGACCTTTCCATAGAACTCTCCATTAAATGACTGACAGCTGCTGTGCTCATGACATGGAGGTTATTGTTGTTCTCTTTGGACAACCATTGTTTTGAGAAGCGGAAGTGTAGGAAACAGAAGCATCCTGCAAAAGCACTTCCCGCTCAGAAATATGTAGCCCAAAAAACACGTATAAGTCATGCCAAACTGAAAACAACCTCACTCTTTTTCAACTTCTTGCCTTAATTCTGATAGTGTATAAAATGTACAAATCAACCAACTTGAACTGTTAAAACACACTTGTCTTTTAAGCAACGCATAAGGAACATTAGTGACTGTGGTACCTGTACAACACAGTAAGCAGTGGACAGAAGGATGTGGAAAGTTAGAGTTTGAACCCGCAGATGATACTCAAGCTCTCAAAGACAATCACACAACCAGATAGATAGATACACAGACAGAATTCAAAGTAATACAAATAAGCTGGTGCCTGCATTATCTGACACACCAAAGTGTCCAATGAAAGACATCAATGGTGTGAGTTCATTGCAAAATGTGGGTTACTGTACAGGTACACGTAGCCTTGATGGTAAAGGAAAAAACACTCTAATATGACTGTTAGGAAGGCTACCCCTCAAATGTTTTCATGCCAGCAGTCAGCACCTTTAAACGTGTGTTATGCTTGGTTTGGTACAAGATCAAATTGACAACCCCCCCCCCCCAGTTAACAAAGAGGACATGATAGACTTACCTCCATGGCTTCCATGTGTCAGAAGCTCACTGTGATTCTCCTGCTTCTATCTGTTGTCCACTAACTGCCATTAAACACTGGAGAACTGAGCTAACCTCTGTGGTGCTGCTGCAGCCAGACACTGCTATCCTGTTGCCTGTAGTTTTGTATAATTATACCTTCCAATGGTTCCTCCGTTTCTCTCTGTTGTAAAACTTCTGCCTGCCTGTGTGCTGCCTACCCTGCTCGACTGGGAGCCCCCCCCCCATCTCTCTCTCTCTTTCAGACACTCACCATTTCTCTCTCTCTTTCTATTTATCTATTTCTGTATCTCTCTATCTGTGTGAAGCCTCTGGTGTATTGGTATTTTAGTTTTAGGAGTTCAGTGACATCACTCTGTCTGTTCCAGCTCCATCTCAGCTCCAGGATATCACAATATGGTAGATTGGCATCTAGAGGCGTTTTGGCATCTAGCAGCAAATGGGGGGGGGGGGGGGGTCAGATAGTGATCCCAACCCAACCCTTGTTCTCCCTCGCATTGGAACTCTTCCTGTCTGTCACTGATTGTGTACTGTGTTTTTATCTCAGTTGAGATGCCCACTTTCAGAAGCTAAGCATTTGAGTGACGATATGGTTGGTAATCCTTCTTAATGCGCGTCCAAGTCCACTTCATGTTTATGAACACTCACATTGCTCAATTGTAATTATTTCGTCACTATGGTCTATTTATTGCCGTACCTCCCTAATCTTACTACATTTGCACACACTGTATATAGATTTTTCTATTGTGTTATTGACTGTACGTTTGTTTATACATTGTGTAACTCTGTGTAGTTGCTTGTGTCGCACTGCTTTGCTTTATCTTGGCCAGGTCGCAGTTGTAAATGAGAACTTGTTCTCAACTAGCCTACCTGGTTAAATAAAGGTGTTCTCAACGGGCCTACCTGGTTAAATAAAGGTGTTCTCAACTAGCCTACCTGGTTAAATAAAGGTGTTCTCAACTAGCCTACCTGGTTAAATAAAGGTGTTCTCAACTAGCCTACCTGGTTAAATAAAAAATATGAACTAATAAACTTCAAGTTGCTTCATTATTTACTTGAATTGTGTCATCATATAAATGGGAAGTTACTTGTTTGCTGAAAATTAGTGGACCCATAGTAACAATGTATCTGATTACATACAGTATTATATGATTTTACAGGACATTTCATATTTGGACTACAATAACCTCAATTCCCCGCTGCCGGAATTCCTGATTGACTTTCTTCCGGTTAGGAAGATGGCCGTACACAACAAATAGTTAGCGAAATATGAACTATATTTCATTCGTTTTCTTCGTTTTATAGAGGTATAATCGAGGTATTTCCTGGAAAAAAATGTAAGTTGGCGTTTTAAATCTAACTATGTTTACGCATATCTATGCTTTAGTTTCGATGCTGAGATTGCTAACGTTAGCTAGCCAGCCAGCTGCCTGAGCCGGTGTCTTGTTTGTGTTCATTTACATTGCTAGTTTCAGTATTTATGGATTCATCTTGATTCATCCCCTGTATGTGTTCAATATGCAGCCTCTCGCGCTGTTTTTGATATTAGGCTCACATTTTGCCCTGTCCGGAGAAGTGAAAAGTGAACTATTTGTGAAAAGTGAACTATGTGATTAACTGTTGTTGTCGAGAGGCTGGCTGCTGCCTCACTGACTGCCTGCTCCTGGTATCTTTTTATTTTATTTTCTGGAGGGATTCATTTGGCCCCCTGACAGCCGAGAGGATTTCTGAGAAAGGGTTGTGAACGTCTAGACTAGAGGATGCGCCCTGGTTCCCGAAACTCGCACTAGGGATACAGGCCAAATATATCACCTCTCCCCCCAGCACCAAATCCAGTAGCAGGCTAGCCAATGCATCACACGGATTGATGTCTAAACAGGTTCCTTGGGACGTCACCCCATTGAAGTTTAAAATGATTAGAGTAGGGGTTGGGCTTTAGGGACATCTCAAGGATCCCGGAGAGCACTAATCCACACGGCTGCTTCACACGTGTCATTCATTGTGTCCATATTTTAAGCTCATCTGTTTCCATCAAATAACCTTTAAAATAAATTAATAACTGAAATATATATCCCCGCAGCAACCAGTATCCATGGAGACCCCACAGCCCGGCCCAGCAGACGGAGAAGAGCGATCAGTGGAGCTGCGGCCCAGAACACGCTCAAACCCGGAGGGTGCAGAGGACAGGCGCAGCAGCACTGGTAGCCTAGGCAACAGCAACCCCAGCACCCCGCAGCCCGCAGTGGGAAGCCGAGTGGAGGGAGAGGGGGAGGCCTCGACCAGCGACAGTCCTCCTAGCTCCACCACCACCACAGTCTCTGCCACCACAGCCCAGACCGTAGCCCCTATAGTGGCAGCTACGGTCAATGCCATAGTAGGCCTGCCCACCCCCACGCCAGTGGCCAAGGACCGGCCAAAACCCACCCAGGCTCCTCCCCCTCTGACGCCCCCCATCCCTCCCACAGCAGAGTTCCAGCTACGAGCACCCCGCGTCAACTGTCCAGAGAAAGTGGTGCGTGATCCTGTATTGTTGATGACTAGAAACGGAATGAGATCAAAGGGATGTCATTGCGAGAGATATTGGGCTGATGAAGTTCACTCCTGGGATTTAGGCTAGATGAAAGGACATGTGAAGGGATTGGCTCAGACCGTGTTGTTCTAAGATTGTAATCCTATATTTTTTTATTATGACAGATCATCTGTTTGGATCTCTCTGAAGAGATGTCATCACAAAAACTGGAGTCCTTCAATGGGTGAGTTCTACTTCTGGTCTTGTTGGCATATTTTTTATTTAACCTTTATTTAACTAGGCAAGTCAGTTAACAAATTCTTATTTACAATGACGGCCTAAGAACAGTGGGTTAACTACCTTGTTAAGGGGCAGAACGACAGATTTGTACCTTGTCAGCTCGGGGATTCGATCAAGCAACTTGTCAGGTTACTAGTCCAACGCTCTAACCACTAGGCTACCCGCCATCCCATATCTTTTATCTGCTTGACGACACGTGAAGCGGCCACTCTCTGACTATGTCCAAATTTCTGCATCCTTTCCCCTCTCCCTTCAGATCCAAGACCAACGCTCTCAATATTTCCCAGAAGATGATTGAGATGTTTGTGAGAACAAAACACAAGATTGACAAGCGCCATGAGTTTGCCCTGGTGGTTGTTAATGATGATGCCTTGTGGGTGAGTGTTGTTGGCCCAGTCACTTTAAGTAAATGTATTTTTCCTGAAGGCCACAACCAAACCGTTATTATTATGCTCAGTTATCACATGTATTTCCAATTTGAGTCTAATTCTATTCCATCATTTCCGTATGCATGTGTGTGTTGCTCTCTCTCTCTTAGCTGTCAGGTTTCACCTCTGACCCCAGGGAGCTGTGCAGCTGTCTCTATGACCTGGACACCAACGTGTGTGAAACCTTCAGTATCCTTCCTTTGTCACAACAACAACAAGCCATTCAGCCTGTAGTGTAGTCTAGTGTGGTATTGTATTACTGTTGGGGCTAAACATCCTGGAAGTTGTCTCCTTAATATCCTTCACCAGATCTAGAGGATCTTCTTAGTGTTATGTAAGTTACATCAATTCCTACTTTAATCACTTCTCTACTTTTCCCTTCTGCTGTGGTCGTAACTGTTGTGCTGTACCCTCTGCTGTGGCTGTACCTGCTGTCCTGCATCCTCTGCTGTGGTCGTAACTGCTGTCCTGTATCCTCTGCTGTGGCTGTAACTGCTGTCCTGTATCCTCTGCTGTGGCCGTAACTGCTGTCCTGTATCCTCTGCTGTGGCCGTAATTGCTGTCCTGTATCTTCTGCTGTGGTTGTAACTGCTGTCCTGTATCCTCTGCTGTCCTTGTAGCCGTCAGAAGATAGATCTTCCTCTCATGGACAACATCCAGACCATCCCCCCTCCGTTTGTAGTCAGGACTCTCCTCATCTACAGTAGACACGCTGGACAGCTGCAGTTCAGCCCCTCAGACACTGTCAATGTAAGGGACAGTACTGGACCACCACTGTAACAACCTACTACTGTCTACTGCTAACTCTACTACTATACCACCACTATCAACCTACTACTGCTAACTCTACTACTATACCACAACTATCAACCTACTACTGTTAACTCTACTACTATACCACAACTATCAACCTACTACTGTTAACTCTACTACTATACCACAACTATCAACCTACTACTGTCTACTGTTAACTCTACTACTATACCACCACTATCAACCTACTACTGTCTACTGTTAACTCTACTACTATACCACCACTATCAACCTACTACTGTCTACTGTTAACTCTACTACTATACCACCACTATCAACCTACTACTGTTAACTCTACTACTATACCAACACTATCAACCTACTACTGTTAACTCTACTACAATACCAACACTATCAACCTGCTACTGTCTACTGTTAACTCTACTACTGTCTACTGTTAACTCTACTACTATACCACAACTATCAACCTACTACTGCTAACTCTACTACTATACCACAACTATCAACCTACTACTGCTAACTCTACTACTATACCACCACTATCAACCTACTACTGCTAACTCTACTACTACACCAACACTATCAACCTACTACTGTTAACTCTACTACTATACCACAACTATCAACCTACTACTATACCAACACTATCAACCTACTACTGTTAACTCTACTACTATACCACCACTATCAACCTACTACTGTTAACTCTACTACTATACCAACACTATCAACCTACTACTGTCTATTGTTAACTCTACTACTATACCACCACTATCAACCTACTAATGTTAACTCTACTACTATACCACCACTATCAACCTACTACTGTTAACTCTACTACTATACCAACACTATCAACCTACTACTGTCTATTGTTAACTCTACTACTATACCACCACTATCAACCTACTACTGTTAACTCTACTACTATACCACAACTATCAACCTACTACTATACCAACACTATCAACCTACTACTGTTAACTCTACTACTATACCACCACTATCAACCTACTACTGTTAACTCTACTACTATACCAACACTATCAACCTACTACTGTCTATTGTTAACTCTACTACTATACCACCACTATCAACCTACTAATGTTAACTCTACTACTATACCACCACTATCAACCTACTACTGTTAACTCTACTACTATACCAACACTATCAACCTACTACTGTCTATTGTTAACTCTACTACTATACCACCACTATCAACCTACTACTGTTAACTCTACTACTATACCAACACTATCAACCTACTACTGTCTACTGTTAACTCTACTACTATACCAACACTATCAACCTACTACTGTCTACTGCTAACTCTACCACTATACCAACACTATCAACCTACTACTGTTAACTCTACTACTATACCAACACTATCAACCTACTACTATACCACCACTATCAACATACTACTGTTAACTCTACTACTGTCTACTGTTAACTGTACTACTATACCAAAACTATCAACCTACTACTGTCTATTGTTAACTCTGCTACTATACCAACACTATCAACCTACTACTGTTAACTCTACTACTATACCAACACTATCAACCTACTACAGTTAACTCTACTACTTTCTACTGTTAACTCTACTACTATACCAACACTATCAACCTACTACTGTTAACTCTACTACTATACCAACACTATCAACCTACTACTGTTAACTCTACTACTATACCAACACTATCAACCTACTACTGTTAACTCTACTACTATACCAACACTATCAACATACTACTGTCTACTGTTAACTCTACTACTATACCACCACTGTGTCAATCACCTTATCAGACGTCTACTGCTCTGACTCTTCACTGAATACTATTTTGTACAGCTGTGTATCACGTGTCTTATATCTGTGGTGAGACCTAGCTCTTTCAGTGTTAGTGGTATTATTTGAACAGATACACTAACTGTCCTTGTCTCATCCTGCAGAGCATGCTGTTGTCTCCCTACTTCTTCTTTGATGTGGTTTACCTTCACAACGGGGCTGAGGAGCAGGGGGATGAGGCCAGCTGGAGGGTGAGTGGTCGAGGAGAGGGAGGGATTCAAGGAGAACAACGGCACAGACATTCATCCAAGCTCTGAAATGTTACTATGTGAGATTGTGAAGCCTGCTGAAAAAGTGGCACCTTACAGCTCATGTACACTACATGACCAAAAGTAAATGGACACCTGCTCGTCGAACATCTTATTCCAAAATCATGGGCATTATTATGGAGTTGGTCCCCATTTGCTGCTGTAACAGCCTCCACTCTTCTGGGAAGGCTTTCCACTAGATGTTGGAACATTGCTGCGGGGACTTGCTTCGATTCATCCACAAGAGCATTAGTGAGGTTGGGCACTGATGTTGAGCGATTAGGTCTGGCTCGCAGTTGGCGTTCCAATTCATCCCAAAGGTGTTCGATGGTCAGGGCTCTGTGCAGGCCAGTCAAGTTCTTCCACATAGATCTAAACAAACCATTTCTGTATGGACCTTGCTTTGTGCATGGGGCATTGTCATGCTGAAACAGGAAAGGGCCTTCCCCCAAACTGTTGCCACAATGTTGGAAGCACAGAATCATCTAGAATGTCATTGTATGATGTAGCGTTAAGATTTCCCTTCACTGGACCAAAAGGGCCTAATCCGAACCATGTAAAACAGCCCCAGACATTATTCATCCTCCACCAAACATTACAGTTGGCAGTGCTATGCATTCGGGCAGGTAGATTTCTCCTGGCATCCACCAAACCCAGATTCGTCTGTTGGACTGCCAGATGTTGAAGCGTGATTCATCAAATCAAATGTTATTAGTCACTTGCGCTGAATACAACAGTTGTAGGTAGACCTTACAGTAAAATGCCGAATACAACAGGTGTAGGTAGACCTTACAGTAAAATGCTGAATACAACAGGTGTAGGTAGACCTTACAGTGAAATGTTGAATACAACAGGTGTAGTAGACCTTACAGTGAAATGTTGAATACAACAGGTGTAGTAGACCTTACAGTGAAATGCTGAATACAACAGGTGTAGGTAGACCTTACAGTAAAATGCCGAATACAACAGGTGTAGGTAGACCTTACAGTAAAATGCCGAATACAACAGGTGTGGTAGACCTCACAGTGAAATGCTGAATACAACAGGTGTAGTAGACCTTACAGTGAAATGCTGAATACAACAGGTGTAGTAGACCTTACAGTTAAATGCTGAATACAACAGGTGTAGTAGACCTCACAGTGAAATGCTGAATACAACAGGTGTAGTAGACCTTACAGTGAAATGCTGAATACAACAGGTGTAGGTAGACCTTACAGTGAAATGCTGAATACAACAGGTGTAGTAGACCTTACAGTAAAATGCCGAATACAACAGGTGTGGTAGACCTCACAGTGAAATGCTGAATACAACAGGTGTAGTAGACCTTACAGTGAAATGCTGAATACAACAGGTGTAGTAGACCTTACAGTTAAATGCTGAATACAACAGGTGTAGTAGACATTACAGTGAAATGCTGAATACAACAGGTGTAGTAGACCTTACAGTGAAATGCTGAATACAACAGGTGTAGGTAGACCTTACAGTGAAATGCTGAATACAACAGGTGTAGTAGACCTTACAGTGAAATGCTGAATACAACAGGTGTAGTAGACCTTACAGTGAAATGCTGAATACAACAGGTGTAGGTAGACCTTACAGTGAAATGCTGAATACAACAGGTGTAGGTAGACCTTACAGTGAAATGCTGAATACAACAGGTGTAGTAGACCTTACAGTGAAATGCTGAATACAACAGGTGTAGTAGACCTTACAGTGAAATGCTGAATACAACAGGTGTAGTAGACCTCACAGTGAAATGCTGAATACAACAGGTGTAGTAGACCTCACAGTGAAATGCTGAATACAACAGGTGTAGTAGACCTCACAGTGAAATGCTGAATACAACAGGTGTAGTAGACCTTACAGTGAAATGCTGAATACAACAGGTGTGGTAGACCTTACAGTGAAATGCTGAATACAACAGGTGTAGTAGACCTCACAGTGAAATGCTGAATACAACAGGTGTAGTAGACCTCACAGTGAAATGCTGAATACAACAGGTGTAGTAGACCTCACAGTGAAATGCTGAATACAACAGGTGTAGTAGACCTTACAGTGAAATGCTGAATACAACAGGTGTAGTAGACCTTACAGTGAAATGCTGAATACAACAGGTGTAGTAGACCTTACAGTGAAATGCTGAATACAACAGGTGTAGTAGACGTTACAGGGAAATGCTTAATTACATGCTCCTAACCAACAATGCAGTTTTAAATAAATAAAAAGGTAATTGAGGTAATATGTAGGTAGAGTTATTTAAAGTGACTATGCATAGATGATAATAACAGAGAGTAGCAGTGGTGTAAAAAGGGGGGGGGGGGTGCAAATTGTTTGGGTAGCTATTTGATTGGATGTTCAGGAGTCTTATGGCTTGAGGGTTTAGAAGCCTCTTGTACCTAGACTTGGCGCTCCGGTACTGCTTGCTATGCGGTAGCAGAGTGAACAGTCTATGACTTGGGTGGCTGGGGTCTTTAACAATTTTTAGGGCCTTCCTCTGACACTGCCTGGTATAGAGGTCTTGGATGGCAGGAAGCTTTGCCCCAGTGATGTACTGGGCCATACGCACTACCCTCTGTAGTGCCCTTGCGGTCGGAGGCCAAGCAGTTGCCATACCAGGCAGTGATGCAATCAGTAAGGATGCTCTCTGGTGCAGTTGTAGAACCTTTTGAGGATCTGAGGACCCATGCCAAATCTTTTCAGTCTCCTGAGGGGGGATAGGTTTTGTCGTGCCCTCTTCACGACTGTCTTTGTGTGCTTGGACCATGTTAGTTTGTTGGCGATGTGGACACCAAGGAACTTGAAGCTCTCAACCTGCTCCACTACAGTATCGTCGATGTGAATGGGGGTGTGCTCGGTCCTCTTTTTCCTGTTGTCCATAATCATCTCCTTTGTCTTGATCACATTGAGGGATTCATCATTCCAGAGAACGTGTTTCCACTGTTCCAGAGTCCAATGGCGGCAAGCTTCACACCACTCTAGTCGACGCGTGGCATTGCGCATGGTGATCTTAGGGTTGTGTGCGGCTGCTCAGCCATGGAAACCCATTTCATGAAGCTCCCGACGAACAGTTCTTGTGCTGACATTGCTTCCAGAGGCAGTTTGGAACTTGGCAGTGAGTGTTGCAACCGAGGACAGACGGTTTTTCAGCACTCGGCGGTTCCGTTCTCTGAGCTTGTGTGGTCTACCACTTTGCGGCTGAGACTTTGTTGCTCCTAGACGTTTCCACTTCACAATAACAGCACTTAGAGGTGACCGGGTCAGTTGAAGCAGGACAGAAATTTGACGAACTGACTAGTTGGAAAGGTGGCATCCTATGACGGTGCCATGTTGGAAGTCACTGAGCTTCTCAGTAAGGCCATTCTACTGCCAATGATTGTCTATGGAGATTGCATGGCTGTGTGCTCGATTTTATACACCTGTCAACAATGGGTGTGGCTGAAATAGCCAAATCCACAAATTTGAAGGGGTGTCCACATACTTTTGTATATACAGTGCATTCGGAAAGTATTCAGACCCCTTGACTTTTACATTACAGCAGTTTTCTGAAATTGATTTAAATAGTTTTTTTCCCCATCAATCTACACACAATACCCCATAATGACATCACAATACCCCATAATGACATCACAATACCCCATAATGACAAAGCAAAAACATTTAAAAAAAAACATTTTTGCAAATGTATAAATAAATAACATTACTGCACAGCTATTTCCAGGTCTCTTCAGACATGTTCGATCCATTTCTAGTCCGGGCACTGTCTGGGCCACTCATGGAAATTCAGAGAATTGTCCTGAAGCCATTCTTGCTTTGTCTTGGCTGTGTGCTGCTTAGGGTCATGAGCGCTCTGGAGCAGGTTTTCATCAAGGATCTCTCTGTACTTTCATCCTTTTATTTTTCCTTCGATCCCGACTAGTCTCCCAGTCCCTGCCTCTGAAAAACCTCCCCAGAGCATGATGCTGCCACCACCATGCTTCACCGCAGGGATGGTGCCAGGTTTCCTCCAGATGTGACACTTGGCATTCAGACCAAAAAGTTCAATCTTGGTTTCATCAGACCAGAGAATCATGTTCCTTATGGTCTGAGAGTCCTTTAGGTGCCATTTGGCAAACTCCAAGTGGGCTGTCGTGCCTTTTACTGAGGAGTGGCTTCCGTCTGGCCACTCTACCATAAAGGCCTGATTGGTGGAGTGCTGCAGAAATGGTTGTCCTTCTGGAAGGTTCTCCCATCTCCACAGCTCTGTCAGAGTGACCATTGGGTTCTTAGTCACCTCCCTGACCAAGGGCCTTCTCCCCTGATTGCTCAATTTGGCCGGGTGGCCAGCTCAAAGAGTCTTGGTGGTTCCAAACTTCATCCATTTAAGAAGGACGGGGGACACTGGGTTTTGGGGGGCCTTCAATGCTGCAGAAATGTGTTGGTACCCTTCCCCCAGATTGTGCCTCAACACATTCACCTGAGCTCAATTTTTTCGAGTCTCATAGCAAAGGGTCTGAATACTTATGTAAATAAGGTATTTCTATTTATTTTTAGATATATATATATATATATATGTATGTGTAACTTCGCAAACATTTCATCCATTTTAGAATAAGGCTGTAATGTAACAAAACGGAAACAGTCAAGGGGTCTGAATACTTTTCGAATTCACTTCCTGTTCTATCACTGAAACCTGAAAAACTGTTCAACTTAGAGGAGATATCGTTTCACTTAAACTGTAATTTCTTACGTGTGTTTTCTCTCTGTAGGACATCTACACATCGTTCTGTAACCTGGACTCTAAAGGCACCTGTTACCACTTCGAGGTATCTCTGTGTGGGCCGGCCATCGAGCTCCACAACTGCATGGCCAAGCTGCTGTCCCACCCCCTCCAGAGACCCTTCCAGAGCCATGCCTCCTACAGCCTGCTAGAGGGAGATGACCCCCAGGACGTAGAGGCCACCGTCTAACTGGAGGTGCCTGGTAGAGCGATGGACCCCCAGGAGAGGCCAGTGTTTAACTTGGGGGTCTTCAGAGTACCCTGGTCCTGGAGAGTTACAGGGTCTGCAGGCTTTTGCTAATTTGACACTGAATCAAGAGGTGTGTTAGTGCAGGGTTGGAGCAAAAGCCTGCTGAGTCAAGTGTGTTAGTGCCCGGCGCTGGACTAAGCATTTGCACACGCTGTAGCTCTCCAGAACCAGACTTGGAGAACACTGCTCTAATTGGACAAGGAGATGGGTTGCTAGGAGATGGGTTGCTAGGAGATAACAATGGGGAAATTAAGAAGCATGTGTGTATGTATTCCATTTGGTTTTAAACCTGATCTGGGGACAGTGTTTTCCCTACAAGTCTTAAAGAGTGAAATCCATGGTGGCACTTCTAGGCCTACACAATAGATGTCACCCATTTCCATTGCTGGCTTGTGGAAAACGTACATTGAAATAACTAAATATAGCTATATACACTGTCAGGAGCAAGGTTGTTGTCATGGGCTGTTTGGGAAAGGTTGTAAACTGATTAATTTTCTTGTTTTTCCATCCGTACACCCTCTGATGGGTACGTTTGCCTTGTCAGATCAGCCATTTATATTCCCACTTATGTTGCTTGTTTTGTCAATTGTACTTTCGTTGATCTGTATCTGATGATTAAAAGATAAATGTTAGGTTTAATCTACATGTTGTTTTTGTGTCCCAGACCTAGTATGTCTTTTCACCACTAGGTGGCAGTGTATATATATATATATATATAAGTGTCCTTTAGAAAGCTTCGTCAAGCAATGGTTGACAGCCCCCGTACTCGTGGGGCTACGGTCTCTTTTTAATGTTTCACTGGTAATATACTGCTTTATAGGGGCATCTATTGAGATTAGAGAACCAGGTATAATTAAATATTTGATTTATAAAACGAGAATAAACATCCCTCAAGGACCACAGTCTTTATTTTAGAGTTATGGAGACACGGGCAGTTTAGACTGTTTTTGTTTCAGAGATGTCAGTCCCTCTGACCTGTATCTCATAACACTTCAAAAAATATATCATGTTTTTATAAGCATCTATCTTGAGAGGTTATGGCAAAAACATCAACAGCCTCTCTAAAACGGATTTAAGAACAGAAATCAAATATGTCAGTAACCACCCGCTCGGCACACCCTGGTTCAATCATTGTAATTTGTCAACGTATTGTGAAGTGGAATCAGGGCCTAAAACTAACTTTTTTTGTATACCAGGTACTGGTAGATTAAAATGTATCTTATCTACCAGCCACTATAATCTACCAGCCACTATAATCTACCAGCCACTATATTCTACCAGCCACTATAATCTACCAGCCACTATAATCTACCAGCCACTATATTCTACCAGACACTATAATCTACCAGACACTATAATCTACCAGCCACTATAATCTACCAGCCACTATAATCTACCAGCCACTATAATCTACCAGCCACTATAATCTACCAGCCACTATATTCTACCAGCCACTATATTCTACCAGCCACTATAATCTACCAGCCACTATAATCTACCAGCCACTATATTCTACCAGCCACTATAATCTACCAGCCACTATAATCTACCAGCCACTATATTCTACCAGCCACTATATTCTACCAGCCACTATATTCTACCAGCCACTATATTCTACCAGACACTATATTCTACCAGACACTATAATCTACCAGACACTATAATCTACCAGCCACTATATTCTACCAGCCACTATATTCTACCAGCCACTATAATCTACCAGCCACTATATTCTACCAGCCACTATAATCTACCAGACACTATAATCTACCAGCCACTATAATCTACCAGCCACTATATTCTACCAGCCACTATATTCTACAAGCCACTATATTCTACCAGCCACTATATTCTACCAGCCACTATATTCTACCAGACACTATAATCTACCAGACACTATATTCTACCAGACACTATATTCTACCAGACACTATATTCTACCAGACACTATAATCTACCAGACACTATAATCTACCAGACACTATAATCTACCAGCCACTATATTCTACCAGCCACTATATTCTACCAGACACTATAATCTACCAGACACTATAATCTACCAGTCAAAATATGTTTCCACCATAATTAATCAAAAAAATAAATGAGCACGCTTAGCAATATTTCTAAAACATGAAATGTATTACTAGTAAGAAGTAATGTGCTATATTGCTCGATTTAATTTAATATTCTGTGATCTGAGTCGTCTAACCAAAATGTCCCAGACAAAATGTTTCGGCTGCTGCATTGAGCCAGCGGCATCACTGCTAATTGACTACAATATAAACGTGTTCAGTATTATTCCAGCAGCATACCACCCTGCATCCCACTGCTGTCTGGCCTCTGAAGGTAAGCAGGGTTAATCCTGGATGGGAGACCAGATGCTGCTGGAAGTGGTGTTGGATGGCCAACAGGAGGCACTATTTCTTTCCTCTGGTCTAAAATAATTATCCCAATGCCCCAGTGCAGTGATTTGGGTAATTGCCCTGTGTAGGGTGCTGTCTTTCGGATTAGACGTTAAACAGGTGTCCTGACTCTGTGGTCACTAAAGATCGCGGTGCACTTATTGTAAGAGTAGGTCACCTAATCATCCCCAGGTTACAATTGGCTCATTCATGTCCTCTCCCCTGTAACTATCCCCAGGTTGTTGCTGTAAATGAGAATGTGTTCTCAGTCAACTTTACCTGGTTAAATAAAAATGTCTCTTTCTGCTAGCAGTGGAAGCAAACTCAAACATTGAAAAGCAACCTAGCTTGAGAACAAATCTATGTAAATAACCAAAAAACACAAGAACAACGTCTCACTTTAGTAGGCTTTCGAGTATATTAGACCAAGTTTAATGACTGTACGCAATGCTTCTAAAAAACAAATCTTTCAGCACTTCACTCACAGTGTTCACAGCAGCCCCCCAGACACAGAAATTATCTTCAATCATCTTGAAATAACATATACTTAAACACTGGAAATCAACCAAAAGTCAAATGCTTTATTATCTATTAAATAAATGTTGAAATTAAATGTTGAAAGTGCATGGGCAACAGAGAGAAACACAATTGTGCAGTTTGAGGCCATTTGGCAGAGAGGAGATGGGGGTTGTGAGCAGGTGTGTCTGGGCAGGGTTATGTGCATGTAGGTGTGCATCTGTATGTTGTAGTTTGTATGTGTATGTTTTATATTGTAAAATATTTTAACAATCGTACAAAAATATATATAACAAAACAGAAATTCCAGTAACTAATTAAAAGAAAATCACATATTCGGAGTAAAACGCCGTGCTATCATGCTAAACAACCCAAATGCCAAATTCCTGATCACATTCCATCCACAAATGAATGAACAATGTGATCCACACATGCAGATGCTATTTCCTGTTCCCCAGGCAGCACACAGACACAGGGGCAGCTATGATAGAGGAGTTAACAGAACAACAATAAGGAACTGTCCTCCTCTCAGGGATCACAAAATAACAACTATTCCCCACAGTGCTGCACGGGCCACGTCCACATTTGGTGTCTGGGAAGGGTGAGAGAGGTCACTGTGAGAAGCCTGGGCTGGTGTCTGGGAGGGGTGAGAGAGGTCACTGTGCGAAGCCTGGGCTGGTGTCTGGGAGGGGTGAGAGAGGAAGAATACACAGAGCCTGCTCTGGTGTCTGGGAGGGGTGAGAGAGGAAGAATACACAGAGCCTGCTCTGGTGTCTGGGAGGGGTGAGAGAGGAAGAATACACAGAGCCTGCTCTGGTGTCTGGGAGGGGTGAGAGAGGAAGAATACACAGAGCCTGCTCTGGTGTCTGGGAGGGGTGAGAGAGGAAGAATACACAGAGCCTGCTCTGGTGTCTGGGAGGGGTGAGAGAGGAAGAATACACAGAGCCTGCTCTGGTGTCTGGGAGGGGTGAGAGAGGAAGAATACACAGAGCCTGCTCTGGTGTCTGGGAGGGGTGAGAGAGGAAGAATACACAGAGCCTGCTCTGGTGTCTGGGAGGGGTGAGAGAGGAAGAATACACAGAGCCTGCTCTGGTGTCTGGGAGGGGTGAGAGAGGAAGAATACACAGAGCCTGCTCTGGTGTCTAGGACGCAAAGTATCTCCCAACATGATCATCTCAACCTCATTTCTAATATTTGTTTTGTAATGCTTTTTATTTTCAAATGAAACGACTGGTATCTCAGCTCCTGTTGGGTTGACATAAAACAATAAGATAGATGTTCACACTAACATACCAAGATAGATGGATCAGTCCTTCAGCCATGCACCATCTGCAAATACCTCATGACATTACTATATGGATTTGATATGTCTTTGTACATTGTCATTTTATTTCAATATATTTGATATGTTATTCTGTGATGATAGTCTCTGACGGTTGTAGGAGGGCTGTGCAGTTGTGATGATAGTCTCTGACGGTTGTAGGAGGGCTGTGCAGTTGTGATGATAGTCTCTGACGGTTGTAGGAGGGCTGTGCAGTTGTGATGATAGTCTCTGACGGTTGTAGGAGGGCTGTGCAGTTGTGATGATAGTCTCTGACGGTTGTAGGAGGGCTGTGCAGTTGTGATGATAGTCTCTGACGGTTGTAGGAGGGCTGTGCAGTTGTGATGATAGTCTCTGACGGTTGTAGGAGGGCTGTGCAGTTGTGATGATAGTCTCTGACGGTTGTAGGAGGGCTGTGCAGTTGTGATGATAGTCTCTGACGGTTGTAGGAGGGCTGTGCAGTTGTGATGATAGTCTCTGACGGTTGTAGGAGGGCTGTGCAGTTGTGATGATAGTCTCTGACGGTTGTAGGAGGGCTGTGCAGTTGTGATGATAGTCTCTGACGGTTGTAGGAGGGCTGTGCAGTTGTGATGATAGTCTCTGACGGTTGTAGGAGGGCTGTGCAGTTGTGATGATAGTCTCTGACGGTTGTAGGAGGGCTGTGCAGTTGTGATGATAGTCTCTGACGGTTGTAGGAGGGCTGTGCAGTTGTGATGATAGTCTCTGACGGTTGTAGGAGGGCTGTGCAGTTGTGATGATAGTCTCTGACGGTTGTAGGAGGGCTGTGCAGTTGTGATGATAGTCTCTGACGGTTGTAGGAGGGCTGTGCAGTTGTGATGATAGTCTCTGACGGTTGTAGGAGGGCTGTGCAGTTGTGATGATAGTCTCTGACGGTTGTAGGAGGGCTGTGCAGTTGTTATGATAGTCTCTGACGGTTGTAGGAGGGCTGTGCAGTTGTGATGATAGTCTCTGACGGTTGTAGGAGGGCTGTGCAGTTGTGATGATAGTCTCTGACGGTTGTAGGAGGGCTGTGCAGTTGTGATGATAGTCTCTGACGGTTGTAGGAGGGCTGTGCAGTTGTGATGATAGTCTCTGACGGTTGTAGGAGGGCTGTGCAGTTGTGATGATAGTCTCTGACGGTTGTAGGAGGGCTGTGCAGTTGTGATGATAGTCTCTGACGGTTGTAGGAGGGCTGTGCAGTTGTGATGATAGTCTCTGACGGTTGTAGGAGGGCTGTGCAGTGCTAGCAATGTGAAAGTGATGTCAGCCCAGACGTCCCTGCTGACCGCAGGGCAGGGTGAAGTTATGATAACCTCTGGAGCGGTGCGCTGGCTGGGCCGGGCTACCCAGGGGCCAGGGGAGGGCCAGGAAGGAGTCACAGTGTAGGAAGTGTGCCTCCGCGTTTATAAACATGGTCCTCAGGGTCACCCTTTACATAGATACAGGACTACTGACAAAGAGAATTAGACTCTGGTTCGTTTTAAACATTAGTAACCTAAGAGTTTACTCATTTTGAGGCTTCAGCACTTTTTGAGAGAGCACCAAGAGAGCTTTTTGAAGGAGGGAAATTCCCCTGAGAAACCAAAGAGACCTCCATTGACTTTTCAATACCCTCTTCTTGACCACACCGACATCCAGCAGAGATGTACAGTGGCAACAGCTACTCACAGGCCAAGTTTGGTCTGGAGGCCAAGGACATCCACAAGGCAAAGGGAAAGAGCTGCGGCTATTACATGAGGGTGGTCTTCTTCTTCTCCTCTCTGATCCAGTCCCTCATCATCGTGAGCCTGGTGCTGTTCCTGGTCTACGGCCAGCCAGAGAAGTCTGCTGAAGAGAGGAGGGTAGAGGAGCTGGAGCAGAGTTTGAACAGGATCAGCGAGAACAACATTAACCTGAGGAAGGATAAAGCTGACCTGGGAGCTGCGCTGGGGGCCAGGAAGGCTGAGAAGACAGCCCTGGAGGGAGAGGTGGCCATGATAAAGAAAGCAGCGAATGCCTCCGTGGAGCAGATCAGAGCCCTCCTACTGAAAGCGGTGAGGAGATGGGACTGTAACATTATGATGTAATATAAATAGATACTAGCTCATGTTTTGTTCATTTTGATTTTGTGAGCTGATGTACAGCACTAGAAGCATTTAGTGTGCAGGAATTATTTTGGCATTAGATCTGAGAAAGAATTACTATACAGAGACAATTCTTTAAACTGTTTCTGCTGCAAATGATATCAGTTCTCTCTTGTGGAATTGATTTATGTTTTATCTCAGAGGTTAGATAAAAACAAATGTTTTTGCACTTACATGACTATAATGCAAGAATATCTGCAAACTAACTTTTCTCCCAAAAAGTGACAGTTTATTTCAATTAGAGGAGCATAGCTAACATTTATGGAGAATAAACCTGACACTTTCTGTCCTCCACAGAGCCAGTGTGAAACAGAAAAGAAGAAACTAGAGATGAGCCGTGCTACCCAAGTCCGGGGACCCACCACCCCTTTCATCTTCGCCACTCCTAACAGTACGTTACTACTTCCCCTTTGTCCCTTAGGCAGAGCGTTCTATTCTAATACTGGGATAGAGACCTGACACAGTACATTGACCCAAACATTTCAATCTAATAACAACAAGTCACAACAATTTCTGCTGTGATATCTTTTCTCCTCAGCTGAGGTAAAAACCCTCCAGTCTCTGAACTCCCAGCAGGCAGCAATGATCAAACTGATCGAAGCCAACTTCACCCAGACCAACCAGTACATCCGCATCGAGAGGGACAATGCCATCAAGGACCGTGACGCCCACAACCTTGAGACCATCTCTTTGCGGAGGGAGAACAACAACCTGAAGGAACACCTGAAACTCTACACCCAGAAGTGTAAAGAGGACTTTGCTAAGTCTCTGGAGGGGATCCAAATGGTGACCAGTAACTTCCTGGTGCGCATCGACAACCTGTTCCCCCACTCCATGACCTTTCACCTGACCTGTGAGAAGCAGACAGAGCAGATGGAGAACATCAGGGCCAGATGCTCCAACCTGTCTAAGGAGGTTGAGGACAAGTTCCAGAGATACCTGGACAACGTGGGGAACAAGGTATGTAGAAGAACCAGACCTGGGTCAAATATTTATGTAACATACTTTGAAAGTATTGGTATGTTCAATTTAGCATGGAGTTTACAGGTTAGCCAGTGTTCTCAGTCTGTTTCTGCTTTACCCAACTGCCTACAGTATCAATCAATTCATCAATAAAAGTATATTTGCACATCACTTTCTACAAACAAACATCCAGTAACCTGGCTCTGTAGAGCATCATCATTAATCCAACACCTAGCGACCTTTTCAAGAGGTTCAGACCTCTTAGTATAACAGTTAATGTGTTGGCTTGACAATCTCTGGAACCCTGGTTCAAGTCCCAGTTGGGGATACCCCAAGAATTTGCTACAATATGTTATCCTCTTCATCCAGGTGGCAAACATCCAGGTCCAGTCCAGTCGCCTGGAGGTCCAGAACAGCCATCTGACCCTTGACCTCCAGCAGTGTGTCCAAAACCGCAGCGTGACGGCGGCGGAGAGCAGCAGGCTACTGTTAGAGATCCGGGAGAACCACGACAGGCAGGTAGAGACCCTGCTGAAGGAACAGAACCGGCTGAGGGAGGAGAAGAGCCTGCAGGGAGAGAGACTGATTCTGAGGGAGGCTGAGGTCAAAACACTCAACGGGAATGTCGAGTCACTCACCACCGCTCTAACCAACTGTAACCCTAAGGTAAGAGAATAATAATTGTGCACACTCTCAGAACTGTAAATAACTTTAGATAGCAAGCAGATCCTACCAAAGGAGCTTGTTATCAGTGGGGACCCTATGGTATTGAGTGAACTACATTACCAGCCCACTACAACCCTACGTTAGCAGTTGAGCAATGTAACCCAAGGACACACTGCCTTCAATAATGGTTGTCCCAGTGCATTGCTGAGGAGAAAGACTCAGTCAGCATAATAGTGGTGTCGGGGGGGGGGACACAGGAAGAGACAGACAGCCTAGATAAATGAAGGGATGGACAGACGATAACAACCACACGTCAGGAGGAAGCACAGTTTGACCGATGGTTTGTCGGTAGCTACGGGCTACGGGGGTCTCATGCCGATTTAGATATTCACTGTTTTAAGTGTGTGTGTCTGTGTGCATTTTCTATATATTTTTGGCTACGTCACGAGTATTATGACGAGTCCATAAAGCTCTGGGGATCAGGAGGATCTGCTGTAAAACTCAATCCGTTTGTGATGTTTTGTCTGTAATGCAGCTCACCGGCCAAAAGCCTCTCGGACTGATGTCAGCCTTGAAGGGGGGGCCATCCATTGCAGCACCAGTGATCAGTAAACCCCACATGGTACATACACACCCCTGACTCTCAGTCACTGGTGTTACACTCACTGTTCTGTTCTGAACCCTAAAAGGTTCAATAAATAACTCATTATCAAAAGATCAGTTTGAGTTGATCTCCTAATGCTAGACGTCAGTAATGATAAACCCAGTTTAGATATTCAAATGGAATCAATCAGACACCACATCGTAATCATGTTACTGTTTGTTCCTTCAGGCAAGGTGAGGAGAGACGGGTGTGAGGAAGATGCCCCACTCACACAGCTCTACCTAGGCCATGACCGAGTGAGAAAATGAAGGCACTTACTGTTATGGTCCCTGGAGAATTGGGTGTGATGCCTTTCAGTGATCAATGTGTGCTCTTAGACCTTAAAATGTCCATGTGTAAATACTACAGACACTATAGGTTGTATCTACTGTCCTACATCATGTACACTGAACAAAAATATAATTGCAACATGTGAAGGTGTTGTTGCCATTTTTCATGAGCTGAAATAAAAGATCTCAGAAATGTTCCATACGTACAAACAAAAACACATTTCTCTCAAATTGTGCACAAATTTGTTTACATCCCTGTTAGTGAGCATTTCTCCTTTGCCAAGATAATCCATCCACCTGACAGGTGTGGCATATCAAGAAGCTGATTAAACAACACGAGTATTACACAGGTGCACCTTGTTCTGCGGACAATAAAAGGCCACTCTAAAATGTGCAGTTTTGTCACACAGCACAATCCCAAGTTTTGAAGGAGTGTGCAATTTGCATGCTGACTGCAGGAATGTCGACTGGAGCTGTTGCCAGAGAATTGAATGGTAATTTGTCTACCATTAGACCACTTCCAACGTCATTTGTTAGAATTTGGCAGTACATCCAATCGGCCTCACAACCGCAGACTACGTGTAACCACGCCAGCCCAGGACATTCACATCCGGCTTCTTCAAGGGACCGTCTGAGGGGGGGTGCTGAGGAGTATTTCTGTCTGTAAAAATCCCTTTTGTGGGGAAAAACTCATTCTGATTGGCTAGGCCTGGCTCCCCAGTGAGTGAACCTGTCTCCCAAATGGGTGGGCCTATGCCCTCCCAGGCCCACCTATGGCTGTGCCCTTGCCCAGTCGTGAAATCCATCGATTAGGGCCTAATGAATATTCCTTCTATGAAGTGTAACTCAGTAAAATCGTAGAGATTGTTGCATGTTGCGGTTATATTTTTGTTCCGTCTAAAAACTGTATCTACAAATGTACAATGAGTGGACAAAACATTATGAACACCTGCTCTTTCCATGACATAGAAAGCTATGATTCCTTATTGATGTCACTTGTTAAATCCACTTCAATCACTGTAGATGAAGGGGAGGAGACAGGTTACCTTCAACCCAATATCAGGACAGTCTCCTTAATGTTTTGTACACTCAGTGTATACAGTACATATCGCTTTTAAACGTAATTCATTTAATAATTAATTGAATAGGGTTGTTTTTATCCTTGTAATTCCACTTGTATTTGATTGCTGAGTTTAGGCTGGGAATTCACTGTGTACTGGAATTCACTGTGTACTGGGATTCACTGTGTACTGGGATTCACTGTCTACTGGAATTCACTGTGTACTGGGATTCACTGTGTACTGGAATTCACTGTGTACTAGGATTCACTGTGTACTGGGATTCACTGTCTACTGGAATTCACTGTGTACTGGGATTCACTGTGTACTGGAATTCACTGTGTACTGGGATTCACTGTGTACTGGAATTCACTGTCTACTGGGATTCACTGTGTACTGGGATTCACTGTGTACTGGGATTCACTGTGTACTGGAATTCACTGTGTACTGGGATTCACTGTGTACTGGGATTCACTGTGTACTGGGATTCACTGTGTACTGGGATTCACTGTGTACTGGGATTCACTGTGTACTGGGATTCACTGTGTACTGGGATTCACTGTGTACTGGAATTCACTGTCTACTGGGATTCACTGTGTACTGGGATTCACTGTGTACTGGGATTCACTGTGTACTGGGATTCACTGTGTACTGGGATTCACTGTGTACTGGGATTCACTGTGTACTGGGAAAAGCGTGTACTGGGATTCACTGTGTACTGGGAAAAGCGTGTGTACTGGGAAAAGCGTGTGTACTGGGATTCACTGTGTACTGGGATTCACTGTGTACTGGGAAAAGCGTGTACTGGGATTCACTGTGTACTGGGATTCACTGTGTACTGGGATTCACTGTGTACTGGGAAAAGCGTGTGTACTGGGATTCACTGTGTACTGGGATTCACTGTGTACTGGGAAAAGCGTGTGTACTGGGATTCACTGTGTACTGGGATTCACTGTGTACTGGGAAAAGCGTGTGTACTGGGATTCACTGTGTACTGGGATTCACTGTGTACTGGGATTCACTGTGTACTGGGATTCACTGTGTACTGGGAAAAGCGTGTGTACTGGGATTCACTGTGTACTGGGATTCACTGTGTACTGGGAAAAGCGTGTGTACTGGGATTCACTGTGTACTGGGATTCACTGTGTACTGGGATTCACTGTGTACTGGGAAAAGCGTGTGTACTGGGATTCACTGTGTACTGGGAAAAGCGTGTGTACTGGGATTCACTGTGTACTGGGAAAAGCGTGTGTACTGGGATTCACTGTGTACTGGGATTCACTGTGTACTGGGATTCACTGTGTACTGGGAAAAGCGTGTGTACTGGGATTCACTGTGTACTGGGATTCACTGTGTACTGGGAAAAGCGTGTGTACTGGGATTCACTGTGTACTGGGATTCACTGTGTACTGGGATTCACTGTGTACTGGGAAAAGCGTGTGTACTGGGATTCACTGTGTACTGGGAAAAGCGTGTGTACTGGGATTCACTGTGTACTGGGAAAAGCGTGTGTACTGGGATTCACTGTGTACTGGGATTCACTGTGTACTGGGATTCACTGTGTACTGGGAAAAGCGTGTGTACTGGGATTCACTGTGTACTGGGATTCACTGTGTACTGGGAAAAGCGTGTGTACTGGGATTCACTGTGTACTGGGATTCACTGTGTACTGGGAAAAGCGTGTGTACTGGGATTCACTGTGTACTGGGATTCACTGTGTACTGGGAAAAGCGTGTGTACTGGGATTCACTGTGTACTGGGATTCACTGTGTACTGGGATTCACTGTGTACTGGAATTCACTGTCTACTGGGATTCACTGTGTACTGGGATTCACTGTGTACTGGGAAAAGCGTGTACTGGGATTCACTGTGTACTGGGAAAAGCGTGTGTGTCCTCCTTTAACTTTATACTCAGGTTAAAGAAAGATGTGTACCAATAAAGTTCATGTGATTATTATGTAAATAATCTTTCCTAAGACGCAATTCAATGTTTCTGATAGTGTGTTGGTTTTTAGATATTAACATCTTCCTTTGCTAATCTTTTTTTTCTAATTTATGATAGAAAATAAATCTACTAAAGTCTGTTGGATTTGAGGAAATAAAAGCTTGAATTTGCAGTTCTTTAAAAATATTCTTCCTCTTTGAATGTGAGTGATCTTTGTTATACACGCGTAATCCTCACCAGCAGTTTAGGAACTGCGGCAGTTTCCACTACCGTTGGGTCCTTTGTGAAAGACATATTATTATTTATTTTGTTGTTGCAAATTTCAAAGAATAGTGGAAGAATTGGAGAGAAAATAATGTCTATAGCTTCCTTATACAATATGAAGTCTGTAAATAGCTCCACATGGGAAAACTGTTCACACAGCTAGTATAACAGAGGTGAAATCCCATGATGGCTATGTCTATACACACATCCATAAATCAATACTTAATGTATCTACATCCTGGTCTGTCTATATATCCATACATAATGTACCTACATCCTGGTCTGGGGTGTCTATATATCCATACTTAATGTACCTACATCCTGGTCTGGGGTGTCTATAAATCCATACATAATGTACCTACATCCTGGTCTGTCTATATATCCATACATAATGTATCTACATCCTGGTCTGGGGTGTCTATATATCCATACATAATGTATTTACATCCTGGTCTGGGGTGTCTATATATCCATACATAATGTACCTGTTGTCCCAATCTACCAAATGCAAAACAGAAAATATGGTTTTGACTCAGCGTACGCAAATGGGTCTGTACCCCAATGACAATTAAATTCAATTTGTGATTGATTAGGAAACATCTGAGAATTTCAGAAATGTATCGGGCTAATATGTTGGATAGATGTCTGAAGAGGTTGCAGAAGACAGAAATTAAAAAAGTTCCCCACTTATTCTGAATGCACTCAACAGTATTAATAATAGTATTAATAACAGTACAACAAAATTGTATATAGTACTACAAGATCCCGGTCCCTGCCTAACATAAGTACAGGGGGTTCCTAATGTAAACTGGATCTCTTTCCTCCAATGGAAAACCCTATAAGACTGTTCTACTTTAGCTACTCCATGCTGTTCTACTTTAGCTACACTGTGCTGTCCTACTTTAGCTACACTGTGCTGTCCTACTTTAGCTACACTGTGCTGTGCTACTCCATGCTGTTCTACATTAGCAACTCCATGTTTTTCTACTTTAGCTACTCCATGTTGTTTTATTTTAGCTACACTGTGCGGTCCTACTTTAGCTACTCCATACTGTCCTACTTTAGCTACTCTGTGCTGTTCTACTTTAGCCACACTGTGCTGTCCTACTTTAGCTACACTGTGCTGGCCTACTTTAGCTACACTGTGCTGTCCTACTTCAGCCACACTGTGCTGTCCTACTTTATCTACACTGTGCTGTCCTACTTTAGCTACACTGTGCTGTCCTACTTTAGCTACACTGTGCTGTCCTACTTTAGCTACACTGTGCTGTTCTACTTTATCTACACTGTGCTGTCCTATTTTAGCTACACTGTGCTGTCCTACTTTATCTACACTGTGCTGTCCTACTTTATCTACACTGTGCTGTCCTACTTTAGCTAAACTGTGCTGTCCTACTTCAGATAAACTGTGCTGTCCTACTTTAGCTAGCTAGGGTTGGTATGGTGGGACAATAACAAAAAATACAAAATTACAAAATTAAAATACGATATTGGCAACTTTTGTATGTATTTTGATGCACCAGTACATAGTATGTACATAGACATCAGTACATAGTATGTACATATACACCAGTACATAGTATGTACATATACATCAGTACATAGTATGTACATAGACACCAGTACATAGTATGTACATATACACCAGTACATAGTATGTACATAGACACCAGTACATAGTATGTACATAGACACCAGTACATAGTATGTACATATACACCAGTACATAGTATGTACATATACACCAGTACATAGTATGTACATAGACACCAGTACATAGTATGTACATAGACACCAGTACATAGTATGTACATATACACCAGTACATAGTATGTACATATACATCAGTACATAGTATGTACATATACATCAGTACATAGTATGTACATATACACCAGTACATAGTATGTACATATACACCAGTACATAGTATGTACATAGACACCAGTACATAGTATGTACATAGACACCAGTACATAGTATGTATATACAGCCACTCTATACAGCCACTCTATACCCTAATAACATACAGCCACTCTATAGCCTAATAACATACAGCCACTCTATATCCTAATAACATACAGCCACTCTATAGCCTAATAACATACAGCCACTCTATACCCTACAGCCACTCTATACCCTAATAACATACAGCCACTCTATACCCTACAGCCACTCTATAGCCTAATAACATACAGCCACTCTATATCCTAATAACATACAGCCACTCTATATCCTAATAACATACAGCCACTCTATATCCTAATAACATACAGCCACTCTATAGCCTAATAACATACAGCCACTCTATACCCTACAGCCACTCTATACCCTAATAACATACAGCCACTCTATACCCTACAGCCACTCTATAGCCTAATAACATACAGCCACTCTATAGCCTAATAACATACAGCCACTCTATATCCTAATAACATACAGCCACTCTATAGCCTAATAACATACAGCCACTCTATATCCTAATAACATACAGCCACTCTATAGCCTAATAACATACAGCCACTCTATACCCTACAGCCACTCTATACCCTAATAACATACAGCCACTCTATACCCTACAGCCACTCTATAGCCTAATAACATACAGCCACTCTATATCCTAATAACATACAGCCACTCTATAGCCTAATAACATACAGCAACTCTATACCCTACAGCCACTCTATAGCCTAATAACATACAGCAACTCTATACCCTACAGCCACTCTATACCCTAATAACATACAGCAACTCTATACCCTACAGCCACTCTATAGCCTAATAACATACAGCAACTCTATACCCTACAGCCACTCTATACCCTAATAACATACAGCCACTCTATACCCTAATAACATACAGCCACTCTATACCCTAATAACATACAGCCACTCTATAGCCTAATAACATACAGCCACTCTATACCCTACAGCCACTTTATACCCTAATAACATACAGCCACTCTATACCCTAATAACATACAGCCACTCTATACCCTACAGCCACTCTATACCCTAATAACATACAGCCACTCTATATCCTAATAACATACAGCCACTCTATATCCTAATAACATACAGCCACTCTATACCCTACAGCCACTCTATACCCTAATAACATACAGCCACTCTATACCCTAATAACATACAGCCACTCTATATCCTAATAACATACAGCCACTCTATACCCTAATAACTTACAGCCACTCTAAACCCCAATAACATACAGCCACTCTATACCCTAATAACATACAGCCACTCTATACCCTAATAACATACAACCACTCTATACCCCAATAACATACAGCCACTCTATACCCCAATAACATACAGCCACTCTATACCCTACAGCCACTCTATACCCTAATAACATACAGCCACCCCATACCCTACAGCCACTCTATACCCTACAGCCACTCTATAACCTAATAACATACAGCCACTCTATACCCTAATAACTTACAGCCACTCTAAACCCCAATAACATACAGCCACTCTATACCCTAATAACATACAGCCACTCTATACCCTAATAACATACAACCACTCTATACCCTAATAACATACAGCCACTCTATACCCTACAGCCACTCTTGGAGGAGAATAATAGTTCAAGTAAAAAGTGATTGTTTATAAGATACATCTTGCTGAGACTGCATCTGTTCATCATGCATGACAGAACTACAGGTGAAGGAGCCTCTACTGTTCTCAGGAAATCCTTTGTTTAAGGACTGTTTTTTTCCCCCTGTGCGGTCGGTCAAACACACACACAGACAGTCTGTCTTACCCTGGGTCAAACAGGGGGAGTGCGCACACAGAGCACATCTGTGAACGTGAACCCGAATGCCCCCAATTACACTCCATAAGTCACCCTGTTCCTCACAACACACGAACATGCACACAGACGCACAAACACCTCCGTCAGAGGAAACACAATTACCACACAGGTTAAACTACACTCATCACTCAACCATGAAACGTCCATTGGTGTCTGGTCTTGTGATAAAGGTTATGTTGAAAACATAATAGAGAAACAAGAATATGAAATGATGTTCTTATTTTCTTTTGATCACTTTGTTGTAAAAGCACACGTTTATCCTGGTAAACACTAAGCCGAATTCCAGGCATTCTTCACCTAGGTAAAATCATTTTTATATTGGATATTCGGTTCTCTCATCAATAGCTATTGAACCAAGCATGCCATGGCAATGAAGATGGTATATTCTGAATCAGGGGTGGATGGACAAAAATCCATGTGTTTATTTTTTAGCTATACATTTTGTTTTAGCTTTCAATCTTCAATAGTTGTTACACAAAAGCCCCTGTCCCCAGAATAAAATTCAAATGGTAACAAAAAAGGTGTGGATTGTTGTCCATCCTCCCCCGATTCAGAATATACCATCTTCATAGTCATAGAAGGAATTGTGTAAGACCTACTGAAGATTTAAATGTGAAAACGTACTATTACATTTTGGGGGTGGGATTTTTCTTTTTCCACCCGATTTAGAAGATACCATCTTCATAGTCATGGCATGCTTGGTTCAATGCTATTGATGAGAATATCCACCGAGTATCCAATGTAAAACTAATTTTACCTTGGGTGTGTTCTTCCAGTTCTAACCGACGTATTAAAAATAGATTACAATACTAAATGGTCATTTCTTTCGTATCAAACACTTATCAGGAACATTGTTTCTCAGAGGATCAGAGAATTCCAGGTACCAACAGTCCAGTTTCCAAGGAAAAACAAAGCAGCCTTTTCCAGGATTTCCAAGGTTAATGATAATAACATATCAACAGGCCCATTATCAAGATGTCGGCTCATTGCCACCCATAGATGTAGACTTCCTTAATTCCAATAACTTGTATTTTGTTTTGTTACTTACTGTGTTCTCCATTGTGCTCTATTGATTCAGCAGTGTTATACAGCTGGGTCAAACACATCCCCTAACTGCTGGAGAAGACATCAAGACCTGAGTAGATGCCAAACAGAAAGGCATTTCAATATAGAGGTCTGCGCGCCACTGATTTATTCATCCCACTCCCGCAGCTTTTCATATCGCACCAGGAAAAACTGGACCTGAACTCAACCCGTAGTCCCGCAACGTTCATTTAGGCGTCTGTGAGGACGCAACGCACTTGTCAGCCATGGTCCAGCAATTTTGAGCCCTATAGGCAATATCAAAAATCCACCAAAATAACCTAAGAAATAGTTTAAATTACCAGAAATTCTCACAAATCAGCCAAGAGAGTAGATGTAGTTTACTGAGTTGGAGACGCTTGCACTTTCTCTTGAGCAACGTTTTATAGCCTACCTTTCAGGAGTGGGACGATTTTCAGACAGAGACAAATATGGGTGATCGATAATTATTTTTAGGCAATGTAGTAAACTATAGCCTAATCATATTTAGGAAGTACATTTCCTTGGAAAGATATCTGCCCCATTCTTCTCCTACCCCAGCAATGGCAGTCTACTCTATTGCATTGGGACCATACATACACTGAGTGTACAAAACATTAAGGACACCTTCCTAATATCGAGTTGCATCCCAAAGTTGTCTGGTTTGACCGTCCACTCCTAACCGCATGAACAATACAGACTGCGCCACAATGATCTCTGTCGGGACCCGCAGCCCTCTACTTCAACACCCGCAGTAAACAATGTGACAGAGAGACTGTGTGACAGAGAGACTGTGTGACAGAGAGACTGTGTGACAGAGAGACTGTGTGACAGAGAGACTGTGTGACAGAGAGACTGTGTGAGAGAGAGACGGTGTGACAGAGAGACGGTGTGACAGAGAGACGGTGTGACAGAGAGACTGTGTGACAGAGAGACGGTGTGAGAGAGAGACTGTGTGAGAGAGACTGTGTGACAGAGAGACTGTGTGACAGAGAGACTGTGTGAGAGAGTCTCACATAGAACAGAGATGATCGCCTACCAAACGGTCTCTTTCCCACAGAACAGAGATGATCGCCTACCAAACTGTCTCTTTCCCATAGAACAGAGATGATCGCCTACCAAACTGTCTCTTTCCCATAGAACAGAGATGATCGCCTACCAAACTGTCTCTTTCCCATAGAACAGAGATGATCGCCTACCAAACTGTCTCTTTCCCATAGAACAGAGATGATCGCCAACCAAACTGTCTCTTTCCCATAGAACAGAGATGATCGCCTACCAAACTGTCTCTTTCCCATAGAACAGAGATGATCGCCTACCAAACAGTCCCTTTCCCACAGAACAGAGATGATCGCCTACCAAACTGTCTCTTTCCCATAGAACAGAGATGATCGCCTACCAAACTGTCTCTTTCCCATAGAACAGAGATGATCGCCTACCAAACAGTCCCTTTCCCACAGAACAGAGACGATTATTTCTTTCCCACAGAACAGAGATGATCGCCTACCAAATCGTCTTTTTCCCACAGGACACAGAGATGATCGCCTACCAAACCGTCTTTTTCCCACAGAACACAGAGATGATCGCCTACCAAACCGTCTTTTTCCCACAGAACACAGAGATGATCGCCTACCAAACCATTTATTTCCCACTTAACACAGAGATGATCGCCTACCAAAACCATTTATTTCCCACTTAACACAGAGATGATCGCCTACCAAACCATTTATTTCCCACTTAACACAGAGATGATCGCCTACCAAACCATTTATTTCCCACTTAACACAGAGATGATCGCCTACCAAACCATTTATTTCCCACAGAACACATAGATTATCGCCTACCAAAACCATTTATTTCCCACTTAACACAGAGATGATCGCCTACCAAACCATTTATTTCCCACTTAACACAGAGATGATCGCCTACCAAAACCATTTATTTCCCACTTAACACAGAGATGATCGCCTACCAAACCATTTATTTCCCACAGAACACAGAGATGATCGCCTACCAAACCGTTTATTTCCCACTTAACACAGAGCGATGATGACTCAAACAGTGACTCAGTAGAGAGTCACAGATGATCTGCTAAGATGTTTACACTTCTTCAGTCTGGCTAGAGTTGAGATCCACCAGTTCAAATGATCAGGACAAACAATGAAATACACTAGTTACATTTTGGTATATTGCTAGAATAACTACACTTAAAGTCTGTGTTAGTGTTCCACCCTGTCACGTGATCTAGTGTGAGAGTGTCCTTTCTGCATGAGATGTATCCACGTTCAACCATTTATTTCCCTATACAGAAGTCTCTGAATATGATGTCCAGGATCTCCTCGGCTCCGACCCGTCCTGTAATGCGTCCCAGGTGGGTGAGGGCGAGGCGGACCCCCTCTGCGGCCAGGGCCAGGTCCTGGTCTCTGTACTGGTGGTACTGGTTCAGGGCCTGGACACTTTGCTGGAGGTGGGCTCTGTGACGGGCCTGGGTCAGACTGGGAGCTCCGCTCAGAGGGTCACCACACCTGGATGGAGCAGATGTGTTATAACTGATGTACTGTATGTAGGTGAGCCGGCCGGCGCTGCCAAATGTTTCAAAATAATGGGGTGTTTGATCTTCAGTCTGGGAGATGCTATCAGCGTTACTTTCTTCAAAGACTCAGGATGTATCAAATCTAATCAGAGTTTATTTCTCATTTCCACAGGATACGGCGGGCTGTAAACGACACAATGAAACTCCTACCGTAGGGTAAGCACAGGGTGTTATGACTCATGTTATGACAAGTCATGCATGATATTATCAAAAGCTTAGGGACCAATCCTAACTTACTTGCGATATCAAAGTGTTACCTAAGTTTGATTTCGAATGAATTGCACAATGAATCTATCAATCAGAGTTAGGATTCCGCCCATGGTGAATACCTGATATACAGGAAAAACATTTTTTTTTTTAAACCTACGTAGAAGCATACAGTAACATTAACACAGAACTGTACTCTATACTTACAGAGTCTTGACCCTGCTCTGCAGCACAGTGAGGAAATCCTCCAGGCCTGTACTGGTAGAGCAAGACAGAAAACATGCAGGAGGGAGACCCGGTCTCTCTCTCAGCTCTCCCTCTGTTCTTTCCCTCTGCTCCTCAGGTACCAGATCACTCTTGTTGAGCACCAGCAGAACCTTGTCTGAGGCAGCCGTCATACCGGCCTCAGGGCTGGGCAGTACAGTGCTGAGGTGCTGCTGGAGGAAGGCTGCTACTAGCTGAGGGTCTGGGGGTAGCTGGGTGGAGTCCACCACTACTAGGGTCAGATCAGCCTGCTCCACCCTGAAGGGAAAATACGCAATCAAATAAAATGTTATTTGTCACATGCTAGACCAACATGCTGACTAGACCGGGCGCGCGAAGGCGTGCATCCACGTGCGACATCGTGCACATGTTGATTTTGTCCACACACACCAGACGCGATCAGGACACGCAGGTTGACATATCAAAACGAACTCTGAACCAACTATATTAACTTGAGGACAGAACAAAAAGCATTAAACATTCATGGCAATTTAGCTGGCTAGCTTACTGTTGCTAGCTAATTTGACCTGGGATATAAACATTGGGTTGTTATTTTACCTGAAATGCACAAGGTCCTCTACTCTGACAATTAATCCTCCTTCATTTGGGGTGGCAGCGTAGCCCAGTGGTTAGAGCGTTGGACTAGTAACCTGAAAGGTTGCAAGTTCACATCCCCGAGCTGACAAGGTACAAATCTAATATATAAGAATATAACACGAATATCTTGGCTATATACATATACAAGTCAATGTGTAAGGGTACAAGGTAATTGAGGTAGATATGTACATATACACTACATGAACAAAGGTATGTGGACACCTTCTCATCAAACATCTCATTCCAAAATCAGTAACAGCCTCCACTCTTCTGGGAAGGCTTTCCACTAGATATTAGAACATTGCCGCGGGGACTTGCTTCCATTTAGATGTTGAAGCTACCAGACTTATTCCAGTCTGGGGTAGTGAAACAGTCTTTGAGCGTGTCACTGGTACTTCCTGTTTTGAGTTTTTGCTTGTAAGCAGGAATCAGGATAGAGTTATGGTCAGATTGGAGGGTGAGGGATTTCTGTGTATGAAGTAAAGGTAACATGCTGGTAAAAATGAAGTGAAAGGAATTTCAGTTTCCCTGCATTAAAATCACCGGCCACAAGAAGTGCGTTTGCTATTGGCCCTATACAGCTAGTAGTGCCAGCATCGGATTGTGGTGGTAAATAGAGACTTGAGACTTCCTTAACATTAGAGATCACGCACCAGCTGTTGTTAAGAGACACCCCTCCCCTTCTCAGCTTACCAGAGGCTGCTGACCGGTCTTGACAACGGAAAAGCCAACAAGATGTATATTATCCATGTCCTTGTTCAGCCACGACTCCATGAAACATAGAATATTACAGATCTGTAGGTCCCGTTGATAGGATAATATCAAACAGAGCTTGTCCAGTTTATTCTCTAGTGACCGTATGTTCGGCAACAGGCGGTTTATTTGCACGCCGACGTAGTCTCGTCATGATGCCGGCTCCTCTGCCTCTTTTGCTCCATCACTTCCTCTTTTGAGTCCCCGGGATTAGGGTCTGGTCCAGAGTCAACAGAACATCCAGAGTTAACAGAACGTCCAGAGTCAACAGAACGTCCAGAGTCAACAGAACGTCCAGAGTAAACAGAACGTCCAGAGTAAACAGAACGTCCAGAGTAAACAGAACGTCCAGAGTAAACAGAACGTCCAGAGTTAACAGAACGTCCAGAGTAAACAGAACGTCCAGAGTTAACAGAACGTCCAGAGTAAACAGAACGTCCAGAGTTAACAGAACGTCCAGAGTAAACAGAATGTCCAGAGTTAACAGAACGTCCAGAGTAAACAGAACGTCCAGAGTAAACAGAACGTCCAGAGTAAACAGAACGTCCAGAGTAAACAGAACGTCCAGAGTAAACAGAACGTCCAGAGCTGCCGACCCGTTGAAGTACAAACTGCCATTCAAATGGAGGTTAGTGATCACTGTTCTGATCTCCAGAAGGTCATAGGAAATGATGGCGGAGACATTGTGTAAAAAAAAAAACATTTTTAAGATCAGTGTAAAAAAAAACACTAAATAGCAGAACTGGTCAGGAGTCTGTAAATGTGTTGCTATCCACTGCAGTCCCACTTCATAATCCCCCAGATTAGAATAGAATTGCGTAGCATTGTCCATTTTTATTGTCCATTTTTGTTGAAACAAAAAGCATAGGTAGGGAATCTAGAGACAGTCACATAATTAACTGTATCTCTGTGGGGACCCCCCCTCCCAGGGACTCTCCCCTGCCCCCAGGGACTAGCAGCAGCAGAAGCAGCAGGATGCTTATTCTGACTACCTCCTTCCTGCCCCCCCCCCAGGTCATGAGCCCTGGATCCCCTGACAGACATACAGAAAGTCCCTTAAAGCACAAGAACTGCCTGCACTTCCTACCGGGCCAACTCTCCCCTCGATCCCTCCCTCCCCTCTCTCTCCCCTCTCCCTCTCGTCAGTCTGGCCAAGTCTGTGGAGGGTGTGTGTGTGTGTGTGTGTGTGTGTGTATTCAGGGAGGAGTATATACATTTATGCTGCTGCTATTCTACACTGGTGTAAACAATGGAGGCAGCCGTCAGTGCTCTGGTATGTATGTATTTGACTCTGTCACTGTGTGTGTGTGTGTGTGTGTGTGTGTGTGTGTGTGTGTGTGTGTGTGTGTGTGTGTGTGTGTGTGTGTGTGTGTGTGTGTGTGTGTGTGTGTGTGTGTGCGTGTGTGTGTATGTGTGTGTGTATGTGTGTATGTGTGTGTATATGTGTGTGTGTGTGTGCGTGTGTATATGTGTGTGTGTGTGTGTGTGTATGTATGTGTGTGTGTGTGTGTGTATATGTGTGTGTGTGTGTGTGTGTGTGTGTGCATGTGTATATGTGTGTGTGTGTATGTGTATGTGTGTGTGTGTGTGTGTGTGTGTGTGTGTGTGTGTGTGTGTATATGTGTGTGTGTGTGTGTGTGTGTATGTGTGTGTGTGTATATGTGTGTGTGTGTATATGTGTGTGTGTGTGCTGTGTATATGTGTGTGTGTGTGTGTGTGTGTGTATATGTGTGTGTGTGTGTGTGTGTGTGCCTCACCCTCTGTATGGTAAATATGAATGTGTATAGTGGCACATCCTCCCACCTCCTGAGTGTGTTTACGTCTGGTATTTATATCCATACATTCTCTTTACACTGAGGAACTGGAGCTGAAGCCAAAATAAACCATAAGGAAAAAGCCTTGAATTATTTATTCCTTTTTTTGTTTTCGAGGATTTTCAAGTATCTTGTTCATATTGTTCATATTGCCCATACAATGTAGACAACACTAGACTTTGTTCTGTACAGAAGTCACAATTCACAGGAAGAGACTCCCAATAATTCTCCATTGGGTATTGTTTAAGGTCTTTCATATCCTAGTCCTGATGATAAGAATTAGTGTATTCATTTTAGGTGAACTGCAAAACAAAGATATTCAACTAGTTGAATGGAACATGCATTTGGACCATAATGCTTTGTACCATATACAGTATGTGGTGTGGTGTATACATGTTGATATTGATTGATAAGCACCTACCTCTGGCGGGCTCTACGGACCCCCTCTCTTTCCACGCTGTCTGTAGGAGTCTCTGAGCCCTGCGGTGTCCACTCAGGAGGACAGGGAAGCCCCCAATGTCCAGAGTAGGCTTCTCACAGTGGTCGCCTGGTGGTGCCCCGCGATGGTGGGACACGATGGCTTGCCTGGAGGACGCTGGGCCTGGACAAGAGGAATGGAAGAGAAAGATGGAGAGGTAGGGAGGGGAGGGGGGGAGGGGAAGGGTAGGGAGGGAGGGAAGGGAGGGGAGGGAGGGAGGGGAGGGGAGGGAGAGGAGGGAGGGGAGGGAGGGAGGGAGGGAGGGAGGGGAGGGAGGGA
>NC_034186.2:8812230-8817230 GCF_002021735.2 Oncorhynchus kisutch
GGAGGAGGGAGGGAGGGAGGGAGGGAGGGAGGGAGGGAGGGAGGAGGAGGGAGGGAGGGAGGGAGGGAGGAGAGGGATGGAGAAGGGAGGAGATTGGGGATAGAGATGAGAGAAGAGACAGAGAGAGAGGGAGAGGAGAGAGAGAGAGAAAGAGAGAGAGAGAAAGACAGACAGACAGACAGGGAGGGAGGGAGGGAGGAGGGAGGGAGGGAGGGAGGGAGGGAGGGAGGGAGGGAGGAAGGAATTGGGATAGAGATGAGAGAAAGAGACAGAGAGAGAGGGAGAAAGAGAGAGAGAGAGAGAAAGAGAGAGAGAGAAAGACAGACATAATTTTTTCCCCCATATATCTTCTCTTCTATTAAAACCTCTACAACTAAATACACTGCTCAAAAAAATAAAGGGAACACTAAAATAACACATCCTAGATCTGAATGAATGAAATATTTGTATTAAATACTTTTTTCTTTACATAGTTGAATGTGTTGACAACAAAATCACACAAAAATTATCAATGGAAATCAAATTTATCAACCCATGGAGGTCTGGATTTGGAGTCACTCAAAATTAAAGTGGAAAACCACACTACAGGCTGATCCAACTTTGATGTAATGTCCTTAAAACAAGTCAGAATGAGGCTCAGTAGTGTGTGTGGCCTCCACGTGCCTGTATGACCTCCCTACAACGCCTGGGCATGCTCCTGATGAGGTGGCGGATGGTCTCCTGAGGGATTTCCTCCCAGACCTGGACTAAAGCATCTGCCAACTCCTGGACAGTCTGTGGTGCAACTGGTGTTGGTGGATGAAGCGAGACATGATGTCCCAGATGTGCTCAATTGGATTCAGGTCTGGGGAACGGGCAGGCCAGTCCATAGCATCAATGCCTTCCTCTTGCAGGAACTGCTGACACACTCCAGCCTAATGGCAGTCAGGCTACCTCTGGCGAGCACATGGAGGGCTGTGCTGCCCCCCAAAGAAATGCCACCCCACACCATGACTGACCCATCGCCAAACCGGTCATGCTGGAGGATGTTGCAGGCAGCAGAACGTTCTCCACGGCATCTCCAGACTCTGTCACGTCTGTCACGTGCTCAGTGTGAACCTGCTTTCATCTGTGAAGAGCAAAGGGCACCAGTGGCGAATTTGCCAATCTTGGTGTTCTCTGGCAAATGCCAAACGTCCTGCACGGTGTTGGGGTCTAAGCACAACCCTCACCTGTGGACGTCGGGCCCTCATACCACCCTCATGGAGTCTGTTTCTGACCGTTTGAGCAGACACATGAACATTTGTGGCCTGCTGGAGGTCATTTTGCAGGGCTCTGGCAGTGCTCCTCCTGCTCCTCCTTGCACAAAGGCGGAGGTAGCGGTCCTGCTGCTGGATTGTGGCCTCCTCCACGTCTCCTGATGTACTGGCCTGTCTCCTGGTAGCGCCTCCATGCTCTGGACACTACACTGACAGACACAGCAAACCTTGTTGCCACAGCTCGCATTGATGTGCCATCCTGGATGAGCTGCACTACCTGAGCCACTTGTGTGGGTTGTAGACTCCATCTCATGCTACCACTAGAGTGAAAGCACCGCCAGCATTCAAAAGTGACCAAAACATCAGCCAGGAAGCATAGGAACTGAGAAGTGGTCTGTGGTCACCCCCTGCAGAACCACTCCTTTATTGGGGGTGTCTTGCTAATTGCCTATAATTTCCACCTGTTGTCTATTCCATTTGCACAACAGCATGTGAAATGTCTTGTCAATCAGTGTTGCTTCCTAAGTGGACAGTTTGATTTCACAGAAGTGTGATTGACTTGGAGTTACATTGTGTTGTTTAAGTGTTCCCTTGATTTTTTTTGAGCAGTGTATATTCATGGGAAATACTAACTATCGAAGTGTCCTATTCTTGGTTATTTGGAATCAAAATAAGATCCTCGACAAACTCATCAATCTTCTCCTGCCATGGGATATTTTCATCCAGAACCACGCCTCTGTTCAGTGGAACTACGTACATAGAGCAAAGTGCTGTACGGTAGGATCCCTCCCTCCCTCCCCACTACCCAGCCAAACGACTGACAGCCCATTACTCTGTGTTAAGAGCTGTGGCCGGGAGTCGGGGCCCTGGGAAAGACCAAGCTCAATAGGAAACAATAACAGGATTTTATCTGGAGTCTGATAAACACGTGTATTATTCTGATAGGAAGCCCTGTGGCGCAGCAGCCAAACAACCGTTCCACATGGTTTATACAGAGCCTTGCTTCATGGCACAGGATGTCATATCTCAAACTCGTGAGCACATGACTGATAAACAAAAAACAGGTTCATTAGAAACAGATTAATTAGAAACAGATTGTCACGACTTCCGCCGAAGTCCCTCTCCTTGTTCGGGCGGCGTTCGGCGGTCGACGTCACCGGCCTTCTAGCCATCGCCGATCCACTTTTCATTTTCATTTAGTTTTGTCTTTGTTTTACACACCTGGTTTCAATTCTCACCTGGTTTCAGTTCCAATCCCCAATGTTCATTATTTAACCCTCTGTTTTCCCCATGGTTTTTGTGCGTGATTGTTTTATGTATGTTCGGTCCGTTATTGTGGGCTCGGTATTACGACATGTTATTTGGAATATTTGTGTAAAGTTACTTGTGTTACTCATCTGTGCTGTCCTGCGCCTGACTCCTCTGCACCAGCTACACTCAGACCATTACACACAGATTCATTAGAAACAGGTTCATCAGAAACAGGTTCATTAGAAACAGATTCATTAGAAACAGATTCATTAGAAACAGGTTCATTAGAAACAGGTTCATTAGAAACAGGTTCATTAGAAACAGATTCATTAGAAACAGGTTCATTAGAAACAGGTTGGGTGTGTACTGGGTGTGTATTGTGTGTATTGTGTGTGTATGGTGTGTATGGTGTGTATTGTGTGTATTGTGTGTGTATTAGGTGTGTATTTGGTGTGTATTTGGTGTGTATTAGGTGTGTATTAGGTGCGTATTAGGCGTGTATTGGGTGCGTATTAGGTGTGTATTAGGTGTGTATTTGGTGTGTATTTGGTGTGTATTAGGTGTGTATTTGGGTGTGTATTAGGTGCGTATTTGGGTGTGTATTTGGTGTGTATTTGGGTGTGTATTAGGTGTGTATTCGGGTGTGTATTAGGCGTGTATTGGGTGTGTATTTGGTGTGTATTTGGGTGCGTATTAGGTGTGTATTTGGTGTGTATTAGGTGCGTATTAGGTGTGTATTAGGTGCGTATTAGGTGTGTATTTGGTGTGTATTAGGTGCGTATTAGGTGTGTATTAGGTGCGTATTAGGTGTGTATTTGGTGTGTATTAGGTGCGTATTAGGTGTGTATTAGGTGCGTATTAGGTGTGTATTTGGTGTGTATTAGGTGCGTATTAGGTGTGTATTAGGTGCGTATTAGGTGTGTATTTGGTGTGTATTTGGTGTGTATTCGGGTGTGTATTAGGTGTGTATTTGGTGTGTATTTGGGTGTGTATTAGGTGTGTATTTGGGTGTGTGTATGGTGTGTATTGTGTGTGTATTAGGTGTGTATTAGGTGCGTATTATGTGTTTATTTGGGTGTGTATTAGGTGTGTATTTGGTGTGTATTTGGGTGTGTATTAGGTGTGTATTTGGGTGTGTATTTGGTGTGTATTTGGGTGTGTATTAGGTGTGTATTTGGGTGTGTATTAGGCGTGTATTGGGTGTGTATTTGGGTGCGTATTAGGTGTGTATTTGGTGTGTATTTGGTGTGTATTAGGTGCGTATTAGGTGCGTATTAGGTGCGTATTAGGTGCGTATTAGGTGTGTATCAGGTGTGTATTGGGTGTGTATTGGGTGTGTATCGGGTGTGTGTGTTAGGTGTGCGTTAGGTGTGTAGTAGGTATGTATTGGGTGTGTATTAGGTGTGTATCGGGCGAGTATTAAGTGTTGGGTGTGTATTGGGTGTGTATTGGATGTGTATCTGGAGTGTACCAGGGGTGCGTCGGGTGTGTATTAGGCGTGTATTGGGTGTGTATTGTGTGCCGGGTGAGCATCGGGTGTGTATTGGGTGTGTGTGCTAGGTGTGTATTGGGTGTGTATTGGGTATGTATTAGGTGTGTATTTGGTGTGTATTTGGTGTGTATTAGGTGCGTATTAGGTGTGTATTAGGTGCGTATTAGGTGTGTATTTGGTGTGTATTAGGTGCGTATTAGGTGTGTATTAGGTGCGTATTAGGTGTGTATTTGGTGTGTATTGGGCATGTATTGGGTGTGTATTGGGCATGTATTGGGTGTGTATTGGGCATATATTAGGTGTGTATTTAGCATGTATTAGGTGTGTATTGGGTGTGTATTGGGTGTGTATTGGGTGTGTACTAGGGGTGTATTGTGTGCCGGGTGAGCGCTGGGTGTGTATTGGGTGTGTGTTTCACTTGTTTACGAGAAACGTACACCAACCAACGATTCACTTCCTCATCCTCGTTCGTGTCGTACGGGGGCTCTGAAAAAACATGACGACAAATGATCCAAAAACCTTTTAGAAACACACAGGATAGTTACGCGGGGCTTTGGACGTTGTGCACATGAAATGATGTAATTCTGAACTTTGTATCTGTAACGTTATATTCCATTTGGTTTGCGACTCAAAAGCTATCCAGAATGGAACAGCTGGATTGGGGATATCAAATCAAAGTTATTTATATAGCCCTTCGTACATCAGCTGATATCTCAAAGTGCTGTACAGAAACCCAGCCTAAAACCCCAAACAGCAAGCAATGCAGGTGTAGAAGCACGGTGGCTAGGAAAAACTCCCTAGAAAGGCCAATACCTAGGAAGAAACCTAGAGAGGAACCAGGCTATGAGGGGTGGCCAGTCCTCTTCTGGCTGTGCCGGGTGGAGATTATAACAGAACATGGCCAAGATGTTCAAATGTTCATAAATGGGATACAGCTCAAAGTCACACAACATGGAATACAACGCTGCGGACAGAGCCCCCATACTGCAAAACCACGATTAGGAATTGAATCGCTGGTT
>NC_034186.2:8822230-8917230 GCF_002021735.2 Oncorhynchus kisutch
CTACTGACCATATATACACCTTACACACACTAATTAATAAACACCATCTCACTACTGACCATATATACACCTTACACACACTAATTAATAAACACCATCTCACTACTGACCATATATACACCTTACACACACTAATTAATAAACACCATCTCACTACTGACCATATATACACCTTACACACACTAATGAATAAACACCATCTCACTACTGACCATATATACACCTTACACACACAAATTAATAAACACCATCTCACTACTGACCATATATACACCTTACACACACTAATTAATAAACACCATCTCACTACTGACCATATATACACCTTACACACACTAATGAATAAACACCATCTCACTACTGACCATATATACACCTTACACACAATAATTAATAAACACCATCTCACTACTGACCATATATACACCTTACACACACTAATTAATAAACACCATCTCACTACTGACCATATATACACCTTACACACACTAATTAATAAACACCATCTCACTACTGACCATATATACACCTTACACACACTAATTAATAAACACCATCTCACTACTGACCATATATACACCTTACACACACTAATTAATAAACACCATCTCACTACTGACCATATATACACTTTACACACACTAATTAATAAACACCATCTCACTACTGACCATATATACACCTTACACACACTAATTAATAAACACCATCTCACTACTGACCATATATACACCTTACACACACTAATTAATAAACACCATCTCACTACTGACCATATATACACTTTACACACACTAATTAATAAACACCATCTCACTACTGACCATATATACACCTTACACACACTAATTAATAAACACCATCTCACTACTGACCATATATACACCTTACACACACTAATTAATAAACACCATCTCACTACTGACCATATATACACCTTACACACACTAATTAATAAACACCATCTCACTACTGACCATATATACACCTTACACACACTAATTAATAAACACCATCTCACTACTGACCATATATACACCTTACACACACTAATGAATAAACACCATCTCACTACTGACCATATATACACCTTACACACACTAATGAATAAACACCATCTCACTACTGACCATATATACACCTTACACACACTAATTAATAAACACCATCTCACTACTGACCATATATACACCTTACACACACTAATTAATAAACACCATCTCACTACTGACCATATATACACCTTACACACACTAATTAATAAACACCATCTCACTACTGACCATATATACACCTTACACACACTAATGAATAAACACCATCTCACTACTGACCATATATACACCTTACACACACGAATTAATAAACACCATCTCACTACTGACCATATATACACTTTACACACACTAATGAATAAACACCATCTCACTACTGACCATATATACACCTTACACACACTAATTAATAAACACCATCTCACTACTGACCATATATACACCTTACACACACTAATTAATAAACACCATCTCACTACTGACCATATATACACCTTACACACACTAATTAATAAACACCATCTCACTACTGACCATATATACACCTTACACACACTAATTAATAAACACCATCTCACTACTGACCATATATACACCTTACACACACTAATGAATAAACACCATCTCACTACTGACCATATATACACCTTACACACACTAATGAATAAACACCATCTCACTACTGACCATATATACACCTTACACACACTAATTAATAAACACCATCTCACTACTGACCATATATACACCTTACACACACTAATTAATAAACACCATCTCACTACTGACCATATATACACCTTACACACACTAATTAATAAACACCATCTCACTACTGACCATATATACACCTTACACACACTAATGAATAAACACCATCTCACTACTGACCATATATACACCTTACACACACGAATTAATAAACACCATCTCACTACTGACCATATATACACTTTACACACACTAATGAATAAACACCATCTCACTACTGACCATATATACACCTTACACACACTAATTAATAAACACCATCTCACTACTGACCATATATACACCTTACACACACTAATTAATAAACACCATCTCACTACTGACCATATATACACCTTACACACACTAATTAATAAACACCATCTCACTACTGACCATATATACACCTTACACACACTAATTAATAAACACCATCTCACTACTGACCATATATACACCTTACACACACTAATTAATAAACACCATCTCACTACTGACCATATATACACCTTACACACACTAATTAATAAACACGTCCATCAAAAAAGAGGTCAAAATCTTTGCTTGCTTTATTGACTTAAAAAAAATAATTTGATTATATTTGGAACAAAGGCCTATTCTACAAAACTCTCCAAAGTGGGCTTGGTGGTCAGGTGTATGACTTAAAATGTAGTTGAAGTCAGAAGTTTACATACACTTAGGTTGGAGTCATTAAAACTCGTTTTTCAACCACTCCACAAATGTCTTGTTAACAAACTATAGTTTTGTCAAGTCGGTTAGGACATCTACTTTGTGTATGACACAAGTAATTTTTCCAACAATTGTTTACAGACAGATTATTTCACTTATAATTCACTGTATCACAATTCCAGTGGGTCAGAAGTTTACATACACTAAGTTGACTGTGCCTTTAAACAGCTTGGAAAATTCCCCAAAATGACGTCATGGCTTCAGAAGCTTCTGATGGGCTAATTGACATGATTTGAGTCAATTGAAGGTGTACCTGTGGATGTATTTCAAGGCCTACCTTCAAACGCAGTGCCTCTTTGCTTAACATCATGGGAAAATCAAAAGAAATCAGCCAAGACCTCAGAAAGAAAATTGTAGACCTCCACAAGCCTGGTTCATCCTTGTGAGCAATTTCCAAATGCCTGAAGGTACCACGTTCATCTGTACAAACAATAGTACACAAGTATAAACACCATGGGACCACTCAGCCTTCATACCGCTCAGGATGGAGACACGTTCTGTCTCCTAGAGATGAATGTACATTGATGTGAAAAGTGCAAATCAATCCTAGAACAACAGCAAAGGACCTTGTGAAGATGCTGGAGGAAACAGGTACAAAAGTATCTATATCCACAGTAAAACAAGGCCTATATTGACATAACCTGAAAGGCTCAGCGAGAAAGAAGCCACTGCTCCAAAACCGCCATAAAAAGACTACGGTTTGCAACTGCACATGGGGACAAAGATTGTACTTTTTGGAGAAATGTCCTCTGGTCTGATGAAACAAAAATAGAACTGTTTGGCCATAATGACCATCGTTACGTTTGGAGGATAAAGGCAGAGATTTGCAAGCTGAAGAACACCATACCAACCGTGAAGCATGGGGGTGGCAGCATCAAGTTTCATGTTTCTAAGTTGTAATTATTTCACCTCTATGGCCTATTTATTGCCTTTCCTCTCTACTCTTCTACATTTGCTCACACTGTATGTAGATCTTTCTATTTTTCTTTTATTTTGTGTTATTGACTGTACGTTTGTTTATGTGTAACTCTGTGTTGATGTTTTTTGTCGCCCTGCAATGCTTTATCTTGGCCAGGTCGCAGTTGTAAATGAGAACTTGTTCTCAACTGGCCTACCTGGTTAAATAAAGGTGAAATGTTGTGGGGGTGCTTTGCTGCAGGAGGGACTGGTGCACTTCACAAAATAGATGGCATCATGAGGGAAGGAAAATTATGTGGATATATTCAAGCAACATCTCAAGACATCAGTTAAAGCTTGGTCGCAAATGGGTCTTCCAAATGGACAATGGCCCCAAGCATACTTCCAAAGTTGTGGCGAAATGGCTTAAGGACAACAAAGTCAAGGTATTGGAGAGGCCATCACAAAGCCCTGGCCTCATCTATAGAACATTTGTGTTCACTGAAAAAGCGTGTGCTAGCAAGGAGGCCTACAAACCTGACTCAGTTACTCCAGCTCTGTCAGGAGGAATGGGCCAGAATTCACCTAACTTATTGTGGGAAGCTTGTGGAAGGCTACCTGAAACGTTTGACCCAGGTTAAACAATTTAAAGGCAACGCTACCAAATACTAATTGAGTGTATGTAAACTTGTGACCCACTGGGAATGTGATGAAAGAAATAAACGCTGAAAGAAATAATTCTCTCTACTATTATTCTGACATTTCACATTCTCAAAATAAATTAGTGATCCTAACTGACCTAAGACAGAGAATTCTTACTAGAATTAAATGTCAGGAATTGTGAAAAACTATGTTTAAATGTCTTTGGCTAAGGTGTATGTAAAATTCCGACTTCATCTGTATGTACACAGAAAACATGTGTGCAATAAAAATCCCAAACCAAAGAACAGTATTCTTTTCACAACGTCGAGGTGTGATGTAATGGTGAAGATGACAGTTAGAAGTTAGTTATAGTTTCATTTTCCATGTTTAGCTTTTATATTTATTACATTTCTACTACTGACTGTTACCATTTTATTGTTTTTTTTAAATGTAATTTTGTATTATTATTTACTACCATTTTATGTTATTATTTGTTATTCTTAATCATTTTATAACCATGTATATAGTATACATTGTTGCTTTGGCAATATTGAATGTTTTTCATGCCAATAAAGCAGCTTGAATTTGACAGAGAGAGAGACAGAGACAGAGAGGTGGTAGAGAGAGAGACAGAGAGAGAGAGGTGGTAGAGAGAGAGAGACAGAGACAGAGAGAGAGAGGTGGTAGAGAGACAGAGAGACAGAGAGAGAGAGGTGGTAGAGAGAGAGAGACAGAGACAGAGAGGTGGTAGAGAGAGAGAGACAGAGACAGAGAGGTGGTAGAGAGAGAGAGACAGAGACAGAGAGGTGGTAGAGAGAGAGAGAGGTGGTAGAGAGAGAGAGACAGAGACAGAGAGGTGGTAGAGAGAGAGAGACAGAGAGAGAGGTGGTAGAGAGAGAGAGAGAGACAGAGAGGTGGTAGAGAGAGAGAGACAGAGACAGAGAGGTGGTAGAGAGAGAGAGAGAGAGAGAGGTGGTAGAGAGAGAGAGACAGAGAGAGGTGGTAGAGAGAGAGAGACAGAGAGAGAGAGGTGGTAGAGAGAGAGAGACAGAGACAGAGAGGTGGTAGAGAGAGAGAGACAGAGAGAGAGGTGGTAGAGAGAGAGAGAGAGACAGAGAGGTGGTAGAGAGAGAGAGACAGAGACAGAGAGGTGGTAGAGAGAGAGAGAGAGAGAGAGAGAGGTGGTAGAGAGAGAGAGACAGAGAGAGAGGTGGTAGAGAGAGAGAGACAGAGAGAGAGAGAGAGATGGTAGAGAGAGAGAGACAGAGAGGTGGTAGAGAGAGAGAGACAGATAGAGAGAGAGGTGGTAGAGAGAGAGAGACAGAGACAGAGAGAGAGAGGTGGTAGAGAGAGAGAGACAGAGAGAGAGGTGGTAGAGAGAGAGAGACAGAGAGAGAGAGAGAGATGGTAGAGAGAGAGAGACAGAGAGAGAGAGGTGGTAGAGAGAGAGACAGAGAGAGAGAGAGGTGGTAGAGAGAGAGGTGGTAGAGAGAGAGAGACAGAGAGAGAGAGGTGGTAGAGAGAGAGAGACAGAGAGGTGGTAGAGAGAGAGAGACAGAGAGAGAGAGGTGGTAGAGAGAAAGTGGCAGAGACAGAGACAGAGAGTGAGAGAGAGGTGATAGAGAGAGAGAGACAGAGAGAGAGAGGTGGTAGAGAGAAAGTGGCAGAGACAGAGACAGAGAGTGAGAGAGAGGTGGTAGAGAGAGAGAGACAGAGAGAGAGAGGTGGTAGAGAGAGAGAGAGACAAAGGCAGAGAGAGGTGGTAGAGAGAGAGACAAAGGCAGAGAGAGAGGTGGTAGAGAGAAAGTGACAGAGACAGAGAGTGAGAGAGAGGTGGTAGAGAGACAGAGAGAGAGGGAGGCAGTGAGAGAGACAGAGAGAGAGAGGTGGTAGAGACAGACAGAAAGGTGGTAGAGAGACAGAGACAGAGAGAGAGAGGGATGGTAGAGAGAGCAGGTTTGTAGCTGCTGACAGTGTATTCCTGTGTTGGACAGCCTGAGAGGCCAGGCTTTGAAGACAAGATGAATGCCTGCAGTGTCCCTGTGGCCCCTTCTCCCCACTTCCTCCAAGGAGACAGTCTTTTCAGCACTTTGATGCATATCTCCTCTCAATGACGCTAGCTCTCCCTCTCTGCAGATACAAACAGGAAAGCCATGCCAACTCCCCCTGGAAAACTCACTTCCGTAATTGTTATTTTGTTCCAGAGAAGGGGGAGTACCCACCTTGATTTAACACCCCGTCCTCGATGAGCTCATCTTCACTGAAGTCTATGAAGGCTTCCACGTGAGCCAAACACTGAAACAACAAACAGACAGATGTTGAGCGAGAGAGACAACAATATATGCGGTCCTCTCTATATTAATTCCTTTGGCAATGATTTAAGTTTCTCTGTCGTGATTGTCTTCTAGGTCAGAGGGATAGACTAAAACATCTCAGTAGACTAAAACATCTCAGTGGACTAAAACATCTCAGTAAACTAAAACATCGCAGTGGACGAAAACATCGCAGTGGACTAAAACATCGCAGTGGACGAAATCATCTCAGTGGACGAAATCATCTCAGTAGACTAAAACATCTCAGTAGACTAAATCATCTCAGTAGACTAAAACATCTCAGTGGACGAAATCATCTCAGTAGACTAAAACATCTCAGTAGACTAAATCATCTCAGTAGACTAAAACATCTCAGTAGACTAAAACATCTCAGTGGACTAAAACATCTCAGTAGACTAAAACATCTCAGTGGACTAAAACATCTCAGTAGACTAATACATCTCAGTAGACTAAAACATCTCAGTGGACTAAATCATCTCAGTAGACTAAAACATCTCAGTGGACTAAAACATCTCAGTAAACTAAAACATCGCAGTGGACTAAAACATCGCAGTGGACTAAAACATCGCAGTGGATGAAATCATCTCAGTGGACGAAATCATCTCAGTAGACTAAAACATCTCAGTAGACTAAATCATCTCAGTGGACTAAATCATCTCAGTAGACTAAAACATCGCAGTGGACTAAAACATCTCAGTGGACTAAAATATCTCAGTGGACTAAAACATCTCAGTGGACTAAAACATCTCAGTGGCCTAAAACATCTCAGTAGACTAAAACATCTCAGTGGACTAAATAATCTCAGTAGACTAAATAATCTCAGTAGACTAAAACATCTCAGTAGACTAAAACATCTCAGTAGACTAAAACATCGCAGTGGACTAAAACATCTCAGTGGACTAAAATATCTCAGTGGACTAAAATATCTCAGTGGACTAAAACATCTCAGTGGCCAAAAACATCTCAGTAGACTAAAACATCTCAGTGGACTAAATCATCTCAGTGGACTAAATCATCTCAGTGGACTAAATCATCTCAGTGGATTAAAACATCTCAGTGGACTAAATCATCTCAGTGGACTAAATCATCTCAGTGGATTAAATCATCTCAGTGGACTAAAACATCTCAGTGGCCAAAAACATCTCAGTAGACTAAATCATCTCAGTGGACTAAATCATCTCAGTGGACTAAATCATCTCAGTGGACTAAATCATCTCAGTGGACTAAAACATCTCAGTGGACTAAAATATCTCAGTGGACTAAAATATCTCAGTGGACTAAAACATCTCAGTGGCCAAAAACATCTCAGTAGACTAAAACATCTCAGTGGACTAAATCATCTCAGTGGACTAAATCATCTCAGTGGACTAAATCATCTCAGTGGACTAAAACATCTCAGTGGACTAAATCATCTCAGTGGACTAAATCATCTCAGTGGATTAAATCATCTCAGTGGACTAAAACATCTCAGTGGCCAAAAACATCTCAGTAGACTAAATCATCTCAGTGGACTAAATCATCTCAGTGGACTAAATCATCTCAGTGGACTAAAACATCTCAGTAGACTAAATCATCTCAGTAGACTAAACAAAGCATCCTCTCCTTGTCTCCCTTCCTGTGCCACGACAGAAGTAAACAGGTGAAGGCATCATCGCTACTGAAATGCACCCTAAACATCTGAATGTTGATTGACACATGGAATGATTGACAGTTCAATAGGCCCACTAGGAGAGGAAACATCAGCCGACTGCAGGTTCCCTCCATCCACACATTGTACCAGAGAAACAATAGCAAAACAATAGCAGCATTGTCTGCATGCCGAACTAGGGAAAGGGTGAAACTACAGTAGGTAGATTCCAAACATACTATTTTGACAAATAGAGATTGGATTTTGTTAGGCTGCTGACGGTTTTCCTCAGGAAGGCCAAAATTAGGCTCTTTTCTGTAGCACTCCTCTCAGGAGAGGTGGCGAAGCGTTGATACCCAGGTCTGGTGCCAAGGTAGAGATCACACGATACACTCCGGGTAGAAGCTGCCCATTGGCACAGATCTAGGATCAGCTGGTTCCTGATCCCTGATCTCTCATCCCTGCTGTCAGACAACTACAGTATAGACAAGACACTCTCTGGACATCACACTTAATCAGACCACTATAACAATTGCCTGGGGGCGACCACGCCAACTCAAACAGCTCACCCTGGACTTCTACAGTGTCCACAAAGGCCTGAATCCTAACTTTGAGATCTGTGTGGTATTTATGCAACACCGCTAAACAACTGGCTGGCTTAGAGAACAACACGCTGGGTGAAGCCGATCCAGGCTAGGTAACCATCCACGTATTTTCTCTTTCTCTGGGGAACCTACTACCTACCCGTTTGAGCCTGTAACTCCAGTCCTGGTAAAGGCGGCCCAGCTCCCCATCCATCTGCCTGAGGGCCTGCCTCCTCTGGGCCTCAGTCTCAGCGTGGATCAGGTCCCCCAGGCCCTCCACCTCTGTCAAGCCCAGTTTCCCCGCGTGGAAGGCCCTCCGCGTGAACTCCCCTGCCTCCGCAGGCCTCACACCCTCCAGGCTTCCTGCATAACACACATCGCACAGCAAGACAGAGAAAACAGGGTCAAAGTCAGGGTTAATTAGTAACACACACACAGCAAGACAGAGAATTACTCAAACAGGGTCAAATCCAGGGTTAATTAGTTACACACACACAGCAAGACAAAGACAACACTTAGGTCACTAATAAGGTTCCCTATCGTTCACAAGCCAAGGTTACTAAGGTTCACTAAGGCAATGTAAACTACCGTTCAAAAGTTTGGGGTCACTTAGAAATGTCCTTGTTTTTTAAAGAAAAGCACTTTTTTTTGTCCATTAAAATAACATCAAATTGATCAGAAATACAGTGTAGACATTGTTAATGTTGTAAGTGACTGGAAACAACAGATTTTTTATGGAATATCTACAAAGGCGTAAAGAGGCCCATTATCAGCAACCATCACTCCTGTGTTCCAATGGCACGTTGTGTTAGCTAATTCAAGTTTCTAATTTTAAAAGGCTAATTGATCATTAGAAAACCCTTTTGCAATTACATTAGCACAGCTGAAAACTGTTATTCTGATTAAAGAAGCAATAAAACTGTCCTTCTTTAGACTAGTTGAGTATCTGGAGCATCAGCATTTATGGGTTCGATTACAGGCTCAAAACAGCCAGAAACAAATGACTTTCTTCTGAAACTCATCAGTCTATTCTGGTTCTGAGAAATGAAGGCTATTCTGGGCGATAAATTGCCAAGAAACTGAAGATCTCGTACAACGCTGTATATTACTCCCTTCACAGAACAGCGCAAACTGGCTCTAACCATAAAAGAAAGAGAAGTGGGAGGCCCCGGTGCACAACTGAGCAAGAGGACAAGTGCATTAGAGTGTCTAGTTTGAGAAACAGACGCCTCACAAGTCCTCAACTGGCAGCTTCATTAAATTGTACCGTAAAACACCAGTCTCAACGCCAACAGTGAAGAGGTGACTCTGGGATGCTGGCCGTCTAGGCAGAGTTCCTCTGTCCAGTGTCTGTGTTCTTTTGCTCATCTTAATCTTTTATTTTTATTGGCCAATCTGAGAAATGGCTTTTTCTTTGTAACTCTGCCTAGAAGGCCAGCATCCTCTTCACTGTTGACGTTGAGACTGGTGTTTTACGGTACAATTTAATGAAGCTGCCAGTTGAGGACTTGTGAGGCGTCTGTTTCTCAAACTAGACACTCTAATGCACTTGTCCTCTTGCTCAGTTGTGCACCGGGGCCTCCCACTTCTCTTTCTTTTATGGTTAGAGCCAGTTTGCGCTGTTCTGTGAAGGGAGTAGTACACAGCGTTGTACGAGACACTCTAATGCATTTGACTTCAGTCACTCAAGTCATAGACTGTTTTATCTGCTACCGCACAGCAAGAGGTACTGGAGCGCCAAGACTAGGACCAAGGCTTCTTAACAGCTTCTAACCCCAAGTCATAAGACGGCTGAACAATTAATCAAATGGCCACCGGACTATTTACATTGACGACCCCCCCCCCATTTGTTTAGTTCACTGCTGCTACTCACTGTTTATTATCTATGCATAGTCACTTCACCCTTACCTACATGTACAAATGACCTCTAACCTGTACCCCCTCACACTGACTCGGTACCGGTACCCCCTGTATATAGCCTCGTTATTGTTATTTTATTGTGTTACTTTTTTTATACATTTTTTACAACAGTTTATTTGGTAAATATTTTCTTAACTCTTCTTGAACTGCACTGTTGGTTAAGGGCTTGTAAGTAAGCATTTCACTGTTAGGTCTACACTTGTTGTATTCGGCGCATGTGACTAATGAAGTTTGATTTGAACTATTATTCTACAATGTAGAAAACAGTAAAAAGAAAGAAACCCTTGAATGAGTTGGTGTGATTGATACGGTTGTGTATACAGTGCCTTGCGAAAGTATTCGGCCCCCTTGAACTTCGCGACCTTTTGCCACATTTCAGGCTTTTCTGCGGACCTCTGAGACTATCACAGTGCAGGTGCATTTATACAGAGACTTGATTACACACAGGTGGATTGTATTTATCATCATTAGTCATTTAGGTCAACATTGGATCATTCAGAGATCCTCACTGAACTTCTGGAGAGAGTTTGCTGCACTGAAAGTAAAGGGGCTGAATAATTTTGCACGCCCAATTTTTCAGAGTTTGATTTGTTAAAAAAGTTTGAAATATCCAATAAATGTCGTTCCACTTCATGATTGTGTTGTGTTGTTGATTCTTCACAAAAAAATACAGTTTTATATCTTTATGTTTGAAGCCTGAAATGTGGCAAAAGGTCGCGAAGTTCAAGGGGGCCGAATACTTTCGCAAGGCACTGTATGTAGTCATCTGCAACGGCATAGAACAACAAACGGTTTAAATCATTCACAGCTAAATATACACTGCCTAAATACACAGTGGACAAAACATTAAGAACACCTTCCTAATGTTTAGTTGCACCCCCTTTTCCCCACAGAATAGCCTCAATTCATCAGGTCATGGACTCTACAAGGTGTTGAAGGCGTTCCACAGGGATGCTGACCCATGTTGACTCCAATGCTTCCCACAGTTGTGTCAAGTTGGCTGGATGTCCTTTGGGTGGTGGACCATTCTTGATACACACGGGAAACCTTGGAGCGTTGCAGTTCTTGACACAAACTGATGCACCTGGCACCTTCTACCACACCCTGATCAAAGACACTTAAATACTTTGTCTTGCCCATTCACCCTCTGAACAGCACACATACACAACACGTCTCAACTGTCTCAAAGCTCAAAAATCCTCTCCTCCCCTTCATCTACACTGATTGAAGTGGATTTAACAAGCGACATCAATAAGGGATCATAGCTTTCACCTGGATTCACCTGGATTCACCTGGATTCACAGAAGGAGCAGGTGTTCTTAATGTTTTGTACACTCAGTGGGTAATTTTACATACACAGTAATAAATCAATATTAAACTCATTATCAGCCTGTTTTCTGCATTTATCAAAGTACCATCGGGTAGCCTGATTTCTGCATTTATCAGAGTACCATCGGGTAGCCTGTTTTCTGCATTTATCAGAGTACCATCGGGTAGCCTGATTTCTGCATTTATCAGAGTACCATCGGGTAGCCTGATTTCTACATTTATCAGAGTACCATCGGGTAGCCTGATTTCTGTATTTATCAGAGTACCATCGGGTAGCCTGATTTCTGTATTTATCAGAGTGCCATCGGGTAGCCTGATTTCTGTATTTATCAGAGTACCATCGGGTAGCCTGATTTCTGCATTTATCAGAGTACCATCGGGTAGCCTGATTTCTGCATTTATCAGAGTACCATCGGGTAGCCTGATTTCTGCATTTATCAGAGTACCATCGGGTAGCCTGATTTCTGCATTTATCAGAGTACCATCGGGTAGCCTGATTTCTGCATTTATCAGAGTACCATCGGGTAGCCTGATTTCTACATTTATCAGAGTACCATCGGGTAGCCTGTTTTCTACATTTATCAGAGTACCATCGGGTAGCCTGATTTCTGCATTTATCAGAGTACCATCGGGTAGCCTGATTTCTGTATTTATCAGAGTGCCATCAGGATTATTAGGGAAATCATTCTTCTTGCAAAATATGTCAAAGTTTTTATCAAACTATTATATTCATCTGATTATCCACATTTAACAGATTATTGTTTGCATGTGACCGTACTCAGTGTATACTCAGTTTATACTCAGTGTATACTCAGTGTATACTCAGTGTATACTCAGTGTATACTCAGTTTATACTCAGTGTATACTCAGTGTATACTCAGTGTATACTCAGTTTATACTCAGTGTATACTCAGTGTATACTCAGTGTATACTCAGTGTATACTCAGTTTATACTCAGTGTATACTCAGTGTATACTCAGTGTATACTCAGTGTATACTCAGTGTATACTCAGTTTATACTCAGTGTATACTCAGTGTATACTCAGTGTATACTCAGTTTATACTCAGTGTATACTCAGTGTATACTCAGTGTATACTCAGTGTATACTCAGTGTATATTTGTAGGCGTATTTAATGTTATGTGTCCGCTGGCTGTTTGTCTCTTGTCTTCCTGAGAAATACACACACTACCAGAAAGAGACAAACCCCCTAACCGGCTCTAGGCTCATGAAGGCATAGGGTCAGAGGTTCAGAGTTGAAGGGTCATTCTGGGGTCACTGTGAGTGGCAAAAACAACACTGGCAATGAGGTAAGGTGTTTTTGTTAGAATCTTTGCAGAACTTAATTTATTGGTTGTCAATATGGTGGCCTGATTCTTACATGCTCTGCAAAGGCATTACATCAACCAGAGACAGTTGACTGTTGCCAGTTGTACTACTACAGCGTTAATAAAGAAGAACAATGCTGATAACTACAGGAGATAGCAGGATTATATAATCATCAGCTTTATGTATTTTGTTGTTGACTGGCTGTTCTGAGAAGATGCAAATCTGAGACACTGCACAGTTTACATTCATTTATATAACACTGCCCCCTAGCAGCCAAATATGAACATTGCAAGGACGCTGACAACAGTTCTGCATTGCGCTCAAGTTCAAGGAATGTCTACACTGTATTTATGACCAATTTGATGTTATTTTAATGGACTTTTTTGTTGTTGCTTTTCTTTCAAAAACAAGGACATTTCTAAGTGACCCCAAACTTTTGAACGATAGTGTGTGTATATATATATATATACACACACTATCGTTCAAAAGTTTGGGGTCACTTAGAAATGTCCTTGTTTTTGAAAGAAAAGCAACAACAAAAAAGTCCATTAAAATAACATCAAATTGGTCATAAATACAGTGTAGACATTGTTAATGTTGTAAATGACTATTGTAGTTTTTTAGAAAACATCTTCATAGGCGTACAGAGACCCATTATCAGCAACCATCACTCCTGTGTTCCAATGGCACGTTGTGTTAGCTAATCCAAGTTTATCATTTTAAAAAGGCTAATTGATCATTAGAAAACCCTTTTGCAGTCATCTAAGCACAGCTGAAAACTGTTTTTTAACGAAGCAATAAAACTGTCCTTCTTTAGACTAGTTGAGTATCTGGAGCATCAGCAGATACTCTGTACTCTCTGGACATCACACTCAATCAGACCACTCATATCTCTCTACAAATGACTGTGCTCTAACCTAGTTCCATATCTCTCATCATATGACTGTGTGTTTACCTAGGGCTTGTAAGACAGCTGTGATGACTGCAGGACCTCCGTGAATATGAAACTCTGCACTGTCTTCCCCTGTGAAGCTGTGGGGACCTGACAAGAAAGCACAACAACAGTCACAACAACATTGGATAAGACAAACAAGAACAGCTACTATGAGATGCTTATAAACAAAAAAAGATTACATCAAAATGCATTGTGGGTTTATCCAATAATAACTGTGTGATGTCCGCTAGGACCGATCTGACCTTTGAACCAGAGGACCAGTCCTCGGTCCAGCAGCTCTTTGGACTTGGGGTCAGTGATCCTCCGTAGCAGGGCGGTACGAGGAGGGGGTAGAGCCTGGGTCAGACCTGCCATGTTTCTCAGGACCATGGAGGAGGCAGGACCACTGACACGGACCACCGCCACACCACACCTGCCGTGGCCCGACGACAGGGCAAAGATGGTCTCAGCATCGCATACCGCTCTGGTCGGGATACACAGGCCCCTCGCTGATGGAGATGCTCTGCTGGAGACATTTATACAATTGTCAAGCGACTGGGTGCTTGAAAAGTGCGATATATATATACACTGAACAAAAAATATAAAACACTACATGGAACAATTTCTAAGATTTTCATAAATTACAGTTCATGTAAGGAAATCAGTCATTAGGCCATAATCTATGGATTTCACATGACTGGGAATACAGATATGCATCTGTTGGTCACAGATACCTTAAAAAAAGGTAGGGGAGTGGATCAGAAAACTAGTCAGTATCTGGTGTGACCACCATTTGCCTCATGCAGCGAAACACATCTCCTTCGCATAGAGTTGATCAGGCTGTCGATCGTGGACTCAGACACAGATTTCTCAGAAACTTGCTGGACAGCATCTCAAGACCAAGATCTTCAAAAACAGTTGGCCGCTGTGAGCCAATAAAGTTGAGTGAGGTCGGGCCTGACAATTCAATTCAGTCTTGGAGGGAAGGCCATGAGGGAAGGCCATGAGGGAAGGCATCTCAATTCTCTACAATGTTTCCTGAAGTCTGCAGTGGTCCACTACCCACATGGATTCAAAAGTATTCGATTGGTGAGAGTACCAGAGTTGAAGTCAGGACCAGAATCCTTTAAATCCAGATCAAGAGTTTTTAAGAGCCAGACTAAGGACCAGTGGATCGAGACCATGACCTGACCAAGACTAGTTTAAATGGGTAAAAATAGTACAGTACAGTACAGTACAGTCTAGTGTAGTACAGTATAGTGTAGTACAGTCTAGTGTAGTACAGTCTAGTGTAGTACAGTCTAGTGTAGTACAGTACAGTCTAGTACAGTACAGTCTAGTCTAGTGTAGTACAGTACAGTCTAGTACAGTACAGTCTAGTCTAGTGTAGTACAGTACAGTCTAGTGTAGTACAGTACAGTCTAGTGTAGTACAGTACAGTCTAGTACAGTACAGTCTAGTCTAGTGTAGTACAGTACAGTCTAGTGTAGTACAGTACAGTCTAGTACAGTACAGTACAGTCTAGTGTAGTACAGTACAGTCTAGTGTAGTACAGTACAGTCTAGTGTAGTACAGTACAGTCTAGTGTAGTACAGTCTAGTGTAGTACAGTATAGTGTAGTACAGTCTAGTGTAGTACAGTCTAGTGTAGTACAGTACAGTCTAGTGTAGTACAGTCTAGTGTAGTACAGTACAGTCTAGTGTAGTACAGTCTAGTGTAGTACAGTACAGTCTAGTGTAGTACAGTCTAGTGTAGTACAGTCTAGTGTAGTACAGTACAGTCTAGTGTAGTACAGTACAGTCTAGTGTAGTACAGTCTAGTGTAGTACAGTACAGTCTAGTGTAGTACAGTACAGTCTAGTGTAGTACAGTATAGTGTAGTACAGTCTAGTGTAGTACAGTCTAGTGTAGTACAGTATAGTGTAGTACAGTCTAGTGTAGTACAGTCTAGTGTAGTACAGTCTAGTGTAGTACAGTATAGTGTAGTACAGTCTAGTGTAGTACAGTATAGTGTAGTACAGTCTAGTGTAGTACAGTACAGTGTAGTACAGTCTAGTGTAGTACAGTCTAGTGTAGTACAGTACAGTCTAGTGTAGTACAGTATAGTGTAGTACAGTCTAGTGTAGTACAGTCTAGTGTAGTACAGTCTAGTGTAGTACAGTACAGTCTAGTGTAGTACAGTATAGTGTAGTACAGTTCAGTCTAGTGTAGTACAGTTCAGTCTAGTGTAGTACAGTACAGTCTAGTGTAGTACAGTACAGTCTAGTGTAGTACAGTATAGTGTAGTACAGTTCAGTCTAGTGTAGTACAGTATAGTGTAGTACAGTACAGTCTAGTGTAGTACAGTACAGTCTAGTGTAGTACAGTATAGTTCTGTACAGTTCAGTCTAGTGTAGTACAGTATAGTGTAGTACAGTATAGTTCTGTACAGTACAGTCTAGTGTAGTACAGTATAGTTCAGTACAGTCTAGTATAGTTCAGTACAGTATAGTTCAGTACAGCACAGTTCAGTCTAGTGTAGTACAGTATAGTTCAGTTCAGTACAGTCTAGTGTAGTACAGTACAGTATAGTGTAGTACAGTCTAGTTCAGTACAGTTCAGTCTAGTGTAGTTCAGTACAGTCTACTGTAGTACAGTACAGTCTAGTGTAGTACAGTCTAGTTCAGTCTAGTGTAGTACAGTATAGTTCAGTTCAGTACAGTCTAGTGTAGTACAGTATAGTACAGTACAGTCTAGTGTAGTACAGTACAGTCTAGTGTAGTACAGTCTAGTTCAGTACAGTTCAGTCTAGTGTAGTACAGTATAGTACAGTACAGTCTAGTGTAGTACAGTATAGTTCAGTTCAGTACAGTCTAGTGTAGTACAGTATAGTTCAGTTCAGCACAGTATAGTTCAGTACAGTCTAGTATAGTACAGTCTAGTGTAGTACAGTCTAGTTCAGTACAGTACAGTCTAGTGTAGTACAGTATAGTTCTGTACAGTCTAGTGTGGTACAGTATAGTTCTGTACAGTCTAGTGTAGTACAGTACAGTCTAGTATAGTTCAGTAGTCTAGTATAGTACAGTATAGTTCAGTACAGTCTAGTATAGTTCAGTACAGTCTAGTATAGTACAGTATAGTTCAGTACAGTAGTCTAGTGTAGTACAGTATAGTTCAGTTCAGTACAGTCTAGTGTAGTACAGTATAGTTCTGTACAGTACAGTCTAGTGTAGCACAGTATAGTTCAGTACAGTCTAGTATAGTTCAGTACAGTATAGTTCAGTTCAGTAGTCTAGTATAGTACAGTCTAGTATATTTCAGTACAGTCTAGTATAGTACAGTATAGTTCTGTACAGTACAGTCTAGTATAGTTCAGTATAGTTTTGTACAGTACAGTCTAGTATAGTATAGTATAGTTCTGTACAGTACAGTCTAGTATAGTACAGTATAGTTATGTACAGTACAGTCTAGTATAGTTCAGTACAGTCTAGTATAGTACAGCACAGTTCAGTACAGTCTAGTGTAGTACAGTATAGTTCTGTACAGTACAGTCTAGTGTAGTACAGTATAGTTCAGTACAGTCTAGTATAGTTCAGTACAGTCTAGTGTAGTACAGTATAGTTCAGTACAGTACAGTCTAGTATAGTTCAGTATAGTTCTGTACAGTACAGTCTAGTATAGTTCAGTATAGTTCTGTACAGTACAGTCTAGTATAGTACAGTATAGTTCTGTACAGTACAGTCTAGTATAGTACAGTATAGTTCTGTTACAGTACAGTCTAGTATAGTACAGTATAGTTATGTACAGTACAGTCTAGTGTAGTACAGTATAGTTCAGTTCAGTACAGTCTAGTGTAGCACAGTATAGTTCAGTACACTATAGTTCTGTACAGTACAGTCTAGTATAGTACAGTATAGTTCTGTACAGTACAGTCTAGTATAGTACAGTATAGTTCTGTACAGTACAGTCTAGTATAGTACAGTATAGTTCTGTACAGTACAGTCTAGTATAGTACAGTATAGTTATGTACAGTACAGTCTAGTATAGTACAGTATAGTTCTGTACAGTACAGTCTAGTGTAGCACAGTATAGTTCTGTACAGTACAGTCTAGTATAGTACAGTATAGTTCTGTACAGTACAGTCTAGTATAGTACAGTATAGTTCTGTACAGTACAGTCTAGTGTAGCACAGTATAGTTCTGTACAGTACAGTCTAGTGTAGTACAGTACAGTAAAGTACAGTACAATACAGTAGATTCAGTACAGTAAAGTACAGTATAGTACACTAGAATTATGTTCAGTACATTACAGTTCACCACATTACAGTACAGTTCAGTACATTACAGTACAGTTCAATCAATCAATCAATCAATCAAATGTATTTATAAAGCCCTTCTTACATCAACTGATGTCATAAAGTGCTGTACAGAAACCCAGCCTAAAATCCCAAACGGCAAGCAATGCAGGTGTAGATGCACGGTGGCTACGAGACAGGAGAAGTACTCCAGATATAACAAACTGACCCTAGCCCCCCGACACATAAACTACTGCAGCATAAATACTGGAGGCTGAGTCAGGAGGGGTCGGGAGGCATTGTGGCCACGTCCGACAATACCCACGGACAGGGCCAAACAGGCAGGATATAACCCTACCCACTTTGCCAAAGCACAGCCCCCAACCACCAACCTACTATCCTGAGACAAGGCCGAGTATAGCCCACGAAGATCTACCCCACTGCACGAACTCGAAGGGTTTGCCCACAAAGATCAACCCACTCAAGTGATGCACCCCTCCTAGGGACGGCATGGAAGAGCACCAGTAAGCCAGTGACTCAGCCCCCGTAATAGGGTTAGAGGCAGAGAATCCCAGTGGAGAGAGGGGAACCGGCCAGGCAGAGACAGCAAGGGTGGTTCGTTGCTCCAATGCCTTTCCGTTCACCTTCACACTCCTGGGCCAGACTACACTCAATCATAGGATCGACCGAAGAGATGAGTCTTCAGTAAAGACTTAAAGGTCGAGACAGAGTCTACGTCTCTCACATGGGTAGGCAGACCATTCCATAAAAATTGAGCTCTATAGGAGAAAGCCCTGCCTCCAGCTGTTTGCTTAGAAATTTGCGTACTTGTTGGTATGTACGGCAGGACCAAATCAGAGAGATAGGTAGGAGCAAGCCCATGTAATGCTTTGTAGGTTAGCAGTAAAACCTTGAAATCAGAGGGAGGCTAGCACTGGAGTAATATGATTTTGGTTCTAGTCAAGATTCTAGCAGCCATATTTAGCACTAACTGAAGTTTATTTTGTGCTTTATCCGGGTAGCCGGAAAGTAGAGCATTGCAGTAGTCTAACCTAGAAGTATCAAAAGCATGGATACATTTTTCTGCATCATTTTTGGACAGAAAGTTTCAGATTTTTGCAATGTTACGTAGATGGAAAAAAGCTGTCCTTGAAAAAGTCTTGATATGTTCGTCAAAAGAGAGATCGGGGTCCAGAGTAACGCCGAGGTCCTTCAGTTTTATTTGAGACGACTGTACAACCATCAAGATTAATTGTCAGATTCAACAGAAGATCTCTTTGTTTCTTGGGACATAGAACTAGCATCTCTGTTTTGCCGCAATCCACTTCCTTATGTCTGAAACACAGGCTTCCAGGAAGGGCAATTTTGGAGCTTCACCATGTTTCATCGAAATGTACAGCTGTGTGTCATCCGCATAGCAGTGAAAGTTAACATTATGTTTCCGATTGACATCACCAAGAGGTAAAATATAGTGAAAACAATAGTGGTCCTAAAACGGAGCCTTTAGGAACACCGAAATTTACAGTTGATTTGTCAGAGGACAAACCATTCACAGAGACAAACTGATATCTTTCCGACAGATAAGATCTAAACCAGGACAGAATTTGTCCGTGTAGACCAATTTGGGTTTCCAATCTCTCCAAAAGAATGTGGTGATCGATGGTATCAAAAGCAGCACTAAGGTCTAGGAGCACGAGCACGAGGACAGATGCAGAGCCTCGGTCTGATGCCACACATTGTATGTTTACAGGAAGCAGTGAGTTGCTGCGCAACAGCTTTTCCATTTTTTATTGAGTTTGGTACACATTCGGTGGATAGGTTTATTATGTTCAACATAGGAGGGCCAAGCACAGGAAGCAGTAGTTTAGTTGGAATAACGTCCAGTATGGAGCATGAAGGTTTAGAGGCCTTGACTATTTTCATCAATGTGTCAAGAGATATAGTACTAAAAAACTTGAGTGTCTCCCTTGATCTTAGTGTTTTGCAGACTCAGTACAACTGAGCGTTGGAGAAATACGCAGATGTAAAGAGGAGTACGTAATTTGCTTTCTAATTATCATGATCATTTCCTCAAAGAAGTTCATGAATTTATCACTGCTGAAGTGAAAGCCATCCTCTCTTGGGGAATGCTGCTTTTTAGTTAGCTTTGCGACAGTATCAAAAATACATTGAGGATTGTTCTTATTTTCCTCAATTAAGTTGAAAAATAGGATGATCGAGCAGCAGTGAGGGCTCTTCGATACTGTCTTTCCAAGCTAGTCGGAAGACTTCCAGTTTGGTGTAGCACCATTTCCGTTCCAATGTTCTGGAAGCTTGCTTCAGGGCTCGGGTATTTTCTGTATACCAGGGAGCTAGTTTCTTATGACAAATGTTTTTAGTTTTTAGGGGTGCGACTGCATCTAGGGATTTATGCAAGGTTAAATTGAGTTCCTCAGTTAGGTGGTTAACTAATTTTTGTACTCTTGACGTCCTTCGGTATGTGGAGGGAGTCTGGAAGGGCATCTAGGAATCTTTGGGTTGTCCGAGAATTGATAGCACGGTGTTTGATGATCCTTGGTTGGGGTCTGAGCAGATTATTTGTTGAGACTGCAAACGTAATAAAATGGTGGTCCGATAGACCAGGATTATGAGGAAAAACATTCAGATCCACAACATTTATTCCATAGGACAAAACTAGGTCCAGAGTATGACTGTGGCAGTGAGTAGGTCAGGAGACATGTTGGACAAAATCCACTGAGTCGATGATGGCTCCGAAAGCCTTTTGGAGTGGGTCTGTGGACTTTTCCATGTGAATATTAAAGTTACCAAAAATGTGAATACTATCTGCCATGAATACAAGATCCGATAGGAATTCAGGGAAATCAATGAGGAACGCTGTATACGGCCTAGGAGGCCTGTAAACAGTAGCTATAAAAAGTGATTGAGTAGACAGCAGGGTTTTCATGACTAAAAGCTCAAAAGATTAAATGTTTCAGTCAGGCCAATCATATCAAGGATATGATCAAATCAAATCAAATTTATTTATATAGCCCTTCGTACATCAGCTGATATCTCAAAGTGCTGTACAGAAACCCAGCCTAAAACCCCAAACAGCAAGCAATGCAGGTGTAGAAGCACGGTGGCTAGGAAAAACTCCCTAGAAAGGCCAATACCTAGGAAGAAACCTAGAGAGGAACCAGGCTATGTGGGGTGGCCAGTCCTCTTCTGGCTGTGCCGGGTGGAGATTATAACAGAACATGGCCAAGATGTTCAAATGTTCATAAATGACCAGCATGGTCGAATAATAATAAGGCAGAACAGTTGAAACTGGAGCAGCAGCAGTCAGGTGGAAGTTGAAACTGGAGCAGCAGCATGGCCAGGTGGACTGGGGACAGCAAGGAGTCATCATGTCAGGTAGTCCTGTAGTCAGGTGATCAGTTCATTGACTATAACTGCCTTGGAAGTGAGGGATCTAACACTAAGTAGCCCTATTTTCAGATGTGAGATATCACAATCTCTTTCAATAATGACAGGAATGGAGGAGGTCTTTACTCCAGTGAGATTGCTAAGGCAAACACCGCCATGTTTAGTTTTGCCCAACCTAGATCGAGGCACAGACACGGTCTCAATGGGGATAGCTGAGCTGACTACACTGACTGTGCTAGTGGCAGACTCCACTAAGCTGGCCTGCACCCTCTCATTGTGGAGCTAGGTGAGTTAGAGCCCTGTCTATGTTCGTAGATAAGATGAGAGCACCCCTCTAGCTAGGATGGAGTCCGTCACTCCTCAGCAGGCCAGGCTTGGTCCTGTTTGTGGGTGAGTCCCAGAAAGAGGGCCAATTATCTACAAATGCTATCTTTTGGCAGGAGCAGAAAACAGTTTTCAACCAGCGATTGAGAAGTGAGACTCTGCTATAGAGCTCATCACTCCCCCTAACTGGGAGGGGGCCAGAGACAATTACTCAATACCGACACATCTTTCTAGCTGATTTACACGCTGAAGCTATGTTGCGCTTGGTGACCTCTGACTGTTTCATTCTAACATCATTGGTGCCGACGTGGATAACAATATCTCTATACTCTCTACACTCGCCAGTTTTAGCTTTAGCCAGCATCATCTTCAGATTAGCCTTAATGTCGGTAGTCCTGCCCCCTGGTAAACAGTGTATGATCGCTGGATGATTCGTTTTAAATCTAATACTACGGGTAATGGAGTTGCCAATGAGTTGGGTGTTCAATTTGTCAGAGCTAATGGTGGGAGGCTTCGGTGTCTCAGACCCCGTAACGGAAGGAAGAGAGATCAGAGAAGGCTTGGCCTCTCACTCCGACTCGTTGCTTAATGGAAAACCGGTTGAAAGTTTCTGTCGGCTGAATGAGCGACACCGGTTGAGCATTTCTTTCCAGAAGCCATGAGAAAGTTGTCCGGCTGCGGGGACCGTGCGAGGGGATTTATACTACCATCTGTACTTACTGGTGGCACAGACGATGCTTCATCCTTTCCTACACTGATATTACCCTTGCCTAACGATTGTGTCTGAAGCTGGGCTTGAAGCACAGCTATCCTCGCCGTAAGGCGATCGTTCTCCTGTATATTACGAGTGCAGCGACTGCAATTAGAAGGCATCATGTTAATGTTACTACTTAGCTTCGGCTGGTGGAGGTCCTGACGAACCACGTCCAGATAAAGCGTCCGGAGTGAAAAAGTTTAATGAAAAGTTGAGAAGAAAAAATATATATAAAACGGTAATTATAAAGTAAAAACCGTAAAGTTGGCAGGTAGCAAAGTAAGGATTGGCAACAAACCACACAGCAGCACGTGAATAAGTCTACAGGTTGTGACCGGTTCAGTACATTACAGTACATTACAGCTCAGTTCAGTACAGCACATTACAGCTCAGTTCAGTACAGCACATTGCAGTACAGTTCAGTACATTACAGCACAGTTCAGTACAGCACATTTCAGTACAGTTCAGTACAGTACATTACAGCTCAGTTCAGTACAGCACATTTCAGTACATTACAGCACAGTTCAGTACAGCACATTGCAGTACAGTTCAGTGCATTACAGTTCAGTACATTACAGCACAGTTCAGTACAGCACATTTCAGTACAGTTCAGTACATTACAGCACAGTTCAGTACAGTACAGTACAGTTCAGTACATTACAGCACAGTTCAGTACAGCACATTGCAGTACAGTTCAGTGCATTACAGTTCAGTTCAGTACATTATAGAAATCTAATGTTGGGCCAAATATTGAGTGCAGAAAACATTAACACCAGTTCTTTCCATGACATAGACTGACTAGGTGAATCCAGGTGAAAGCAATGATCTCTTATTGATGTCACTTGTTAAATACACTACAATCAGTGTAGATGAAGGGGAGGAGACATGTTAAATAAGGATTGTTAAGCCTTGAGACAATTGAGAAATGGATTGTGTATGTGTGCTGTTCAGAGGGTGTATGGGCAAGACAAAACAATGAAATGCATTTGAATGGGATATGGTAGTAGGTGCCAGGCGCACCGGTTTGTGTCAAGAACTGCAATGCTGTTGGGTTTTTCACACTCAAAGGTTTACCGTGTGTATCAAGAATGGTCCACCACCCAAAGGACATCCAGCTAACTTGACACAACTGTGGGAAGCATTGGAGTCAACATGGGCCAGCATCCCTGTGGAACCCTTTCAACACCTTGTAGAGTCCATGACCTGACAAATTGAGGCTGTTCTGAGGGGAAAAGGGGGTTTGCAACTCAACACTAGGAGGGTGTTCTTCATGTTTTGTCCACTCAGCGTATTTGTGCTATTGGAGGGTTTGGTACCCTTGCAGGCTATGCATGTCACTACTCTGCACTTTTTCCCTGAAGTGTGCAGTTGTCCACTACCCACATGGTGGTTCTCTGTAGCTCAGTTGGTAGAGCATGGCGCTGGCAAAATAGTGTAAAGAATTTGTATGCATGCATGACTAAGTTGCTTTGGATGAAAGCGACCTACTGAATGGAATGTTATATGATTTGTGAAACACTGGAACCTGCAATTCATCCACATACAGTGTATTCTGAAAGTTTTCAAACCCCTTGACTTTTTCCACATTTTGTTACGTTACAGCCTTATTTTGAAATGGATTAAATTGTCCCCCACCCCCCTAAATTATTATTATTATTATTATTATTACATTTACATAAGTATTCAGACACTTTCCTCAATACTTTGTCGAAGCACCTTTGGCAGGGATTACAGCCTTGAGTCTTCTTTGGTATGACGCTACAAGCTTGGCACACCTGTATTTGGGGAGTTTCTACCATTCTTCTCTCAAGCTTTGTCAGGTTGGATGGGGAGCATTGCTGCACAGCTATTTTCAGGTCTCTCCAGAGATGGTCAATCGGGTTCAAGTCCGGGCTCTGGCTGGGCCACTCAGAGACTTGTCCCGAAGCCACTCCTGAGATGTCTTGGCTGTGTGCTTAGGGTCATTGTCCTGTTGGAAGGTGAACCTTCACCCCAGTCTGAGGTCCTGATGGTTCACCCATCTCCACAGAGGAAGTCTAGAGTTTTGTCAAAGAGACCATCGGGTTCTTGGTCACCTCCCTGACCAAGGGCCCTTCTCCCCCAATTGCTCAGTTTGGCTGGGCGGCCAGCTCTAGGAAGAGTCTTGGTGGTTCCAAACTTCTTCCATTTAATGAATGATGGAGGCCACGGAGTTCTTGGGGAGCGTCAACGCTGCAGACATTGTTTGGTACCCTTCCCCAATTCTGTGCCTTGTCACAATCCTGTCTCGGCGGTCTACGGACAATTCCTTCAACATCACGGCTTGGTTTTTGCTCTGACATGCACTGTCAACTGTGGGACCTTATATAGACAGGTGTGTGCCCCTTTCCAAATCATGTCCAATCAATTTAATTTACCACAGATCGACTCCAATCAAGTTGTAGAAATAGCTCAAAGATGACCAATGGAAACAGGATGCACCTGAGCTCAATTTCAAGTCTCATAGCAAAGGGTCTGAATACTTATGCAAATAAGGTATTTCTGTTTGTAATACATTTGCTAAAATGTCTATATATTTTTTTTTTACTTTGTCATTATGGGGTATTGTGTGTAGATTGCTGAAGATTATTTTTTATTTAATCAATTTCAGAATTAGGCTGTAACGTAACAAAATGTAGAAAAAGTAAAGGGGTCTGAATACTTTCAGAAGGCACTGTATGTTCTTCCATAGTGTTCAACCATGAGGTGAGCATGGCTCAGAGGGCTAGTGCCTTAGTCTTGTAATACATACCAGCCCAAGGCAGCCTAAGGTTAACCCTCACCCCTGCAGCTTTGACAGACATACGTGGACAGTGAGGGGTGTTGTACCAGAAACACATTTTATGACTTGTAAAATATGGCATAATATTTGAGCTAGTGAAAACAGGACAAAAAAAGGCTTGGACCCCAAGTCATCGCTGCTTGCAGCTATATTTAAGACCGGGAAGATACGTCAGATCATGGGACTGTTATATGTCTGGGTAACAAAATGTGGGTTATCGATTTGTTAAGGGATATTATTAAGGAATATATTGGTTATAAAACGGTAGAAGTATGGTTATGATCAGGATACATTTAATTGAAATAAAAGCAACTAGCTCAGAGAGTTTTGACTAACCTGAATGTCTTGAGGGTGTGAATAGCGCTTCTCCACAATCCCCAAGAGCATGGCAACATTATGATTCAAAGCAAATCACAACAAATGTTGCATAGCTGATAGGTTCTGCCCATTGTATGTAGATAGATAGCTAGATTATGTGTAGACCCTATTCTCGGTAGAAGCTATAACAACTACAGCTGTCCATGTGAAATGTTACCATCGTTCAGTCAAAAGGCGAATCTCACGTGAGATTCACTCTAGGCATTCTGTCAAACGTTCTGGTGTTGACTGAAATACTTGAATATGGAAGTTAGATAACGCAGAGTTGTATTTACTATCTATCGGTGACATTCAGCGCACAAACTCCATTCGCCTGTCTCCATGCTTCTTTCTTTCCGTTTCCAAAAAGACGAAAGCGTGTTAATACTACGGATGGTTTGTATTGGTCTGGAGTCCTCAATCTCGTAAGAGATGCATGGATGTAACTGGTCCAACCACCGTCAATCACGAATATGCCCTCCTTTTTGCGCTATCAAAATGGGTCCGTGCTGCTACTGCAGCGACATCATGTGCGCAATTTTGCATTCTGTTGATTTTGCATAAATATGACATCATTCGCTGACCTTGTTAGTTAATATCGTTTTGTTCAACGTTGTAGCAGAGATCTTGATATAATGACGAGATGCTCATGTCTACGCCCTTACAATGGGAGTCGTTATCCTAAACACGGGAAGGCAGGCGACAAGCTTACTGTAGGTCCAAAATAAGCCTTTAGAAACGCATTGGGCTTATTTTGGACATACTTTGGCGAGAGTGAAACCTCTCGCTTCGCCTCTTCCTCTCTGGTTTAATCTAGTAGCTGACCTGCGGTTCTCGGTACTAGGCACATTATGAACAGGGGAACATTAAAGGTGCAGTATGCAGAAATCACTCCACCATTTCCTGGTTGCTAAAATTCGAATAGTTCGCCTAATTACAGTTTATGGGACAAAGCAAGCAAGTACAGTGTAAAGAATCATTGTATCATCTAAACCGCTGTGAAATATATTTTCCAATATATATATATATAAAATATTGTATTTTCAGCTGTTTGAAGCTGGTTTGCAAAACTGAAAGTAGAAGACGCACTAACGAAACTTAAGAACGAGAAGCATATAAATATTACACATAGAACAGATCTACAGCTTCTTAGACTTGCTTTAAATTAGAATGACAGATCTATAACTCACATTTCTATGGTCATTTGGTGTAGTCACCCCAAAAGTTAACTTACATATTGCAGCTTTAATATCATACTCGTTGATAACGTGCATGCCTAGAGATTGTAGTTTCTATAAGGATGTTTTAGAAAGTCTTTTTAATTTAATTTTTACTAAAAATGTATATTTTTGGGAGAATAATCATCATGATAGAAACCTGCCATATTTTCTTTGAGCACTTGCAGCAAATACATTATGTAACAGGCCCATCTACATTAGTCCTTTTTTCTCTCTCTGTGAAACACACGATAAGCTGTCAGTCACTGTGGCGACGTCACCATCTGACCACTTGCCTTGAAGTGAAGCTGTTTCTGTCAGCTCAGTTTTCAGTCAAGTCCTTGTACTTTGATCACTGAAATAAATCCCATACACGCTGTCATTTACATTGTGATTGAAATTCGGGTTTTTACTTCTCATTCTTAAAGGGTTGTAAGGGATCCAATTATTTGATCGAGAAGATACAATATTATATTGTTATTATTATACAAGCCTTTTTTGATTTAGTTCAAAAGTAATAATCCAGTCTCTTTTGGATGATTCGAGGATTACCTGTCAAAGCTTCATAGCGGAGCTCACGGCTCTCCTGCCCTAGCCCCCTGTGGGGGTCAATACATAGACAAAGTCCCATAAATGAAATTTGTTTTGACGCCAAGTTTGAATACTCGCCATCCTCTCTGTCATCTGACAGCTGCAAAGATCTGCAGTGGGGCTCCCCAGTGAACATATACACTGAGTGTACAAAACATTAGGAACACCTTCCTAATATTGAGTTGTACCCCCTTTGCCCTCCTTTGCCCAGCCTCAATTTGTTTGGGCATGTACTCTACAATGTGTCGAAAGCGTTCCACAGGGATACTGGCCCATGTTGAATGCAATGCTTCCCACAGTTGTGTCAACTTGGCTGGATGTCCTTTGGGTGGTGTTCCATTCTTGATACACACAGGAAACTGTTAAGTGTGAAAAACCCAGCAGCGCTGCAGTTCTTGACACAAACCGGTGCGCCTGGCAGCTACTACCAGACTCTGTTCAAAGGCACTTCAGTATTTTGTTTTTCCCATTCACACTCTGAATGGCACACATACACAATATTCAGGAGGTGTTCCTAATGTTTTGTACACTCTGGGAGGGGTTGGAGGGCTGGGTAGGAGGGTTGTGAGGGGTAGGAGGGCTGGGCTGGAAGGGGTTGGAGGGCTGGGTAGGAGGGCTGTGAGGGGTTGGAGGGCTGGGCTGTGAGCGATTGGAGGGCTAGGCTCAGAGCGGTGGGAGGGCTGGGTAGGAGGGCTGTGAGGGGTGGGAGGGATGGGCTGGGAGGGCTGAGCTGAGCTGAGCTGGGAGGGGTGGGAGGGCTGAGCTGAGCTGGGAGGGGTGGGAGGGCTGGGCTGTGAAGGGTTGGAGGGCTGGGCTGGGAGGGGTGGGAGGGCTGGGCAGGAGGGCTGTGAGGGGTGGGAGGGATGGGCTGGGAGGCTGAGCTGAGCTGGGAGGGGTGGGAGGGCAGAGCTGAGCTGAGCTGAGCTGGGAGGGGTGGGAGGGCTGAGCTGAGCTGGGAGGGGTGGGAGGGCTGGGCTGTGAAGGGTTGGAGGGCTGGGCTGGGAGGGGTGGGAGGGCTGGGCAGGAGGGCTGTGAGGGGTGGGAGGGATGGGCTGGGAGGCTGAGCTGAGCTGGGAGGGGTGGGAGGGCTGAGCTGAGCTGAGCTGAGCTGGGAGGGGTGGGAGGGCTGAGCTGAGCTGAGCTGAGGGGGGGGGTGGGAGGGCTCAGAGCGGTGGGAGGGCTGGGTAGAGCTGATCTGTGCTGGGAAGGGTGGGAGGGCTGGGCTGTGAGGGTTGGGAGGGCTGAGCTGAGAGGGGTGGGAGGGCTGAGCTGGGAGGGGTGGGAGGGCTGAGCTGGGAGGGGTGGGAGGGCTGAGCTGGGAGGGGTGGGGTGGGAGGGCTGAGCTGAGCTGAGCTGGGAGGGCTGGGGTGGGAGGGCTGAGCTGAGCTGGGCTGTGAGGGGTGGGAGGGCTGAGCTGGGAGGGGTGGGGTGGGAGGGCTGAGCTGAGCTGAGCTGTGAGGGGTGGGAGGGCTGAGCTCCACAGCAGATGGTGGCCAGGGGGTGGAGAACAGGAGAAGACTCTGTGTGTCTCAATAGTCTCAATCATTTCTATTTCAATTTAAGGGCTTTATTGGCATGGGAAACATATGCTAACATTGCCAAAGCAAGTGAAATAGATACCAATAAAAATAAATTAACTGTAAACATTACACTTCCAAAAGTTCCAAAAGAATAAAGACATTTCAAATGTCATATTATGTATATATACAGTGTTGTAATGATGTGCAAATAGTTAAAGTACAAAGGGAAATTAAATAAACATAAATATGGGTTGTATTTACAATGGTGTTCGTTCTTCACTGGTTGCCCTTTTCTTGTGGCAACAGGTCACATATTGCTGCTGTGATTCCACACTGTGGAATTTCACCCAATAGATCCGGGAGTTTATCAAAATTGGATTTGTTTTTTTAAATTCTTGGTGGGTCTGTGTAATCTGAGGGAAATATGTGTCTCTAATATGGTCATACATTTGGCAGGAGGTTAGGATGTGCAGCTCAGTTTTCACCTCATTTTGTGGGCAGTGTGCACATAGCCTGTCTTCTCTTGAGAGCCAGGTCTGTCAAGGCTATGCTCACTGAGTCTGTACATAGTGAAATATTTCCTTAATTTTGGGTCAGTCACAGTGGTCAGGTATTCTGACACTGTGTACTCTCTGTTTAGGGGCAAATAGCATTCTAGTTTGCCCTGTTTTTGGTAAATTCTTTCCAATGTGTAAAGTAATTATCTTTTTGTTTTCTCATGATTTGTTTGAGTCTAATTGTGTTGTTGTCCTGGGGCTCTGTGGGGTCTGTTTGTGTTTGTGAACAGAGCCCCAGGACCAGCTTGCTTAGGGGACTCTTCTCCAGGTTCATCTGTCTGTAGGTGATGGCTTTCTAATGGAAAGTTTGGGAATTGCTTCCTTTTGGGAGGTTGTAGAATTTAACGGCTCTTTTCTGAATTGTGATAATTAGTGGGTCTCGGCCTATTTCTGCTCTGCAATCATTATTTGGTGTTTTACGTTGTGTTTTTCCCATTTTATGAATTCTTGGTTGGTGAGCAGACCCCATACCTCACAACCATAAAGGGCAAAAGGGTTCTATAACTGATTGAATTATTTTTGCCAGATCATAATTTGTATGTCGATTTTTTTATAAACCTTTTGATGGCATAGAAGGCCTTTGCCATGTCTCTCAGATAGTTCAAAGCTGTGTGGAAGTTACCTGTGGCGCTGATGTTTAAGCTGAGGTATATGCTGTATAGGTTGTTGTGTGCTCTAGGGCAATGGTGTCTAGATGGAATTTGTATTCGTGGTCCTGGGAACTGGAACTTTTCTGGAACACCATTATTTTTGACTTACTGAGATTTACTGTCAGGGCGGCCCAGGTCTGACAGAATCTGTGCAGAGGATCTAGGTGCTGCTGTATGCCCTCTTTGGTTAGGGATAGAAGCACTAGATCGTCAGCAAACAGTAGACATTTGACTTCAGATTCTAGTAGGGTGAGACTGAGTGCTGCAGACTATTCTAGTGTCCTCGCTAATTCGTTGATATATGTGTTGAAGAGGGTGGGGCTTAAACTGCCTCCCCGTCTCACCCCCCGGGCCTGTGGAAAGAAATGTGTATGTTTTTTTTGCCAATTTTAACTGCACACTTGTTGTTTGTGTACATGGGTTTTATAATATTGTATGTTTTTCCCCCAACACCACTTTCCATCCATTTATATAGCAGACCCTCAGACCAAATTGAGTCTAAAGCTTTTTGAAATGATCAAAGCATGAGAAGACTTTGACTTTGTTTTGGTTTGTTTGTCAATTAAGGTGTGCAGGGTGAATACGTGGTCTGTTGTACAGTAATAATCCCTCCTCTCTTGTCTCTTCTCCTTCGTCAGGACTGATCTAATCTTGGTTAACCCACAACTAAAATCTTGCGTAATTTGGTCAGATGCTCAGTTATGTTTACGAGAGATTAGCACTAATTTAACAGGACTGGACAAGTGACAGCATATCCTCTGGGTGTATCCTGTCATTATTGCTGTCAGCTCCTGTTTCTTTTTAGATCAGTGCAGATGAAGGAGACAGAGAGAGGAATCCACTTTAGACTATTGAGACGCATCCTGTTTATAGGCAGGGTACCTATGCAGTCAGAGCCTAGTGCCTGAGGGACACTCTTTAAGTCTTTTGATCTGAATTATTCAATGGGCTCCATCGAGGACAGCTGGCACCGTCCTTGAACCATCAGCACCAAGACTTTTGTCTTCATCCCTCCCTCTGGCTTTTGGTGTCAATGCCACTCCGACATTGCTCGATCGGATATTGATATATTTCTTATTTCTTATTTCCATTCTTTTACTTTTAGATTTCAAATCAAATCTAATTGTATTTGTCACATGCACCGAATACAACAGGTGCAGACCTAGAAATGCAACTTACAAGCCCTTTGACCAACAATACAGGGGGTACTGGTACAGAGTCAATGTGGAGGCTATATACAGAGGGTACTGGTACAGAGTCAATGTGGAGGCTATATACAGGGGTACCGGTACAGAGTCAATGTGGAGGCTATATACAGGGGTACCGGTACAGAGTCAATGTGGAGGCTATATACAGGGGTACCGGTACAGAGTCAATGTGGAGGCTATATACAGGGGTACCGGTACAGAGTCAATGTGGAGGCTATATACAGGGGTACCGGTACAGAGTCAATGTGGAGGCTATATACAGGGGTACTGGTAGAGGGTCAATGTGGAGGCTATATACAGGGGTACCGGTACAGAGTCAATGTGGAGGCTATATACAGGGGTACCGGTACAGAGTCAATGTGGAGGCTATATACAGGGGTACTGGTACAGAGTCAATGTGGAGGCTATATACAGGGGGTACCGGTACAGAGTCAATGTGGAGGCTATATACAGGGGGTACTGGTACAGAGTCAATGTGGAGGCTATATACAGGGGTACTGGTACAGAGTCAATGTGGAGGCTATATACAGGGGGTACCGGTACAGAGTCAATGTGGAGGCTATATACAGGGTATTACGGTACAGAGTCAATGTGGAGGCTATATACAGGGGTACCAGTACAGAGTCAATGTGGAGGCTATATACAGGGGTACCGGTACAGAGTCAATGTGGAGGCTATATACAGGGGGTACCGGTACAGAGTCAATGTGGAGGCTATATACAGGGGGTACCGGTACAGAGTCAATGTGGAGGCTATATACAGGGTATTACGGTACAGAGTCAATGTGGAGGCTATATACAGGGGTACCAGTACAGAGTCAATGTGGAGGCTATATACAGGGGTACCGGTACAGAGTCAATGTGGAGGCTATATACAGGGGGTACCGGTACAGAGTCAATGTGGAGGCTATATACAGGGGGTACCGGTACAGAGTCAATGTGGAGGCTATATACAGGGGTACCAGTACAGAGTCAATGTGGAGGCTATATACAGGGGGTACCGGTACAGAGTCAATGTGGAGGCTATATACAGGGGTACCGGTACAGAGTCAATGTGGAGGGTATATACAGGGGGTACCAGTACAGAGTCAATGTGGAGGCTATATACAGGGGTACCGGTACAGAGTCAATGTGGAGGCTATATACAGGGGTACCGGTACAGAGTCAATGTGGAGGCTATATACAGGGGTACCGGTACAGAGTCAATGTGGAGACTATATACAGGGGTACCGGTACAGAGTCAATGTGGAGGCTATATACAGGGGTACCGGTACAGAGTCAACGTGGAGGCTATATACAGGGGTACCGGTACAGAGTCAATGTGGAGGCTATATATACAGGGGGTACCGGTACAGAGTCAATGTGGAGGCTATATACAGGGGTACCGGTACAGAGTTAATGTGGAGGCTATATACAGGGGGTACCGGTACAGAGTCAATGTGGAGGCTATATACAGGGGTACCGGTACAGAGTCAATGTGGAGGCTATATACAGGGGTACCGGTACAGAGTTAATGTGGAGGCTATATACAGGGGGTACCGGTACAGAGTCAATGTGGAGGCTATATACAGGGGTACCGGTACAGAGTCAATGTGGAGGCTATATACAGGGGTACCGGTACAGAGTCAATGTGGAGGCTATATACAGGGGGTACCGGTACAGAGTCAATGTGGAGGCTATATACAGGGGGTACCGGTACAGAGTCAATGTGGAGGCTATATACAGGGGTTACCGGTACAGAGTCAATGTGGAGACTATATACAGGGGTACCGGTACAGAGTCAATGTGGAGGCTATATACAGGGGGTACTGGTACAGAGTCAATGTGGAGACTATATACAGGGGTACCGGTACAGAGTCAATCAATGTTCAGGAGTCTTATGGCTTGGGGGTAGAAGCTGTTTAGAAGCCTCTTGGACCTAGACTTGGCCCTCCGGTACCGCTTGCCGTGCGTTAGCAGAGTGAACAGTCTATGACTACGTTGGCTGGAGTCTTTGACAATTTTTAGGGCCTTCCTCTGACACCGCATGGTATAGAGGTCCTGGATGGCAGGAAGCTTGGCCCCAGTGATGTACTGGGGCGTACACACTACCCTTTGTAGTGCCTTGCATTCAGAGGCGAAGCAGTTGCCATACCAGGCAGTGATGGTGCAGATGTAGAACCTTTTGACGATCTGAGGACCCATGCCAAAACGTTTAAGTCTCCTGAGGGAGAGTAGGTTTTGTTGTGCCCTCTTCATGACTTCCTTGGTGTGCTTGGACCATGTTAGTTTGTTGGTGATGTGGACACCAAGGAACTTGAAGCTCTCAACCTGCTCCACTACAGTATCGTCGATGACAATGGGGGTGTGCTCGGTCCTCCATTTCCTGTAGTCCACAATCATCTCCTTTGTCTTGATCTCGTTGAGGGAGAGGTTGTTTTCCTGGCACCACACAGCCAGGTATATTTGTGTGTATTGTGTCTATTTGTGTGTATTGTTGTAAATTGATACTACTGCACTGTTGGGGCTAGAGAACACAAGGAATTCGCTACACCCGCAATAACATCTGCTAAATATGTGTATGTGACCAATATAATTGGATTAGATTTTTGTATGGTAAAAGCAATCATCATGTTATTCTCTTGGTGCACCTTACAAACACACACACACACACACACACAGTAAACTAATAAAAGTTGGGGAGTTTGTCATGTGTGGAGACTCTTATGTTGGCTACCATCAATATTAGCTCAGAAGAAGACTTGAAAGCTACCGTTCTCTGTCTACAGTAGGAGTATATTCAAACTGAATCTTTGTGGATAGTGTGCCCCTTTTGTGTTCCTGTGTTTTGACGGTATACAATTTATGAGGTCTCGGGGTTTACCTTCTTTCTCAAAGGCTATTTACAAAGTAAAGAAATAGTGGGTGTTGAGAAAGATAATACTGTTTACAACAGTGTTCTAAACATGGAAAAGTATGAAAACAGATCAAACGTGCATCATAGGCCACTGTAAGTGGACCTGTCATCCAGGAAATATTGTAAAGCATATGTTAGGCTATGGTATGTCTATTAAATGGGGATGACTCCAATGTGGGCTAGAGAGGAAGCAGATGATCTATCTCACAAAAAATGTTTATCTGTGAAGAAATTTCTTGCATTGATAAATAAATAATGATGTACTTAATCCTTCACAGAAGGCTGGGTTCTTTGTTATGTATTACACATCCTAGGAGAGGAGCTTCACCTGCCTGCCTGTCTGTCTGCTGGACTGCTCAAGCACCTGCCCGCCTGTCTGTCTGCTGGACTGCTCAAGAACCCGCCTGCCTGTCTGTCTGCTGGACTGCTCAAGAACCCGCCTGCCTGCCTGTCTGTCTGCTGGACTGCTCAAGAACCCGCCTGCCTGTCTGTCTGCTGGACTGCTCAAGCACCTGCCTGCCTGTCTGTCTGCTGGACTGCTCAAGAACCCGCCTGCCTGTCTGTCTGCTGGACTGCTCAAGCACCTGCCCGCCTGTCTGTCTGCTGGACTGCTCAAGCACCTGCCTGCCTGTCTGTCTGCTGGACTGCTCAAGCACCTGCCCACCTGTCTGTCTGCTGGACTGCTCAAGAACCCGCCTGCCTGTCTGTCTGCTGGACTGCTCAAGCACCTGCCCACCTGTCTGTCTGCTGGACTGCTCAAGCACCTGCCTGCCTGTCTGTCTGCTGGACTGCTCAAGCACCTGCCTGTCTGTCTGTCTGCTGGACTGCTCAAGAACCCGCCTGCCTGTCTGTCTGCTGGACTGCTCAAGCACCTGCCTGTCTGTCTGCTGGACTGCTCAAGCACCTGCCTGTCTGTCTGTCTGCTGGACTGCTCAAGCACCTGCCTGTCTGTCTGTCTGCTGGACTGCTCAAGCACCTGCCTGCCTGTCTGTCTGCTGGACTGCTCAAGAACCCGCCTGCCTGTCTGTCTGCTGGACTGCTCAAGCACCTGCCTGCCTGTCTGTCTGCTGGACTGCTCAAGCACCTGCCTGCCTGTCTGTCTGCTGGACTGCTCAAGCACCTGCCTGCCTGCCTGTCTGTCTGCTGGACTGCTCAAGCACCTGCCTGTCTGTCTGTCTGCTGGACTGCTCAAGCACCTGCCTGTCTGTCTGTCTGCTGGATTGCTCAAGCACCTGCCTGCCTGTCTGTCTGCTGGACTGCTCAAGCACCTACCACAACATAGGCTATTTTGCTGCTAAACTGTCTAGAGAGTGATCTGATATCTGATTTTTAAAAAGTAAGTACATAAACCTTGCTTTATAGGAACATAAATGTATGTTGTGTCTTATAATTGGGTATGTTATGGGGTGGCATCATTGGTGACTGACATGACTAGTGGTGGCGTACTTTTTCCTATGGCATGGAATTGAAAATTAAATATAAACGTTTTATATTTTCAGTGATATCATAGCTGGTGGTGGCGCGTTTGCATCGGCACGTGGTTCTATAAAAATACACCATTTGTTCTTTAGCGGCTTGCAGAGGTCAGGGGAAATTGAACGGTGCATTTAAAGCAATTCTCTCTTTGAGGGCGAGGAGGAGAACCATGATATTTTATTTCCAGTATGCCTGTACGTGTATGTGTGTTTTCGTGCGTGCGCGTGTCTGTGTGTGAGGCTGGCTGTAGCCCTACGTGTGTCGTCCCCCCTTCTCTCTTTGTCCCTCCTCCATAGTAAGAATCAACCGAGCGCTATCAATCCGCTCGCATCCTGCTGCAAACTAGGATAAGCCACCACCACAACAACCTTCACTTCACTTTCACGTTCATTTAGCCCCTCTCTCTCTCTGACACACCGACCAGCAGCGTCCTATGATTTGCCTGCCTGAGATGCGATTTCGCTCTCCCCTTTCCCGGAGAATATCGTCCGTTACTCCCCACTGAAAGACCATGCCCGAGACGGGGGCGGCGGGAGCAGCAGTCCCTGCAGCAGCGGGTAGCAGCTCCTCCGACAGCAGTGGTGGCACCGAGAGCTCGCGGCACAGACACCGATCGCAAGGCGAAGGGGAAAAGACAGATCAAAGTGCTGCCTCCTCGCAGCAAACGTCATCCGGTGTACTGGGTGAGTCCGTCTTTTCAAAGGGTCGGTTGGGCCGGGGACGGAAATTGAATGTAGAATTGTAGCGACAGGACAGGTGGATGTGGCAGGAAAATTAGATGAGCAGGGCATCACAATATAGCCAATAGCCTACTGCCACCGCAGCGTCTTTTTTGTCTTTATGCACCGGGCCCTTAGAAAAACATCCCACATCTTGTCTTGTTTGTAAAATGATGTATTTGTCCTCAAAGGTCACTGTATATTCGTCGCTGTTTACTAGGCTACAAACATCCTATTCCATATGTTCAGAGACATTGTGTTGTCTATGTAGGCTATCTCCAGCAGCCTGACATGTGGGAGGTTAGCCTGTAAATGCAGCAACGTCCCAGTTGCCAGCTTCTTGACGAATTAACCTTTTAATGTCACCGAAAGATCAGGCGACAGTATTCTGAGCTTCCGAGCGGTCCGGGTTATGATCGTTGGCCACGAAAACATCACATTATACTCTACACTACACAGCCTGTTCAAACCGAAACGGATTTCGCACAATAGACAGATTCATGTTTTGTTATTGAAATGATGTATTGTGGGAAGAATGTTGGTGTCATTGTGTCCCTTCTATCACTGGGTTTATGAATTCGTTCGGCTTTGTAGGGTCTATAAACTGGACCCGTTTATTTGAATAAGCAACATCGGTCATATTCTGCGCGGGGCCTGTATTATTTTTGGGATACGGTCCCGGGGCCTGTGTTATTTTTGGGATACGGTCCATGCTTCATGTGGGAACTGGAGCCGGGATTCTGGGAACTGCATCAGCTGCGTGTGGCTGTTTTCGTGTCTTGGCTGAAGGGCGGCCGAGAGAGCACAGGCAGCATGCTTCCCCAAAAAATACATAAATCGGCCTCACTTGAAGGCAGAGATAACAATTTAAGTTTTAATGGTAATTTTCTGCAATTCAATACATTTCGCCATGGAGTTGGGTGATCACATGTCCCGGATTGTGCGGAACAGTCCCGCATTTTGGCCCTTTGTCCCGTGTCCCGCAACCCCGCAACCAAACAAGCATGTCCAGCAATTGATCAACAAATTCAAACGCCACTGATTTGGATTTAAAAAAATGTGTTCCCTATTTCATTCAGACATTCCAACCTGTCTCTTGCAGTCACGTTGCGCTTATGAAAAAAATCTATATCATAAGGATGTGATAGCCATGGTGATATTAAACACTTCTCCAATCGTTGTAGAGATCTGATATCCTGTGCAGCGCAAGACGAGACGTTGGCCAATGTTTCGTTTCTAGGTGCGCTTCAATTAGCTCGTTCCGTGCAGCAAGAGCAGGGGTGTAGTGCTGCTGGAGCGGACTGTAGCGGACTGTAGCGGGCTGGAGAAGGACTGTAGCGGGCTGGAGATGGACTGGAGCGGACTGTAGCGACCACTCTGCAACTTCTCACAATGGGGCTTTTTTTTGTAAAGTTAGATCAAAGCTTGAATCAATGTCTTTGAATATCACATAATGATTCATTCGTATTCTACATAACATAACCAAATATAATAGCACAGTATAATGTTACTGTTACACCAAAAACACCACCTAATTTCTGATGATATTTTAGGATTGTTTGCTGAATGGTCACTAAACAAACTCACCAGATCACCCCACTAAACATAATATGCTTTGATTGAAACTAAATACACGAAGGCAGGTGTTTTAATCGTTTGCTTACTTTGACTTTGACCTTATGCCAATTAACATAAGCAGAGTAAGGTGTTTATATGACTAATGCCAAACTCGACCTACTGCCATAATGAGTTTAATATTGATTTATTACTGTGTATGTAAAATTACCCACTGAGTGTACAAAACATTAAGAACACCTGCTCCTTCTGTGAATCCAGGTGAATCCAGGTGAAAGCTATGATCCCTTATTGATGTCGCTTGTTAAATCCACTTCAATCAGTGTAAATGAAGGGGAGGAGACATGTTAAATAAGGATTTTTGAGCCTTGAGACAATTGAGACATGTGTTGTGTATGTGTGCTGTTCAGAGGGTGAATGGACAAGACAAAATATTTATTAAGTGCCTTTGAAAGGGGTATGGTAGTAGGTGTCAGACGCTCCAGTTTGTGTCAAGAACTGCAACGCTGAAGGACTTTTCGCACTCAACTGTTTTCTGTGTGTATTAGGAAGGTGTTCTTAATGTTTTGTACACTCAGTGTGCAGTTTACACCATCTGCTCTAATTCACTCACAAAACAGTCACTCAATAAGATCTAAATACAAATTCCCATCAAACTGATGGAGATCAAATGATTGGTATGCAGATACAGTTTGGACCAGTAAAACATTTACCAGTTTCACCAGTAAAACATGAAGAATTGTCATTTGCGATTGACAGTGATTATGGCCTATTTTGAAATTGGGTATGCCTAACTTGGTGAATGAGGATATAAAAAAAATATATATATATATATATTTTGACAATATACAGTGGGGCAAAAAAGTATTTAGTCAGCCACCAATTGTGCAAGTTCTCCCACTTAAAAAGATGAGAGGCCTGTAATTTTCATCATAGGTACACTTCAACTATGACAGACAAAATTAGAAAAAAAAATCCAGAAAATCACATTGTACTTATTTTCCACCATAATTTGCAAATAAATAAATAAAAAATCCTACAATGTGATTGTCCGGATTTTTTTTCTAATTTTGTCTGTCATAGTTGAAGTGTACCTATGATGAAAATGACAGGCCTCTCTCATCTTTTTAAGTGGGAGAACTTGCACAATTGGTGGCTGACTAAATACTTTTTTGCCCCACTGTATGTTGGCCTAGGCAGACATTGCGATTGGAGGATATATTTTATGCATTTTCTATGATGATATAGAATTATACTGATATATTCAACAGGCTACATCTGTCGGTACAAACTTTGAGGAAATTACGACGTCATTCCTATTCTAATTGCGCTCCAGCACCTAAAAACATATCTCTAAACAATGAGTGGGATGGTGGCGAGACAGTTGTTTAAGATACTCTATCAAGAGAGAGTTGTTGAAGATACTCTTTAAGATACTCTATCAACAGAGAGTTGTTTAAGATACTCTATCAACAGACAGTTGTTTAAGATACTCTTTAAGATACTCTATCAACAGACAGTTGTTTAATATACTCTATCAACAGAGATTTGTTGAAGATACTCTTTAAGATACTCTATCAACAGAGAGTTGTTTAAGATACTCTATCAACAGACAGTTGTTTAAGATACTCTTTAAGATACTCTATCAACAGAGAGTTGTTTAAGATACTCTATCAACAGACAGTTGTTTAAGATACTCTTTAAGATACTCTATCAACAGACAGTTGTTTAATATACTCTATCAACAGAGATTTGTTTAAGATACTCTTTAAGATACTCTATCAACAGAGAGTTGTTTAAGATACTCTACCAAAAGACAGTTGTTTAAGATACTCTTTAAGATACTCTATCAACAGAGAGTTGCAGTGGTACGGACGGGAGATGACAAGTGCCTGGATTAGGACCTGTGTCACTTCCTGTGTGAGGTAGGGTCGTACTCTCTGGATGTTGTAGAGCATGAACCTGCAGGAGCGAATCATTGCTTTGATGTTTGTAGAGAACGACAGGGTGTTGTCCAGGGTCACGCCAAGGTTCTTTGCATTCTGGGAGGAGGACACCACAGAGTTGTCAACCGTGATGGAAAGGTCTTGGAGCTGGCAGGCCTTCCATGGGAGGAAGAGCATCTCCGTTTTGTTGAGGTTGTGGGCTGTCATCCAAGCTGAGATGTCTGCCAAGCATACATAGATACGTACCGCCACCTTGGTGTCAGAAGGGGGAAGGAGAAAAGTAGTTGAGTGTCATCACAATGATAGGAGAGACCATGTGAGGATATAACAGAGCCGAGTTACTTGGTGTAAAGAGAAAAGAGGAGAGGGCCTAGAACCGAGCCCCGGGGGACACTAGTAGTGAGAGCACGAGTTGCAGACACATCCTCTCCACGCCACATGGTAGGAGCGACCTGTCAGGTAGGATGCAATCTAGGAGCGTTTAGAGCCTGAGACGTCCAGCCCTGAGAGGGTGGGGAGGAGGATCTGATGGTTCACGGTGTTGAAGGCAGCAGATAGATCTAGGAGGATAAGAACAGAGGAGAGAGAGTCAGCTTTGGCAGCGCGGAGAGCCGCCTTGAAGCCTGAGAGAGATAACGAGAGGGTTTGCCAGAAACAGCACGTTCAAGTGTTTTGGAAAGAAAATAAAGAATGGACACTGGTCTGTCGAGAGGGGAGAAAGAGGTCAAGGCCTAGGGTAGTTCTGTGTGAGTGGGATCAGTGGACTAGTAGGCTGAGTGAATGAGGAAGAAATGTCGTCAACCTTTTTTATGGTTGACAAAGTCATCTGCGGAGAGTGGAGAGGGAGAGTGTAGAGGGAGGAGGTTGAGAGGGAGAGTGGAGAGGGAGGAGGGAGAGTGGAGAGGGAGGAGGGAGAGTGGAGAGGGAGGAGGTGGAGAGTGTAGAGGGAGGAGGTGGAGAGGGAGGAGGTGGAGAGGGAGGAGGTGGAGAGGGAGAGTGGAGAGGGAGAGTGGAGAGGGAGGAGGTGGAGAGGGAGAGTGTAGAGGGAGGAGGTGGAGAGGGAGAGTGTAGAGGGAGGAGGTGGAGAGGGAGGAGGTGGAGAGGGAGAGTGTAGAGGGAGGAGGTGGAGAGGGAGAGTGGACAGGGAGGAGGTGGAGAGGGAGAGTGGAGAGGGAGGAGGTGGAGGATTAAGGATGGAGGAGGAAGTGGAGAAGAGTTTCTCAGGGTTTACATTTTGAGTGATAGAAAGCGGCTCTAGCAGCGAACACAGAGACAGGAAGGAATGGAAGGATGATAGGTCCTCTGGAAGTTGAGTTTTTCTCAATTTCTGCTCAGCTGCCCGCAGCCCTGTTCTCAACCATGGTGCGGGAGTCGAAGGTTGAGCTGATGGGGAGGAAATGGGACAATGAGAATCAGAGGATCCGGAAAGGGAGGAGAGAAGGGTACAAGAGGCAGAGTCAGGTGACAGGAGGGAGAAGGATTTAGCAGAAGAGATAGAGGATTGAAGAGAGTAGTGGGAGAGAGAGAGCGAAGATTGCGGCGGCACATGACCATCTGGGTAGGAGCTGAGTGGGTTGGAGGAGAGATGGGTAGGAGCTGAGTGGGTTGGAGGATAGATGGGTAAGGTTGGAGGAGAGATGGGTAGGGGCTGAGTGGGTTGGAGGAGAGATGGGTTGGGTTGGAGGACAGATGGGTTGGGTTGGAGGAGAGATGGGTAGGGGCTGAGTGGGTTGGAGGAGAGCTGGGTTGGAGGATAGATGGGTAAGGTTGGAGGAGAGATGGGTAGGGGCTGAGGGGGTTGGAGGAGAGATGGGTTGGGTTGGAGGAGAGATGGGTTGGGTTGGAGGAGAGATGGGTAGGACCTGAGTGGGTTGGAGGAGAGATGGGTTGGGTTGGAGGAGAGATGGGTAGGGGCTTAGTGGGTTGGAGGAGAGATGGGTTGGGTTGGAGGAGAGATGGGTAGGGGCTGAGTGGGTTGGAGGAGAGATGGGTTGGGTTGGAGGACAGATGGGTTGGGTTGGAGGAGAGATGGGTAGGGGCTCAGTGGGTTTGAGGAGAGCTGGGTTGGAGGATAGATGGGTAAGGTTGGAGGAGAGATGGGTAGGGGCTGAGTGGGTTGGAGGAGAGATGGGTTGGGTTGGAGGAGAGATGGGTAGGGGCTTAGTGGGTTGGAGGAGAGATGGGTTGGGTTGGAGGAGAGATGGGTAGGGGCTGAGTGGGTTGGAGGAGAGATGGGTTGGGTTGGAGGACAGATGGGTTGGGTTGGAGGAGAGATGGGTAGGGGCTGAGTGGGTTGGAGGAGAGCTGGGTTGGAGGATAGATGGGTAAGGTTGGAGGAGAGATGGGTAGGACCTGAGTGGGTTGGAGGAGAGATGGGTTGGGTTGGAGGAGAGATGGGTAGGGGCTTAGTGGGTTGGAGGAGAGATGGGTTGGGTTGGAGGAGAGATGGGTAGGGGCTGAGTGGGTTGGAGGAGAGATGGGTTGGGTTGGAGGAGAGATGGGTAGGGGCTGAGTGGGTTTGAGGAGAGCTGGGTTGGAGGATAGATGGGTAAGGTTGGAGGAGAGATGGGTAGGGGCTGAGTGGGTTGGAGGAGAGATGGGTTGGGTTGGAGGAGAGATGGGTAGGGGCTTAGTGGGTTGGAGGAGAGATGGGTTGGGTTGGAGGAGAGATGGGTAGGGGCTGAGTGGGTTGGAGGAGAGATGGGTTGGGTTGGAGGACAGATGGGTTGGGTTGGAGGAGAGATGGGTAGGGGCTGAGTGGGTTGGAGGGGAGCTGGGTTGGAGGATAGATGGGTAAGGTTGGAGGAGAGATGGGTAGGGGCTGAGTGGGTTGGAGGAGAGATGGGTAGGGACTGAGTGGGTTGGAGGAGAGATGGGTTGGGTTGGAGGAGAGATGAGTTGGGTTGGAGGAGAGATGGGTAGGAGCTGAGTGGGTTGGAGGAGAGATGGTTAGGGGGTGAGTGGGTAGGGTTGGAGGAGAGATGGGTAGGGGGTGAGTGGGTAGGAGGAGAGATGGGTAGGGACTGAGTGGGTAGGTTTGGAGGAGAGATGGGAAAGGGCTTCGAGGGTAGGAAGAGAGATGGTAGGGGCTGAATGGGTAGGAGGAGAGATGGTAGGGGTTGCGTGGGTAAGAGGAGAGATGATAGGGGCCGCGTGGGTAAGAGGAGAGATGATAGGGGCCGCGTGGGTAGGAGGAGAGATGGGTAGGGGTTGCGTGGGTAGGAGGAGAGATGGTAGGGGCTGTGTGGGTAGGAGGAGAGATGGTAGGGGCTGCGTGGGTAGGAGGAGAGATGGTAGGAGTTGCGTGGGTAAGAGGAGAGATGATAGGGGCCTCGTGGGTAGGAGGAGAGAAGGGTAGGGTAGGAGGAGAGATGGGAGAGAAAAGGAAACAAAATAGTGATTAGAGACCTGGAGGGTGGCTGCAGTGAGATTAGTAGGAGAACAGCCTCTAGTAAAGATGAGGTCAAGCATATTGCCTGCCTTGTGAGAGGGAGGGGACTGGGAAAGGGTGAGGACAAACGAGGCAAGGAGGGGAAAGTAAGAGGTTGAAATAAATGAATTGATAAGTGACAGTGACCACATGTAATTCAAATGAGGATATATACAGGTGACAGTGACCACATGTAATTCAAATGAGGATATATACAGGTGACAGAATGGGAAGAGAAAATCTCCATTTATGAGTAATTGTCTGCCCTGTGCCACCACCGTAACGACCAGATGCTCTCGGACTATGAGAGAACATATGATGAAGAGAGAGCAGCTGGAGTAGCAGTGTTCTCTGGGGTGATCTGTGTCTCCGTCAGGGCCAAACATTGTAGGGACTAAAGGGCAATATACTCTAGGCTTAAATGAACTCAGCCTTGCTGACCGCGGATCGCAGTTCCAAACACTGCCAGAGACGAGGAATTCTACATGGGCTGTACGCGCAGGGTAAACTACATTGGAAGGGTCACAGCCCCGGGGTGGGGAGCGTCTGTAAAACATACAGGCAGAGGAGAGAACTAGGACACTTGACAAGCTACAATATGAGATCACCAGTAGATATCAGAGGAAGATAACCATAACAGGGTAATGCCATGTTAATGATATCTAAGTGAGAGTGACTAACACAATCAATGGGGCCCCCCTGGAAGTCAGGGCCCCTGAGCTCATGCCTTGCATGCCCGTTTGCTATTCGGCCATGATTACTACAAGTTTAGATAGCTGGCTAGACTAATTTACCAATAAATAAAAAATGTGTTAGCTGACATGGCTTTTTTTTATTTTACCTTTATTTAACTAGGCTAGTCAGTTAAGAACAAATTCTTATTTTCAATGACAGCCTAGGAACAGTGGGTTAACTGCCTGTTCAGGGGCAGAACGACTGATTTGTACCTTGTCAGCTCGGCATTTGAACTTGCAACCTTTCGGTTACTAGTCCAACACTCTAACCACTAGGCTACCCTGCCACCTCTACACTCTAACCACTAGGCTACCCTGCCACCTCTACACTCTAACCACTAGGCTACCCTGCCACCTCTACACTCTAACCACTAGGCTACCCTTCCGCCTCTACACTCTAACCACTAGGCTACCCTGCCGCCTCTACACTCTAACCACTAGGCTACCCTGCCGCCTCTACACTCTAACCACTAGGCTACCCTGCCTCCTCTACACTCTAACCACTAGGCTACCCTGCCGCCTCTACACTCTAACCACTAGGCTACCCTGCCGCCTCTACACTCTAACCACTAGGCTACCCTGCCGCCTCTACACTCTAACCACTAGGCTACCCTGCCGCCTCTACACTCTAACCACTAGGCTACCCTGCCGCCTCTACACTCTAACCACTAGGCTACCCTGCCGCCTCTACACTCTAACCACTAGGCTACCCTGCCGCCTCTACACTCTAACCACTAGGCTACCCTGCCGCCTCTACACTCTAACCACTAGGCTACCCTGCCGCCTCTAAACTCTAACCACTAGGCTACCCTGCCGCCTCTACACTCTAACCACTAGGCTACCCTACCGCCTCTACACTCTAACCACTAGGCTACCCTGCCGCCCCTACACTCTAACCACTAGGCTACCCTGCCGCCTCTACACTCTAACCACTAGGCTACCCTGCCGCCTCTACACTCTAACCACTAGGCTACCCTGCCGCCTCTACACTCTAACCACTAGGCTACCCTGCCGCCTCTACACTCTAACCACTAGGCTACCCTGCCACCTCTACACTCTAACCACTAGGCTACCCTGCCGCCCCTCCACTCTAACCACTAGGCTACCCTGCCGCCTCTACACTCTAACCACTAGGCTACCCTGCCGCCTCTACACTCTAACCACTAGGCTACCCTGCCGCCTCTACACTCTAACCACTAGGCTACCCTGCCGCCTCTACACTCTAACCACTAGGCTACCCTGCCGCCCCACTTGTTGAGTGACATAACAAGAGAGAAACCGCTGATGTATGAATTAAAAAATTGCACCTTGTGTATTCTAATATTCTAACTCTCAATTTAGGAAAAATGCTGACTGAGCCCCTCCCAGGGTAACTATCCAGGAAACATAGCTTACAGTAGATGTCGACCGATTATTAGTTTTCAACGCCGATACCGATTAAACATTTTTAAAAAGCCGATACCGATTAATTAGCCGATTTTTAAAATGAATTTGTCATAATGACAATTACAACAATACTGAATGAACACTTATTTTAACTTAATATAATACATCAATAAAATCTATTTAGCCTCAAATAAATAATGAAACATGTTCAATTTGGTTTAAATAATGCAAAAACAAAGTGTTGGAGAAGTAAAAGTGCAATATGTGCTATGTAAGAAAGCTAAGTTTCTTGCTCAAAACATGAGAACATATGAAAGCTGGTGGTTCCTTTTAACATGAGTCTTCAATATTCCCAGGTAAGAAGTTTTAGGTTGTAGTTATTATAGGAATTATAGGACAATTTCTCTCTATACGATTTGTATTTCATATACCTTTGACTATGTTCTTATAGGCACTTTAGTATTGCCAGTGTAACAGTATAGCTTCCGTCCCTCTCCTCGCTCCTTCCTGGGCTCGAACCAGGAACACATCGACAACAAAGCAGCGTTACCCATCCAGAGCAAGGGGAACAACTACTCCAAGTCTCAGAGCGAGTGACGTTTGAAACACTATTAGCGCGCTCCCCGCTAACTAGCTAGACATTTCACTTCGGTTACACCAGCCTAATCTCGGGAGTTGATAGGTTTGAAGTCATAAACAGCGCAGTGCTTGAAGCATTGCGAAGAGCTGCTGCTGCCTACCACCGCTCAGTCAGACTGCTCTATCAAATCATAGACTTAATTATTACATAATAACACACAGAAATACGAGCCTTAGGTCATTAATATGGTCGAATCCGGAAACTATCATCTCGAAAACAAAACGTTTATTCTTTCAGTGAAATACGGAACCGTTCTGTATTTTATCTAACGGGTGGCATCCATCAGTCTAAATATTCCTGTTACATTGCAGTCTTCAATGTTATGTCATAATTACTTAAAATACTGGCAAATTAGTTCGCAACGAGCCAGGCGGCCCAAACTGTTGCATATACCCTGACTCTGCGTGCAATGAACGCAAGAGAAGTGACACAATTTCACCTGGTTAATATTGCCTGCTAACCTGGATTTATTTTAGCTAAATATGCAGGTTTAAAAATATATACTTTTGTGTATTGATTTAAAGAAAGGCATTGATGTTTACGGTTAGTTACAGTCGTGCAACGATTGCGCTTTTTTCGCAAATGAGCTTTTGTTAAATCATCCCCCGTTTGGTGAAGTTGGCTGTCTTTGTTAGGAACAGGCAGGCTCCTCGTGGAGTGCAATGTAAGGCAGGTGGTTAGAGCGTTGGACTAGTTAACCGTAAGGTTGCAAGATTGGATCCCCTAGCTGACAAGGTTAAAAATCTGTCGTTCTGACTTCACTGTAGTCTAATAGTAATAATATGAATCCTGCAGTGATGTTCTCTGTAAGCATTAGTATATAGTCTGTATATTACTATGGACTGTATTTACCAGTTGGTTCATGGGGGAGAAGAAGATTGGAGCTGGAGAGTCAGTGGGTTTTAGTTTCATCTGGATAATCATGATATCACATAACTGCCTTCTCACGTGTCTGTCAGAGCCCCCCCCCCCACACACAGTGTATTGAGTCCTGATGCTTGATTCTCCCTCAGCCCTGCTCCCCGTTTCAGCCGGGCGGGACGGCAAGGATTGGATGATTGGATGTTTCTTCTCCATGCCTTCCTAATCTGTTTCTGTTTAGTCTGAAGTAGTTTTGATCCATTCAGCCACTGTCCTTTGTGACTCCACCCCTTCCGGTCCCTGCCCTCGTCTTCCACATGAATTATACATCCATCATAGGATATAGGCAGCTTCGCCCTATGGGCTCTCGCTGAACGAGTACACTACATAGAGAATAGGGTTTCATTTGGGACACAAACAGCAATCACTGACTGTGTCTGTCTGCAGACTGCTTTAGAGCAGCTGTTGATAAGGAACAGTTCCTTTAGGGAAATTAGGGCATGGATTTCACAGTGGATACTCATTCAACCACAACATCAAAGGGGTTTGTTTTGATTGGTTGGGAGGGAGGTTCCCTAATCTGATAAGAAGAGGTATTGGTTGTTAGGAGTCTTACTCTTCTAAACATGGACTTGGTCTGTGCTTATTTATTATTATTTAAATGTAACCTTTATTTAACTAGGCAAGTCAGTTAAGAACACATTCTTATTTACAATGATGACCTAGGAACAGTGGGTTAACTGCCTTGTTCAGGGGCAGAATTACACATTTTTACCTTGTCAGCTCGGGGAATCGATCTAGCAACCTTTCGGTTACTGGCCCAACACTCTAACCCCGTAGGCCACCTGCCGCCTAGTAACAAGTATATTTCCCAATTATCATTGGTTTAACTCTATCTCTCTCTGTAGATCAAGTGAATCACTGATCTTAGCGTTACCCAGGTAAAAACATCTCAACCCAAAGAGAATTCGCTTGGAAAACAAACTCTGAGCATGAGACTGTGGAGCGCATTGAGAAACACCCATCCTTGTCTAAAACAATCAGATCATGAGAACTGTTTTCACTCTGCCGACTCAAACATCCTCAGAAAGTGGCACCCGATCTATTCTGGGATCTTGGTGAGATAGGAGGTTCGAGGGGTCCATTTTGGGAAAACTTAGTTTCATTCTTTAGAGCTCAGCATTAATAAAGACACTTCACCTTGTGCAATAATGCATGAGTGAAATGTTTTAAGCAGGGATGTGCACTCTGACTCAGCACACATCATCCACACAGCCTTGGCACTGGCAGGGATTCCACTTTCTCTGGGTATCTCTCTTTACCCCTCAGCGAGAAGTCCCCCACTCTGGTTTAAGCAGATTTAGACAGGTACAATGCCACACAGCTTGGTTTAAATACATATATCCTCTGTGACAGCACTGAAAAGCAAAGCAAATTATTCAAAAGCATCAAACTTGCCACACTTGTAGAAGCAAGAAGCTACAATTTTTACTGCAGACATTGTAATATATTCTATCTGATCCTATTGTATTATATTCTATCTGATCCTATTATGTTCTATCTGATCCTATTATATTCTATCTGATCCTATTGTATTATATTCTATCTGATCTTACTATGTTCTATTCTATCTGATCCTATTATATTCTATCTGATCCTACTCTGTTCTATTCTATCTGATCCTATTATATTCTATCTGATCCTACTCTGTTCTATTCTCTCTGATCCTATTATATTCTATCTGATCCTACTCTGTTCTATTCTCTCTGATCCTATTATATTATTTTCTATCGGATCCTATTGTATTCTATTCTATCTGATCCTATTCTGTTCTATTCTATCTGATCCAATTGTATTCTATTCTATCTGATCCTATTCAATTCTGATCCTAATCTGTTCTATTCTATCTGATCCTATTATATTCTATATGATCCTACTCTGTTCTATTCTGTCTGATCCTATTATATTATATTCTATCTGATCCTATCTGATGCTATTGTATTATTTTCTCTCATAGCACCATAGGGATAGAATACAGTACAGTATAGCACCATAGGGATAGAATATGGTACAGTATAGCACCATAGAGATAGAATACGGTACAGTATAGCACCATAGAGATAGAATACGGTACAGTATAGCACCATAGAGATAGAATACGGTACAGTATAGCACCATAGAGATAGAATACGGTACAGTATAGCACCATAGAGATAGAATTGTATTATTTTCTCTCATAGCACCATAGAGATAGAATACGGTACAGTATAGCACCATAGAGATAGAATATGGTACAGTATAGCACCACAGAGATAGAATATGGTACAGTATAGCACCATAGAGATAGAATATGGTACAGTATAGCACCGCAGTATAGAATATGGTACAGTATAGCACCATAGGGATAGAATATGGTACAGTATAGCACCATAGGGATAGAATATGGTACAGTATAGCACCATAGAGATAGAATACGGTACAGTATAGCACCATAGAGATAGAATATGGTACAGTATAGCACCATAGGGATAGAATACGGTACAGTATAGCACCATAGAGATAGAATATGGTACAGTATAGCACCATAGAGATAGAATTGTATTATTTTCTCTCATAGCACCATAGAGATAGAATGCGGTACAGTATAGCACCATAGAGATAGAATATGGTACAGTATAGCACCATAGAGATAGAATATGGTACAGTATAGCACCATAGAGATAGAATACGGTACAGTATAGCACCATAGAGATAGAATACGGTACAGTATAGCACCATAGAGATAGAATACGGTACAGTATAGCACCATAGAGATAGAATACGGTACAGTATAGCACCATAGGGATAGAATATGGTACAGTATAGCACCATAGAGATAGAATACGGTACAGTATAGCACCATAGGGATAGAATATGGTACAGTATAGCACCATAGAGATAGAATACGGTACAGTATAGCACCATAGAGATAGAATACGGTACAGTATAGCACCATAGAGATAGAATACGGTACAGTATAGCACCATAGAGATAGAATACGGTACAGTATAGCACCATAGAGATAGAATTGTATTATTTTCTCTCATAGCACCATAGAGATAGAATACGGTACAGTATAGCACCATAGAGATAGAATATGGTACAGTATAGCACCATAGAGATAGAATATGGTACAGTATAGCACCATAGAGATAGAATATGGTACAGTATAGCACCGCAGTATAGAATATGGTACAGTATAGCACCATAGGGATAGAATATGGTACAGTATAGCACCATAGGGATAGAATATGGTACAGTATAGCACCATAGAGATAGAATACGGTACAGTATAGCACCATAGAGATAGAATATGGTACAGTATAGCACCATAGGGATAGAATACGGTACAGTATAGCACCATAGAGATAGAATATGGTACAGTATAGCACCATAGAGATAGAATTGTATTATTTTCTCTCATAGCACCATAGAGATAGAATGCGGTACAGTATAGCACCATAGAGATAGAATATGGTACAGTATAGCACCATAGAGATAGAATATGGTACAGTATAGCACCATAGAGATAGAATATGGTACAGTATAGCACCATAGAGATAGAATACGGTACAGTATAGCACCATAGAGATAGAATATGGTACAGTATAGCACCGCAGTATAGAATATGGTACAGTATAGCACCATAGAGATAGAATATGGTACAGTATAGCACCATAGAGATAGAACACGGTACAGTATAGCACCATAGACATAGAATATGGTACAGTATAGCACCATAGAGATAGAATATGGTACAGTATAGCACCATAGAGATAGAATATGGTACAGTATAGCACCATAGAGATAGAATATGGTACAGTATAGCACCGCAGTATAGAATACGGTACAGTATAGCACCATAGAGATAGAACACGGTACAGTATAGCACCGCAGTATAGAATACGGTACAGTATAGCACCATAGAGATAGAATATGGTACAGTATAGCACCGCAGTATAGAATACGGTACAGTATAGCACCATAGAGATAGAATATGGTACAAGTATAGCACCGCAGTATAGAATACGGTACAGTATAGCACCATAGAGATAGAATATGGTACAGTATAGCACCATAGAGATAGAATATGGTACAGTATAGCACCATAGAGATAGAATATGGTACAGTATAGCACCATAGAGATAGAATATGGTACAGTATATCACCATAGAGATAGAATATGGTACAGTATAGCACCATAGAGATAGAATATGGTACAGTATAGCACCATAGAGATAGAATATGGTACAGTATAGCACCATAGAGATAGAATACAGTACAGTATAGCACCATAGAGATAGAATATGGTACAGTATAGCACCATAGAGATAGAAGACGGTACATTATAGCACCATAGAGATAGAATACAGTACAGTATAGCACCATAGAGATAGAACACGGTACATTATAGCACCGCAGTATAGAACACGGTACAGTATAGCACCGCAGTATAGAACACGGTACAGTAGAGCACCATAGAGATAGAAGACAGTACATTATAGCACCGCAGTATAGAATGTTCCCTAACGATTTCCTGCTTACCGGCTTTTCCTGTCGTCTCAGAGCAGAGCCTGTATTAGGTAGAGACATCTTCCTCCTCACGTCCACCATCCTCTTCCAGGATACTGCTGAGCTGCACATGATCAGCATTAGTAAAGTGAGAAACAGCTAAGTGTGGGGTGACCTTGATGCCAGTAATCAGATAGTTGTCTGAACTTTAACCTTAATATATGATCAACGCTGCTCTGGCCTGACTGACGCTGCTCTGGCCTGACTGACTCTGAGTCTGGCCTGACTGACGCTGAGTCTGGCCTGACTGATGCTGAATCTTGCCTGACTGACACTGACTCTAAGTCTGGCCTGACTGACTCTGAGTCTGGCCTGACTGACGCTGCTCTGGCCTGACTGACGCTGAGTCTGGCCCTACTGACGCTTCTCTGGCCTGACTGACGCTGCTCTGCCCTGACTGGTGCTGAGTCTGGCCTGACTGATGCTGATTCTGGCCTGACTGATGCTGAGTCTGGCCTGACTGATGCTGAGTCTGGCCTGACTGACGCTGAGTCTGGCCTGACTGATGCTGAATCTTGCCTGACTGACACTGACTCTGAGTCTGGCCTGACTGACTCTGAGTCTGGCCTGACTGACGCTGCTCTGGCCTGACTGACGCTGAGTCTGGCCCTACTGACGCTTCTCTGGCCTGACTGATGCTGCTCTGCCCTGACTGGTGCTGAGTCTGGCCTGACTGATGCTGATTCTGGCCTGACTGATGCTGAGTCTGGCCTGACTGATGCTGAGTCTGGCCTGACTGACGCTGAGTCTGGCCTGACTGATGCTGAATCTTGCCTGACTGACACTGACTCTGAGTCTGGCCTGACTGACTCTGAGTCTGGCCTGACTGATGCTGATTCTGGCCTGACTTACGCTGAGTCTGGCCTGACTGACTCTGATTCTGGCCTGACTGATGCTGATTCTGGCCTGACTAATGCTGAGTCTGGCCTGACTGATGCTGATTCTGGCCTGACTGAGTCTTTCATAACATGGCACACTGCATGGACGTCTGGCTGGGATTTCATTTCACCTCCTAATAAGTTTATCATGCTTCCAGTCAACTTTGATACCCCTCACTCTTTTTGTTGTTCAGGAAAGGGAGCAGAATGACATTTTCTGTTATTTTGTATCATACTGTATGTTGGTGCCAAAATGAGAGAGCCTCTGTCTATATGAACAAACTAACTAACATGGACGGTCCTGTAGCCTTGAGTGTTCATATCAGACATGACAGTGACCAAATGGTTTCACAGAGGAAATGGAGAATATTGATGAAGACTGTCTGGATTAAAGATAGCGGTAGCTGTGCGGTCTAAGAGCCATATAAGGGATGATGAGAGTATCTGAGAGCAAGCTGGTGGGGCCCTCCTTCAGCATCAGACCAAACCCATTCTCTGTCTCGGGTTGCTGTCTTGTGTTACTAAATGTTCTTCCAGAGATGAGCAATGCAAGTGGGGCTAGTCATACATCGATGTTGTCTGTCTCAGGGTCAAGTCTAGTCAGCCTGCCTCAACACCAATCCGACTTCGAGCTTACTCACTAAAGCCTACTTCGCTTGAGAAATTAGAAAAAAAACACAATAGTACTGTTTGTCCATTTTGAGGCGCCGTAGCCAGTATACACTTCCTCAAAATAGTCAGAATTAATCTAAGATGACTCAAGAAATCTGTCATAAAATTTTAGGTTTTTGCAGAGGAGATCTTAGTCAAGCAATTTTTCATCTAACTAAGATCTTTGGTGCAGTATTTCTAAAATGAAAACATTTGCATGAAAACGAGGTGTTGAATGACCACAAAGACTTTATTGAAGAATCCCTACTGTTGACCAATCACGAACAAGACCTAGGCTCCGAACTTCCGCTTGCCTTAGGGGGATTTGTTGTAGTTGCAGAGCAAGGCCAGTAGAAGTACGATGGATGTAGAACTATGGAGAGAAAGGCTGTTTTTAACCTCCGTCATGACATGGGGAATAAGACTGGATCGGCTCTTCTCAACCCTCTACTCTACCCTCTACTCTACTCTACCCTCTACCCTCTACTCTGCCCCTCTACTCTACCCTCTACTCTACCCTCTACTCTACTCTACTCTACTCTACCCTCTACTCTACTCTACCCTCTACTCTACTCTACCCTCTACTCTACCCCTCTACTCTACCCTCTATCTACTCTACTCTACCCTCTACTCTACTCTGCCCCTCTACTCTACCCTCTACTCTACTCTACCCTCTACTCTACTCTACTCTACCCCCTACTCTACTCTACCCTCTACTCTGCCCCTCTACTCTACCCTCTACTCTACCCTCTACTCTGCCCCTCTACTCTACTCTCTACTCTACTCTACCCTCTACTCTGCCCCTCTACTCTACCCTCTACTCTACACTCTACTCTACCCTCCACTCTACTCTACCCTCTACTCTGCCCCTCTACTCTACCCTCTACTCTACTCTACCCTCTACTCTACTCTACCCTCTACTCTACTCTACTCTGCCCCTCTACTCTACCCTTTACTCTACTCTACTCTACCCTCTACTCTACTCTACTCTACACTCTACTCTACCCTCTAATCTGCCCCTCTACTCTACCCTCTACTCTACTCTACCCTCTACTCTACTCTACCCTCTACTTTACCCTCTACTCTACTCTACCCTCTACTCTACCCTCTACTCTACTCTATACTCTACTCTACCCCTCTACTCTACTCTACCCTCTACCCTACCCTCTACTCTACCCTCTACTCTACCCTCTACTCTACCCTCTACCCTACCCTCTACTCTACCCTCTACTCTACTCTCTACACTACCCTCTACCCTCTACTCTACTCTACCCTCTACTCTACCCTCTACTTTACCCTCTACTCTACCCTCTACTCTACCCTCTACTCTACTCTACCCTCTACTCTACCCTCTACTTTACCCTCTACTCTACCCTCTACCCTACCCTACCCTCTACCCTACCCTCTACTCTACTCTACTCTACCCTCTACCCTACCCTCTACCCTACCCTCTACTCTACCCTCTACTTTACGCTCTACTCTACCCTCTAGTTTACCCTCTACCCTCTACTCTACCCTCTACTCTACCCTCTACTTTACCCTCTACTCTACCCTCTACTTTACCCTCTACTCTACCCTTTAATCTACCCTCTACCCTCTACTTTACCCTCTACTCTACCCTCTACTCTACTCTACCCTCTACTCTACCCTCTACTTTACCCTCTACCTCTGCCGAAGGGCTCTCAGGTAATCTACAGGGGAGAGGAACAGTTTTTGGTCCATTTCAGACATTAGTATTTCAGCACCAGTGCATCACTGGCTCTCTTCTTTACCTAGTTGGTTATTACACAAATACACAAGTTCTGAATATGACCTAGTTGGTTATTACAAAAATAGCTAAGTTATGGATATAACTTAATTGATTATTACACAAATAGCTAAGTTATGGATATAAGTTAATTGATTATTACACAAATAGCTAAGTTATGGATATAACTTAATTGATTATTACACAAATAGCTACATTCTGAATATGACCTAATTGATTATTACACAAATAGCTACATTCTGAATATGACCTAATTGATTATTACACTAATAGCTACATTCTGAATATGACCTAATTGATTATTACACAAATAGCTACATTCTGAATATGACCTAATTGATTATTACACAAATAGCTACATTCTGAATATGACCTAATTGATTATTACACAAATAGCTACATTCTGAATATGACCTAATTGATTATTACACAAATAGCTACATTCTGAATATGACCTAATTGATTATTACACAAATAGCTACATTCTGAATATGACCTAATTTGTTAAGTTCTGAATATGTTTTAAATATATATTTGTGGAGATACAAACCCTCACAGAGCCTCTATTGTCAACTCTTTTCGTTGGGACACGTCAACATTTCTGTCCTCTAGTTAAAGACTGTAATAACATAAACACACTTTCCTATTAGTTGACCTTTCGGTGCAACGTGATTACAATACTGTTGTTAACCAAACTGCTCTCTCTGTTTCCCTTTCTGGTTCTTCTGGTGCTTTTGTCCCCTCTGCAGAACTACTACAAGAGGGTTGTCTGCCACTGTGCAGTGTTGCATGAGAGCCTCTCACAAATAGGCTGACAGGAAAATGTACTGTAACACCATCTCTATACCCACCCTGATCCTGCACCCAACATTTCCCCTTTAGAAATGTATCTCTGTCAGTTTGTGTTTCGTCTTTGATGTCCTCAGTAGAATTGCTCTTGCACACACAATTACCTTTGCACCGCTTATTTGGTTGATGTCTCAAAAAAACGTCAATCCACCTTGGCACTTCGCCTGGGGAACAATCTAGAAACACTGGAGGGTACTACTCCAACAGGCCCTTGAGTTTGACTGCTGTGACTCAACCGCCGAGGCTCCTCTAAGTGGCTGCGATGTCTTGAATTAACTTCAATCGGTCCAATTTGATTGAATGTAATTATTGTAAACCTAAGACTCGGGGCAATTACTCTCTCATATGGTGTAGTAAAAGTGATGCTTGCTACCAACATAAATGCTGCGATATCTTTCAGTAGCTAGAAGACTATAAATTGCTACTGTACATGTCTGATATGTGGCAATATAGATACTTTATATTTAATTAATGCTGTCAATACCTTTGCACACTGCAAGTATAATAAGTACCCTACAGTTTAATAACAAGTTTTAGAACATACAGTATTGCATTATTCTAGCTCACAGGAGGTTGGTAGCACCTTAATTGAGGAGGACGGGCTCGTGGTAATGACTGAAGCAGAATAGGTGGAATGATATCAAATACATGGTTTCCGTGGTTTCCAGGTGTTTGATGACATTCCATTTGCCCCATTCCGGCCATTATTATGAGCCGTTGATGACTTGGTCTCATTGAGTCGTTGAGTGAGACAGGAAGTGAATCTATATTATAGTCTGCGGTCATTACATCCTCATATGGTGTCGATTTGTCTGGGGGGAGGAAGGAACCACAGGAAGCTGCTGAGGGGAGAACGGCTCTTAATAATGACCTGAATGGAACGAATGGAATGGCATCAAACACCTGGAAACCATGGAAACCATGTATTTGATACCGTTCCACCTATTGTGCTCCAGTCATTACCATGAGCCCATCCTCCCCGATTAAGGCACCAACCAACCACCTGCGGAAGGAACCCTCCATGTTCAGGTACTGCATGGACCTCTAGACTAGGACCCTCCTACAGTATGGACCCAGGGCCATTATAATGGCCTTCTCCATCCTCACAGACATCATACATATCAATACTACAGTATAGGGCATCAGTCTCAGGGCTGATAGGAGGGTTAGAGGGTGCTAGAGACTATATAGTAGATGACTATGTGTCACTATAGTATGTGTCATACAGTGTGTGCGAGTTAAATGGGAAATCAGACCTAGAATGACTTTTCTATAAATAGCTAGTCTATTATCATCGGTGTGGTTGTACAGTATGGAGAGGAGTGTTACTCAGAGCACTGCAGCAGTTTGGTCTCTACTCCATTCATCAGGACAGGGAAAGTGACACGTTCTCTCTTCTCACCAGACGTAGAAAGATGATCTATTCCTAATCTGGATGAAGTCACTGTTAGACAGTCTGTCATCTCACCCCCGCTCATCACTGGTCTACCATAGTATTACACCACTGGTCTACCGTAGTATTACACCACTGGTCTACCGTAGTATTACATCACTGGTCTACCGTAGTATTACATCACTGGTCTACCATAGTATTACATCACTGGTCTACCGTAGTATTACATCACTGGTCTACCGCAGTATTACATCACTGGTCTACCGTAGTATTACATCACTGGTCTACCGTAGTATTACATCACTGGTCTACCGTAGTATTACAACACTGGTCTACCATAGTATTACATCACTGGTCTACCATAGTATTACATCACTGGTCTACCGTAGTATTACATCACTGGTCTACCGGAGTATTACATCACTGGTCTACCGTAGTATTACATCACTGGTCTACCGTAGTATTACATCACTGGTCTACCATAGTATTACATCACTGGTCTACCATAGTATTACATCACTGGTCTACCATAGTATTACATCACTGGTCTACCATAGTATTACATCACTGGTCTACCGTAGTATTACATCACTGGTCTACCGTAGTATTACATCACTGGTCTACCATAGTATTACATCACTGGTCTAACGTAGTATTACATCACTGGTCTACCATAGTATTACATCACTGGTCTACCGTAGTATTACATCACTGGTCTACCACAGTATTACATCACTGGTCTACCGTAGTATTACATCACTGGTCTACCGTAGTATTACATCACTGGTCTACCGTAGTATTACAACACTGGTCTACCATAGTATTACATCACTGGTCTACCATAGTATTACATCACTGGTCTACCACAGTATTACATCACTGGTCTACCGTAGTATTACATCACTGGTCTACCGTAGTATTACATCACTGGTCTACCGTGGTATTACAACACTGGTCTACCATAGTATTACATCACTGGTCTACCATAGTATTACATCACTGGTCTACCGTAGTATTACATCACTGGTCTACCGGAGTATTACATCACTGGTCTACCGTAGTATTACATCACTGGTCTACCGTAGTATTACATCACTGGTCTACCATAGTATTACATCACTGGTCTACCATAGTATTACATCACTGGTCTACCATAGTATTACATCACTAGTCTACCGTAGTATTACATCACTGGTCTACCATAGTATTACATCACTGGTCTACCATAGTATTACATCACTGGTCTACCGTAGTATTACATCACTGGTTTACCATAGTATTACATCACTGGTCTAACGTAGTATTACATCACTGGTCTACCATAGTATTACATCACTGGTCTACCGTAGTATTACATCACTGGTCTACCATAGTATTACATCACTGGTCTACCATAGTATTACATCACTGGTCTACCATAGTATTACATCACTGGTCTACCGTAGTATTACATCACTGGTCTACCGTAGTATTACATCACTGGTCTACCATAGTATTACATCACTGGTCTACCATAGTATTACATCACTGGTCTACCATAGTATTACATCACTGGTCTACCGTAGTATTACATCACTGGTCTACCATAGTATTACATCACTGGTCTACCATAGTATTACATCACTGGTCTACCGTAGTATTACATCACTGGTTTACCATAGTATTACATCACTGGTCTAACGTAGTATTACATCACTGGTCTACCATAGTATTACATCACTGGTCTACCGTAGTATTACATCACTGGTCTACCATAGTATTACATCACTGGTCTACCATAGTATTACATCACTGGTCTACCATAGTATTACATCACTGGTCTACCATAGTATTACATCACTGGTCTACCGTAGTATTACATCACTGGTCTACCATAGTATTATATCACTGGTCTACCATAGTATTACATCACTGGTCTACCATAGTATTACATCACTTGTCTACCGTAGTATTACATCACTGGTCTACCATAGTATTACATCACTGGTCTAACGTAGTATTACATCACTGGTCTACCATAGTATTACATCACTGGTCTACCGTAGTATTACATCACTGGTCTACCATAGTATTACATCACTGGTCTACCATAGTATTACATCACTGGTCTACCATAGTATTACATCACTGGTCTACCATAGTATTACATCACTGGTCTACCGTAGTATTACATCACTGGTCTACCATAGTATTATATCACTGGTCTACCGTAGTATTACATCACTGGTCTACCATAGTATTACATCACTGGTCTACCGTAGTATTACATCACTGGTCTACCATAGTATTACATCACTGGTCTACCGTAGTATTACATCACTGGTCTACCATAGTATTACATCACTGGTCTACCGTAGTATTACATCACTGGTCTACCATAGTATTACATCACTGGTCTAACATAGTATTACATCACTGGTCTAACATAGTATTACATCACTGGTCTACCATAGTATTACATCACTGGTCTACCGTAGTATTACATCACTGGTCTACCATAGTATTATATCACTGGTCTACCGTAGTATTACATCACTGGTCTACCATAGTATTACATCACTGGTCTACCGTAGTATTACATCACTGGTCTACCATAGTATTACATCACTGGTCTACCGTAGTATTACATCACTGGTCTACCATAGTATTACATCACTGGTCTACCGTAGTATTACATCACTGGTCTACCATAGTATTACATCACTGGTCTAACATAGTATTACATCACTGGTCTAACATAGTATTACATCACTGGTCTACCATAGTATTACATCACTGGTCTACCATAGTATTACATCACTGGTCTACCATAGTATTACATCCTAGTGGGGAAAAAAAGCTCCCATGCGATCTGACTTGGAGAACCACGGGTTATACATACATAAAAATATGCAGCACACAGGAACGTCTATTAATATGCCATGGTGCAGTAATAAGAGTTATGTGATTCCGTATTGACCTCATGAAAAGGAAACATGAGATGTGAAATGAGAGGTATACTAAGGGACAATGGGGACAATGCATTATCATTGTGTTTTCTACTCGCTCACTGTGACCTAAAAATAGATCAATATAAATGGACTTTAGTTGAGTTTTTCACACCTTTATACAGATCATACAGTGGTTCACCCCTTAAAAGAAAATGGCTTTAAATCCTATATTTCCTGGAATGGCTTTAAATCCTATATTTCCTGAAATGGCTTTAAATCCCATATTTCCTGAAATGGCTGGTCATGGCTAATAGTATCCGCCTGAAGTGGGTCAGTGCCTCCAACGCTAATGCCGTCTACTCTACCCTCTACTCTAATGCCGTCTACTCTACCCTCTACTCTAATGCCGTCTACTCTACCCTCTACTCTAATGCCGTCTACTCTACCCTCTACTCTACCCTCTACTCTACCCTCTACTCTACCCTCTACTCTAATGCCGTCTACTCTACCCTCTACTCTACCCTCTACTCTACCCTCTACTCTAATGCCGTCTACTCTACCCTCTACTCTACCCTCTACTCTACCCTCTACTCTAATGCCGTCTACTCTACCCTCTACTCTAACGCCGTCTACTCTACCCTCTACTCTGATGCCGTCTACTCTACCCTCTACTCTAACGCCGTCTACTCTACCCTCTACTCTACCCTCTACTCTAATGCCGTCTACTCTACCCTCTACTCTAATGCCGTCTACTCTACCCTCTACTCTACCCTCTACTCTAATGCCGTCTACTCTACCCTCTACTCTACCCTCTACTCTAATGCCGTCTACTCTACCCTCTACTCTAATGCCGTCTACTCTACCCTCTACTCTAACGCCGTCTACTCTACCCTCTACTCTACCCTCTACTCTAATGCCGTCTACTCTACCCTCTACTCTAATGCCGTCTACTCTACCCTCTACTCTAATGCCGTCTACTCTACCCTCTACTCTACCCTCTACTCTAATGCCGTCTACTCTACCCTCTACTCTAATGCCGTCTACTCTACCCTCTACTCTAATGCCGTCTACTCTACCCTCTACTCTAATGCCGTCTACTCTACCCTCTACTCTGATGCCGTCTACTCTACCCTCTACTCTAACGCCGTCTACTCTACCCTCTACTCTAATGCTGTCTACTCTACCCTCTACTCTACCCTCTACTCTAACGCCGTCTACTCTACCCTCTACTCTAATGCCGTCTACTCTACCCTCTACTCTAATGCCGTCTACTCTACCCTCTACTCTACCCTCTACTCTAATGCCGTCTACTCTACCCTCTACTCTAACGCCGTCTACTCTACCCTCTACTCTAATGCCGTCTACTCTACCCTCTACTCTAATGCCGTCTACTCTACCCTCTACTCTGATGCCGTCTACTCTACCCTCTACTCTAATGCCGTCTACTCTACCCTCTACTCTAATGCCGTCTACTCTACCCTCTACTCTAATGCTGTCTACTCTACCCTCTACTCTACCCTCTACTCTAATGCCGTCTACTCTACCCTCTACTCTAACGCCGTCTACTCTACCCTCTACTCTAATGCCGTCTACTCTACCCTCTACTCTAATGCCGTCTACTCTACCCTCTACTCTGATGCCGTCTACTCTACCCTCTACTCTAATGCCGTCTACTCTACCCTCTACTCTAATGCCGTCTACTCTACCCTCTACTCTAATGCCGTCTACTCTATCCTCTACTCTAACGCCGTCTACTCTACCCTCTACTCTAACGCCGTCTACTCTACCCTCTACTCTAATGCCGTCTACTCTACCCTCTACTCTACCCTCTACTCTGATGCCGTCTACTCTACCCTCTACTCTAATGCCGTCTACTCTACCCTCTACTCTAACGCCGTCTACTCTACCCTCTACTCTAATGCCGTCTACTCTACCCTCTACTCTAATGCCGTCTACTCTACCCTCTACTCTAATGCCGTCTACTCTACCCTCTACTCTACCCTCTACTCTACCCTCTACTCTACCCTCTACTCTAACGCCGTCTACTCTACCCTCTACTCTACCCTTTACTCTACCCTCTACTCTAATGCCGTCTACTCTAATGCCCGTCTACTCTACCCTCTACTCTAATGCCGTCTACTCTACCTACCTACCCTCTACTCTAATGCCGTCTCGTCTACCCCTCTACTCTATGCCGTCTACTCTACCCTCTACTCTAATGCCGTCTACTCTACCCTCTACTCTAATGCCGTCTACTCTAGCCCTCTACTCTACCCTCTACTCTAATGCCGTCTACTCTACCCTCTACTCTAACGCTGTCCTACTCTACCCTCTACTCTACCCTCTACTCTACCCTCTACTCTAATGCTGTCTACTCTACCCTCTACTCTAATGCTGTCTACTCTACCCTCTACTCTACCCTCTACTCTAATGCCGTCTTTCCTCTCTCTTTAAGCACCTTCAACCTTCATGAGACTCTGTTATTGAAAGACTGCTGATTCAGGAAGTCCTGCTCAGCTCCTCCGGTACCCTGGTCGGGTTTCCTTACATGTTTGTGTTTTAGAAAAAACACACCAAAAATCTCTACCTTCTTTTTATGGACATTTGACTGGGTAGTCAGACTGGGTAGGTTAGGGTCAACGCAGATCAGACTGGGTAGGTCAGGGTCAATGCAGATCAGACTGGGTAGGTCAGGGTCAACGCAGATCAGACTGGGTAGGTCAGGGTCAACGCAGATCAGACTGGGTAGGTCAGGGTCAACGCAGATCAGACTGGGTAGGTCAGGGTCAACGCAGATCAGACTGGGTAGGTCAGGTGTCAACGCAGATCAGACTGGGTAGGTCAGGGTCAACGCAGATCAGACTGGGTAGGTCAGGGTCAACGCAGATCAGACTGGGTAGGTTAGGGTCAATGCAGATCAGACTGGGTAGGTCAGGTCAACGCAGATCAGACTGGGTAGGTTAGGGTCAATGCAGATCAGACTGGGTAGGTCAGGGTCAACGCAGATCAGACTGGGTAGGTTAGGGTCAACGCAGATCAGACTGGGTAGGTTAGGGTCAACGCAGATCAGACTGGGTAGGTCAGGGTCAACGCAGATCAGACTGGGTAGGTCAGGGTCAACGCAGATCAGACTGGGTAGGTCAGGGTCAACGCAGATCAGACTGGGTAGGTCAGGGTCAACGCAGATCAGGCTGGGTAGGTTAGGGTCAACGCAGATCAGACTGGGTAGGTCAGGGTCAATGCAGATCAGACTGGGTAGGTCAGGGTCAACGCAGATCAGACTGGGTAGGTCAGGGTCAACGCAGATCAGACTGGGTAGGTCAGGGTCAACGCAGATCAGACTGGGTAGGTCAGGGTCAACGCAGATCAGACTGGGTAGGTAAGGGTCAACGCAGATCAGACTGGGTAGGTCAGGGTCAACGCAGATCAGACTGGGTAGGTCAGGGTCAACGTAGATCAGACTGGGTAGGTTAGGGTCAACGCAGATCAGACTGGGTAGGTCAGGGTCAACGCAGATCAGACTGGGTAGGTTAGGGTCAACACAGATCAGACTGGGTAGGTTAGGGTCAACGCAGATCATACTGGGTAGGTCATGGTCAACGCAGATCAGACTGGGTAGGTCAGGGTCAACGCAGATCAGACTGGGTAGGTCAGGGTCAACGCAGATCAGACTGGGTAGGTTAGGGTCAACGCAGAAATGACTGTACGATAGTACGAATACAGGACAGTGTTATAATCAGTACAGTGTTATATACAGTACAGTGTTATAATCAGTACAGTGTTATAATCAGTACAGTGTTATAATCAGTACAGTGTTATAATCAGTACAGTGTTATCTGTAGTACAGTGTTATAATCAGTACAGTGTGATAATCAGTACAGTGTGATAATCAGTACAGTGTTATAATCAGTACAGTGTTATAATCAGTAGTGTTATAATCAGTACAGTGTTATAATCAGTACAGTGTTATAATCAGTACAGTGTTATAATCAGTACAGTGTGATAATCAGTACAGTGTTATAATCAGTACAGTGTGATAATCAGTACAGTGTTATAATCAGTACAGTGTGATAATCAGTACAGTGTGATAATCAGTGCAGTGTGATAATCAGTACAGTGTTATAATCAGTACAGTGTTATAATCAGTACAGTGTGATAATCAGTACAGTGTGATAATCAGTACAGTGTGATAATCAGTGCAGTGTGATAATCAGTACAGTGTTATAATCAGTACAGTGTTATAATCAGTACAGTGTGATAATCAGTACAGTGTGATAATCAGTACAGTGTGATAATCAGTACAGTGTGATAATCAGTACAGTGTTATCTACAGTACAGTGTGATAATCAGTACAGTGTGATAATCAGTACAGTGTTATAATCAGTACAGTGTGATAATCAGTACAGTGTTATAATCAGTAGTGTTATAATCAGTACAGTGTGATAATCAGTACAGTGTTATAATCAGTACAGTGTTATAATCAGTACAGTGTGATAATCAGTACAGTGTTATAATCAGTACAGTGTTATCTACAGTACAGTGTGATAATCAGTACAGTGTGATAATCAGTACAGTGTGATAATCAGTACAGTGTTATAATCAGTACAGTGTTATCTACAGTACAGTGTGATAATCAGTACAGTGTGATAATCAGTACAGTGTGATAATCAGTACAGTGTTATAATCAGTACAGTGTTATAATCAGTACAGTGTTATAATCAGTACAGTGTTATCTACAAGCCTGAGGATATCTCACCTGCTTAGTTCTTGAACCTCCATTTATCTGTTGTTAAACTAGCTCAGATGAGTGAAAGGCTTTAATAGCTTGAATAAAAAAAGAGCCACGTCTCACACACAATAATAGCCTACGTGACTGTTCAATCTCCTCTCATCATCTGGCCTTGTCTCGCTCTGGCTCCTGGCTATTGGTTTTGTTGTCACATAAAGTCATTGTTAAAACGTAACGGACCCTCATTGCCCGTTTCTGCGGCTGATAATGAGTTGTGATCCATCTACCACACAGCCATTCATCAGGATAGGGAAAGTGACACGTTCTCTCACGTTCTCAATGAGGGTCCGTTTCTCTGAGACGTAGAAAGAGAATCTATTCTATTCTAATCTGGATGAAGTCACTACTAGACAGTCCTTAATGTCTTCCAATTTGAGAATACACGGAGCTGGTCAAATTATTACTGGAAAATGTATTCTGATAAATACCACCAAAATCCATGAAAAATTATAAACCAAATCAATATGTATGTCAGCTTAGAGGTAAATGGTGGTTTCTTCCATGTCTTCTCTCTGGGGGGACCCTGTCTTCTCTCTGTGGGGGACCCTGTCTTCTCTCTGGGGGGGACCCTGTCTTCTCCCTGGGGGGGACCCTGTCTTCTCCCTGGGGTGGACCCTGTCTTCTCCCTGGGGGGATCCTGTCTCCTCTCTGGGGGGGACCCTGTCTTCTCTCTGTGGGGGACCCTGTCTTCTTTCTGTGGGGGACCCTGTCTTCTCTCTGGGGGGACCCTGTCTTCTCTCTGGGGGGGGACCCTGTCTTCTCTCTGTGGGGGACCCTGTCTTCTCTCTGGGGGGGACCCTGTCTTCTCTCTGTGGGGGACCCTGTCTTCTCTCTGGGGGGACCCTGTCTTCTCTCTGGGGGGGACCCTGTCTTCTCTCTGTGGGGCTGTCTTCTCTCTGGGGGTGGCTCTGTCTTCTCTCTGGGGGGGCTGTCTTCTCTCTGGGGTAGCTCTGTCTTCTCTCTGAGGGGGGGCTGTCTTCTCTCTGGGGGTGAGCACCTCAAAATATCTACTGCTTGAGCTCCTGTTCCTCTTATAGAAAATTAGCTTAAATGTATTGTGGAGCTCCTGCACATAAATATAAACAGTCCCGGCATCCAAAATGAGTACCGGAACCCAGGGGCGCAACTTTGGTTTTAGAAGTAGGTGGTGACATCATTTGTCATTTTTTCCCCACTCCTAACAGCCTACCCAACCGCTCGGAGGCGTCTGCATGGTCCTAAAGCACACCGTTGCTTCGTTTTGTATCACATTCCAATGATAAAACTAGGGGGGAACAAAAATGCAATTCCAAAATGTACGTTCCCAGTGAAAGTTTTTGAGAATACACGGAGCTGGTCAAATTATTACTGGAAAATTTATTCTGATAAATACCACCAAAATCCATGAAAAATTATAAACCAAATCAATATGTATGTCAGCTTAGAGGTAAATGGTGGTTTCTTCCCTGTCTTCTCTCTGGGGGGGACCCTGTCTTCTCTCTGTGGGCGACCCTGTCTTCTCTCTGGGGGGGACCCTGTCTTCTCCCTGGGGGGGACCCTGTCTTTTCCCTGGGGGGGACCCTGTCTTCTCTCTGTGGGGGACCCTGTCTTCTTTCTGTGGGGGACCCTGTCTTCTCTCTGGGGGGACCCTGTCTTCTCTCTGGGGGGGACCCTGTCTTCTCTCTGTGGGGGACCCTGTCTTCTCTCTGGGGGGACCCTGTCTTCTCTCTGTGGGGGACCCTGTCTTCTCTCTGGGGGGACCCTGTCTTCTCTCTGGGGGGGACCCTGTCTTCTCCCTGGGGAGGGGGGCTGTCTTCTCTCTGGGGGTGGCTCTGTCTTCTCTCTGGGGGGGATGTCTTCTCTCTGTGGGGGCTGTCTTCTCTCTGGGGGTGGCTCTGTCTTCTCTCTGGGGGGGCTGTCTTCTCTCTGGGGTGGCTCTGTCTTCTCTCTGAGGGGGGGCAGTCTTCTCTCTGGGGGTGAGCACCTCAAAATATCTACTGCTTGAGCTCCTGTTCCTCTTATAGAAAATGAGCTTAAATGTATTGTGGAGCTCCTGCACATAAATATAAACAGTCCCGGCACCCAAAATGAGTACCGGAACCCAGGGGCGCAACTTTGGTTTTAGAAGTAGGTGGTGACATCATTTGTCATTTTTTCCCCACTCCTAACAGCCTACCCAACCGCTCGGAGGCGTCTGCATGGTCCTAAAGCACACCGTTGCTTCGTTTTGTATCACATTCCAATGATAAAACTAGGGGGGAACAAAAATGCAATTCCAAAATGTACGTTCCCAGTGAAAGTTGTGCCCCCACTGGTCTAAGTCCCTGCATCGCAGTGCTAGCTGTGCCACTAGAGATTCTGGGTTTGAGTTCAGGCTCTGTCGCAGCCGGACACAACCGGGAGACCCATGGGGCGGAGCACAATTGGCCCAGGGTCGTCCGGTTAGGGGAGGGTTTGGCCGGCAGGGATGTCCTTGTCCCATTGCACACTAGCGACTCCTGTGGTGTGCCGGGCTCTGTGCACGCTGACACGGTCGCCAAGTGTACGGTGTTTCCTCCGACACATTGGTGCGGCTGGCTTCCAGGTTAACTGGGGGTTGTGTCAAGAAGCAGTGCGGCTTGGTTGGGTTGTGCTTCGGAGGACGCTTGGCTCTTGACCTTCGCCTCTCCCGGGGTGAACAGGCAGTGGCTCGGGTGGTTATTGATCTTTTTGGCCTTCCTGTGACATTGGGTGGTGTAGGTGTCCTGGCGGGAAGGTAGTTTGCCCCCGGTGATGCGTTGTGCAGACCGCACCACCCTCTGGAGAGCCCTGAGGTTGTGGGCGGTGCAGTTAGCGTACCGGGCGGTGATAGAGCCCGGCAGGATGCTCTCGATTGTGCACCTGTAAAGGTTAGTGAGGGTTTTCGGTGACAAGCCACATTTTCTCAGCCTTCTTCACCACACTGTCTGTGTGCATGGATCATTTCAGTTTGTCGGTGATATGTAAACCAAGGAACTTAAACTTTCCACTTTCTCCACTGTGGTCCCCTCGATGTGGATAGGGGGGTGCTCCCTTTGCTGTTTCCTGTCCACGATCATATGCACTGTAGGTTACAGGTTACAAATAGCTATATAACATGTAGTCGAAGGCCTATTAGACTGCAAATGATTGTTGTTTGTTCCTGAACTGTCCGAATGACAGAGCTGCCCTCCAGCACCACCAGTCGAGGTAGTGAGAACACTGTGTGAATGACAGAGCTGCCCTCCAGCACCACCAGTCGGGGTAGTGAGAACACTGTCCGAATGACAGAGCTGCCCTCCAGCACCACCAGTCGGGGTAGTGAGAACACTGTGTGAATGACAGAGCTGCCCTCCAGCACCACCAGTCGGGGTAGTGAGAACACTGTGTGAATGACAGAGCTGCCCTCCAGCACCACCAGTCGGGGTAGTGAGAACACTGTGTGAATGACAGAGCTGCCCTCCAGCACCACCAGTCGGGGTAGTGAGAACACTGTGTGAATGACAGAGCTGCCCTCCAGCACCACCAGTCGGGGTAATGAGAACACTGTGTGAATGACAGAGCTGCCCTCCAGCACCACCAGTCGGGGTAGTGAGAACACTGTGTGAATGACAGAGCTGCCCTCCAGCACCACCAGTCGGGGTAGTGAGAACACTGTGTGAATGACAGAGCTGCCCTCCAGCACCACCAGTCGGGGTAGTGAGAACACTGTGTGAATGACAGAGCTGCCCTCCAGCACCACCAGTCGGGGTAGTGAGAACACTGTGTGAATGACAGAGCTGCCCTCCAGCACCACCAGTCGGGGTAATGAGAACACTGTGTGAATGACAGAGCTGCCCTCCAGCACCACCAGTCGGGGTAGTGAGAACACTGTCCGAATGACAGAGCTGCCCTCCAGCACCACCAGTCGGGGTAGTGAGAACACTGTCCGAATGACAGAGCTGCCCTCCAGCACCACCAGTCGGGGTAGTGAGAACACTGTGTGAATGACAGAGCTGCCCTCCAGCACCACCAGTCGGGGTAGTGAGAACACTGTGTGAATGACAGAGCTGCCCTCCAGCACCACCAGTCGGGGTAGTGAGAACACTGTGTGAATGACAGAGCTGCCCTCCAGCACCACCAGTCGAGGTAGTGAGAACACTGTGTGAATGACAGAGCTGCCCTCCAGCACCACCAGTCGGGGTAGTGAGAACACTGTCCGAATGACAGAGCTGCCCTCCAGCACCACCAGTGCTGTCATTCGGACAGTGTTCTCACAGTGAGAACACTGTGTGAATGACAGAGCTGCCCTCCAGCACCACCAGTCGGGGTAGTGAGAACACTGTGTGAATGACAGAGCTGCCCTCCAGCACCACCAGTCGGGGTAGTGAGAACACTGTGTGAATGACAGAGCTGCCCTCCAGCACCACCAGTCGGGGTAATGAGAACACTGTGTGAATGACAGAGCTGCCCTCCAGCACCACCAGTCGGGGTAGTGAGAACACTGTGTGAATGACAGAGCTGCCCTCCAGCACCACCAGTCGGGGTAGTGAGAACACTGTGTGAATGACAGAGCTGCCCTCCAGCACCACCAGTCGGGGTAGTGAGAACACTGTGTGAATGACAGAGCTGCCCTCCAGCACCACCAGTCGGGGTAATGAGAACACTGTGTGAATGACAGAGCTGCCCTCCAGCACCACCAGTCGGGGTAGTGAGAACACTGTCCGAATGACAGAGCTGCCCTCCAGCACCACCAGTCGGGGTAGTGAGAACACTGTCCGAATGACAGAGCTGCCCTCCAGCACCACCAGTCGGGGTAGTGAGAACACTGTGTGAATGACAGAGCTGCCCTCCAGCACCACCAGTCGGGGTAGTGAGAACACTGTGTGAATGACAGAGCTGCCCTCCAGCACCACCAGTCGGGGTAGTGAGAACACTGTGTGAATGACAGAGCTGCCCTCCAGCACCACCAGTCGAGGTAGTGAGAACACTGTGTGAATGACAGAGCTGCCCTCCAGCACCACCAGTCGGGGTAGTGAGAACACTGTCCGAATGACAGAGCTGCCCTCCAGCACCACCAGTGCTGTCATTCGGACAGTGTTCTCACAGTGAGAACACTGTGTGAATGACAGAGCTGCCCTCCAGCACCACCAGTCGGGGTAGTGAGAACACTGTGTGAATGACAGAGCTGCCCTCCAGCACCACCAGTCGGGGTAGTGAGAACACTGTGTGAATGACAGAGCTGCCCTCCAGCACCACCAGTCGGGGTAATGAGAACACTGTGTGAATGACAGAGCTGCCCTCCAGCACCACCAGTCGGGGTAGTGAGAACACTGTCCGAATGACAGAGCTGCCCTCCAGCACCACCAGTCGGGGTAGTGAGAACACTGTCCGAATGACAGAGCTGCCCTCCACCACCAGTCGGGGTAGTGAGAACACTGTGTGAATGACAGAGCTGCCCTCCAGCACCACCAGTCGGGGTAGTGAGAACACTGTGTGAATGACAGAGCTGCCCTCCAGCACCACCAGTCGGGGTAGTGAGAACACTGTGTGAATGACAGAGCTGCCCTCCAGCACCACCAGTCGGGGTAATGAGAACACTGTGTGAATGACAGAGCTGCCCTCCAGCACCACCAGTCGGGGTAGTGAGAACACTGTGTGAATGACAGAGCTGCCCTCCAGCACCACCAGTCAGGGTAGTGAGAACACTGTGTGAATGACAGAGCTGCCCTCCAGCACCACCAGTCGGGGTAGTGAGAACACTGTGTGAATGACAGAGCTGCCCTCCAGCACCACCAGTCAGGGTAATGAGAACACTGTGTGAATGACAGAGCTGCCCTCCAGCACCACCAGTCGGGGTAATGAGAACACTGTGTGGCATCCTTACCTTTTTTTAATTCAAGCCAAATTAGTGTCCACACCTCTTCCAAATGAACCTCTTCTTGTGAACGGCTGTATTAGTAATTTAGAGCAATAGTGGACCTAAGTGATTCCAAAATGTTTATTAGGCCTCAGGAGGAGTAAACACCCATCCAGGTGACTTGCCTTTATTCATGTTGTGCAATGCAGGTTTGATTTCACTGAGAGAGACTTGGGCTTTTTTAATATCAGATCCTGTCTGTCCTTTCAACCCCACGAAGGGCGTTCCCATCACTTAAAATAACCACCATCAAGATCTGTTGCCTACATCTAACAGGCCTACTCATCACTTACTATCATTATTACAAATAGAAGATTATCAATAGAAGATTATCAATTCTCACAATGGGGCTCGTTTAGTAAAGTTAGATAAAAGCTGCATAAATGTCTGGATGTGATTCAGCCTGGATTTGAACCAGGGACTGTAGTCACACCTCTTGTACTGAGATTCAGTGCCTTAGACCGCTGCACCACTCAGGAGCCCGAGGTCTCACCAATCAGGACTGGTCTACTGTGACCAGCAGACTGTTTTAATGACTATTGTGGGAGTGACTATTTGTACTATTGTACAGGGCACCCTTCTTCAATCCAGCCCGTCTTCTCTCTGCTCAGCATAGCACTGGCAGTGCCCACAGGAGCCCCACAGATACAAGGTGACAGGGAGTGAAAAGAGGACAGAGAGGGGGTGAGAGAGAGAGAGAGAGAGAGAGAGAGAGAGAGAGAGAGAGAGAGAGAGAGAGAGAGAGAGAGAGAAGGGTATTCTGGGTATTTAGCTGCCTGAGGAGAAGACTGGGAGTGTCTGGGTATTCAGCTGCCTGAGGAGAAGACTGGGAGTTTCTGGGTATTCAGCTGTCTGAGGAGAAGACTGGGAGTGTCTGGGTATACAGCTGTCTGAGGAGAAGACTGGGAGTGTCTGGGTATTCAGCTGCCTGAGGAGAAGACTGGGGGTGTCTGGGTACTCAGCTGCCTGAGGAGAAGACTGGGAGTGTCTGGGTATTCAGCTGTCTGAGGAGAAGACTGGGAGTGTCTGGGTATTCAGCTGCCTGAGGAGAAGACTGGGAGTTTCTGGGTATTCAGCTGTCTGAGGAGAAGACTGGGAGTGTCTGGGTATACAGCTGTCTGAGGAGAAGACTGGGAGTGTCTGGGTATTCAGCTGCCTGAGGAGAAGACTGGGGGTGTCTGGGTACTCAGCTGCCTGAGGAGAAGACTGGGAGTGTCTGGGTATTCAGCTGTCTGAGGAGAAGACTGGGAGTGTCTGGGTATTCAGCTGCCTGAGGAGAAGACTGGGAGTGTCTGGGTATACAGCTGTCTGAGGAGAAGACTGGGAGTGTCTGGGTATTCAGCTGCCTGAGGAGAAGACTGGGGGTGTCTGGGTACTCAGCTGCCTGAGGAGAAGACTGGGAGTGTCTGGGTATTCAGCTGTCTGAGGAGAAGACTGGGAGTGTCTGGGTATTCAGCTGTCTGAGGAGAAGACTGGGAGTGTCTGGGTATACAGCTGTCTGAGGAGAAGACTGGGAGTGTCTGGGTATTCAGCTGTCTGAGGAGAAGACTGGGGGTGTCTGGGTACTCAGCTGCCTGAGGAGAAGACTGGGAGTGTCTGGGTATTCAGCTGTCTGAGGAGAAGACTGGGAGTGTCTGGGTATTCAGCTGCCTGAGGAGAAGACTGGGGGTGTCTGGGTACTCAGCTGCCTGAGGAGAAGACTGGGAGTGTCTGGGTATTCAGCTGTCTGAGGAGAAGACTGGGAGTGTCTGGGTATTCAGCTGCCTGAGGAGAAGACTGGGAGTTTCTGGGTATTCAGCTGTCTGAGGAGAAGACTGGGAGTGTCTGGGTATACAGCTGTCTGAGGAGAAGACTGGGAGTGTCTGGGTATTCAGCTGCCTGAGGAGAAGACTGGGGGTGTCTGGGTACTCAGATGCCTGAGGAGAAGACTGGGAGTGTCTAGGTTCTCAACTGCCTCAGGAGAAGACTGGGAGTGTCTATAATAATCTGCCTGAGCAGAAGACTGGGAGTGTCTAGGTTCTCAACTGCCCCAGGAGAAGACTGGGAGTGTCTATAATAATCTGCCTGAGCAGAAGACTGGGAGTGTCTAGGTTCTCAACTGCCTCAGGAGAAGACTGGGGGTGTCTGGGTACTCAGCTGCCTGAGGAGAAGACTGGGAATGTATATTTTCATCTTCCTGAGGAGAAGACTGGGAGTGTCTGGGTATTCAGCTACCTGAGGAGAAGACTGGCAGTGTCTATTTTCATCTGCATGAGGAGAAGACTGGGAGTGTCTATATTCAGCTGCCTGCGGAGAAGCCTGGGAGTCTGTGTATTCAGCTGCCTGGGGAGAAGACTGGGAGTGTCTATTTTCAGCTGCCTGTGGAGAAGACTGGGAGTGTCTATATTCAGCTGCCTGGGGAGAAGACTGGGAGTGTCTGGGTATTCAGCTGCCTGAGGAGAAGACTGGGGGTGTCTGGGTACTCAGCTGCCTGAGGAGAAGACTGGGAGTGTCTGGGTATTCAGCTGTCTGAGGAGAAGACTGGGAGTGTCTGGGTATACAGCTGTCTGAGGAGAAGACTGGGAGTTTCTGGGTATTCAGCTGTCTGAGGAGAAGACTGGGAGTGTCTGGGTATACAGCTGTCTGAGGAGAAGACTGGGAGTGTCTGGGTATTCAGCTGCCTGAGGAGAAGACTGGGGGTGTCTGGGTACTCAGCTGCCTGAGGAGAAGACTGGGAGTGTCTGGGTATTCAGCTGTCTGAGGAGAAGACTGGGAGTGTCTGGGTATTCAGCTGCCTGAGGAGAAGACTCGGAGTGTCCATAATAATCTGCCTGAGCAGAAGACTGGGAGTGTCTAGGTTCTCAACTGCCTCAGGAGAAGACTGGGAGTGTCTATAATAATCTGCCTGAGCAGAAGACTGGGAGTGTCTAGGTTCTCAACTGCCCCAGGAGAAGACTGGGAGTGTCTATAATAATCTGCCTGAGCAGAAGACTGGGAGTGTCTAGGTTCTCAACTGCCTCAGGGGAAGACTGGGGGTGTCTGGGTACTCAGCTGCCTGAGGAGAAGACTGGGAATGTATATTTTAATCTTCCTGAGGAGAAGACTGGGAGTGTCTGGGTATTCAGCTGTCTGACGAGAAGACTGGGAGTGTCTGGCTATTCAGCTGCCTGAGGAGAAGACTGGGAGTGTCTGGGTATTCAGCTGCCTGAGCAGAAGACAGGGATGTCTGGGTATTCTGCTGGCTGAAGAGGAGACTGGTAGTGTCTGGGTATTCAGCTGCCTGAGGAGAAGACTGGCAGTGTCTATTTTCATCTGCCTGAGGAGAAGACTGGGAGTGTCTATATTCAGCTGCCTGCGGAGAAGCCTGGGAGTCTCTGTGTATTCAGCTGCCTGGGGAGAAGACTGGGAGTGTCTATTTTCAGCTGCCTGTGGAGAAGACTGGGAGTGTCTATATTCAGCTGCCTGGGGAGAAGACTGGGAGTGTCTGGGTATTCAGCTGCCTGAGGAGAAGACTGGGGGTGTCTGGGTACTCAGCTGCCTGAGGAGACTGGGAGTGTCTGGGTATTCAGCTGTCTGAGGAGAAGACTGGGAGTGTCTGGGTATTCAGCTGCCTGAGGAGAAGACTCGGAGTGTGCATAATAATCTGCCTGAGCAGAAGACTGGGAGTGTCTAGGTTCTCAACTGCCTCAGGAGAAGACTGGGAGTGTCTATAATAATCTGCCTGAGCAGAAGACTGGGAGTGTCTAGGTTCTCAATTGCCTCAGGAGAAGACTGGGGGTGTCTGGGTACTCAGCTGCCTGAGGAGAAGACTGGGAATGTATATTTTCATCTTCCTGAGGAGAAGACTGGGAGTGTCTGGGTATTCAGCTGTCTGACGAGAAGACTGGGAGTTTCTGGGTATTCAGCTGTCTGAGGAGAAGACTGGGAGTGTCTGGGTATTCAGCTGCCTGAGGAGAAGACTGGGAGTTTCTGGGTATTCAGCTGTCTGAGGAGAAGACTGGGAGTGTCTGGGTATACAGCTGTCTGAGGAGAAGACTGGGAGTTTCTGGGTATTCGGCTGTCTGAGGAGAAGACTGGGAGTGTCTGGGTATACAGCTGTCTGAGGAGAAGACTGGGAGTGTCTGGGTATTCAGCTGCCTGAGGAGAAGACTGGGGGTGTCTGGGTACTCAGCTGCCTGAGGAGAAGACTGGAAGTGTCTGGGTATTCAGCTGCCTGAGGAGAAGTCTCGGAGTGTCCATAATAATCTGCCTGAGCAGAAGACTGGGAGTGTCTAGGTTCTCAACTGCCTCAGGAGAAGACTGGGAGTGTCTATAATAATCTGCCTGAGCAGAAGACTGGGAGGGTCTAGGTTCTCAACTGCCCCAGGAGAAGACTGGGAGTGTCTATAATAATCTGCCTGAGCAGAAGACTGGGAGTGTCTAGGTTCTCAACTGCCTCAGGAGAAGACTGGGGGTGTCTGGGTACTCAGCTGCCTGAGGAGAAGACTGGGAATGTATATTTTCATCTTCCTGAGGAGAAGACTGGGAGTGTCTGGGTATTCAGCTGTCTGACGAGAAGACTGGGAGTGTCTGGCTATTCAGCTGCCTGAGGAGAAGACTGGGAGTGTCTGGGTATTCAGCTGCCTGAGCAGAAGACAGGGATGTCTGGGTATTCTGCTGGCTGAGGAGAAGACTGGTAGTGTCTGGGTATTCAGCTGCCTGAGGAGAAGACTGGCAGTGTCTATTTTCATCTGCCTGAGGAGAAGACTGGGAGTGTCTATATTCAGCTGCCTGCGGAGAAGCCTGGGAGTCTCTGTGTATTCAGCTGCCTGGGGAGAAGACTGGGAGTGTCTATTTTCAGCTGCCTGTGGAGAAGACTGGGAGTGTCTATATTCAGCTGCCTGGGGAGAAGACTGGGAGTGTCTGGGTATTCAGCTGCCTGAGGAGAAGACTGGGAATATCTATATTCAGCTGCCTGGGGAGAAGACTGGGAGTGTCTGGGTATTCAGCTGCCTGAGGAGAAGACTGGGAGTGTCTATATTCATCTGCCTGAGGAGAAGCCTGGAAGTGTCTAGGTTCTCAACTGCCTCAGGAGAAGACTGGGAGTGTCCATAATAATCTGCCTGAGCAGAAGACTGGGAGTGTCTAGGTTCTCAACTGCCTCAGGAGAAGACTGGGAGTGTCTATAATAATCTGCCTGAGCAGAAGACTGGGAGTGTCTGGGTATTCAGCTGTCTGACGAGAAGACTGGGAGTGTCTGGCTATTCAGCTGCCTGAGGAGAAGACTGGGAGTTTCTGGGTATTCAGCTGTCTGAGGAGAAGACTGGGAGTGTCTGGGTATACAGCTGTCTGAGGAGAAGACTGGGAGTTTCTGGGTATTCGGCTGTCTGAGGAGAAGACTGGGAGTGTCTGGGTATACAGCTGTCTGAGGAGAAGACTGGGAGTGTCTGGGTATTCAGCTGCCTGAGGAGAAGACTGGGGGTGTCTGGGTACTCAGCTGCCTGAGGAGAAGACTGGGAGTGTCTGGGTATTCAGCTGTCTGAGGAGAAGACTGGAAGTGTCTGGGTATTTAGCTGCCTGAGGAGAAGTCTCGGAGTGTCCATAATAATCTGCCTGAGCAGAAGACTGGGAGTGTCTAGGTTCTCAACTGCCTCAGGAGAAGACTGGGAGTGTCTATAATAATCTGCCTGAGCAGAAGACTGGGAGGGTCTAGGTTCTCAACTGCCCCAGGAGAAGACTGGGAGTGTCTATAATAATCTGCCTGAGCAGAAGACTGGGAGTGTCTAGGTTCTCAACTGCCTCAGGAGAAGACTGGGGGTGTCTGGGTACTCAGCTGCCTGAGGAGAAGACTGGGAATGTATATTTTCATCTTCCTGAGGAGAAGACTGGGAGTGTCTGGGTATTCAGCTGTCTGACGAGAAGACTGGGAGTGTCTGGCTATTCAGCTGCCTGAGGAGAAGACTGGGAGTGTCTGGGTATTCAGCTGCCTGAGCAGAAGACAGGGATGTCTGGGTATTCTGCTGGCTGAGGAGAAGACTGGTAGTGTCTGGGTATTCAGCTGCCTGAGGAGAAGACTGGCAGTGTCTATTTTCATCTGCCTGAGGAGAAGACTGGGAGTGTCTATATTCAGCTGCCTGCGGAGAAGCCTGGGAGTCTCTGTGTATTCAGCTGCCTGGGGAGAAGACTGGGAGTGTCTATTTTCAGCTGCCTGTGGAGAAGACTGGGAGTGTCTATATTCAGCTGCCTGGGGAGAAGACTGGGAGTGTCTGGGTATTCAGCTGCCTGAGGAGAAGACTGGGAATATCTATATTCAGCTGCCTGGGGAGAAGACTGGGAGTGTCTGGGTATTCAGCTGCCTGAGGAGAAGACTGGGAGTGTCTATATTCATCTGCCTGAGGAGAAGCCTGGAAGTGTCTAGGTTCTCAACTGCCTCAGGAGAAGACTGGGAGTGTCCATAATAATCTGCCTGAGCAGAAGACTGGGAGTGTCTAGGTTCTCAACTGCCTCAGGAGAAGACTGGGAGTGTCTATAATAATCTGCCTGAGCAGAAGACTGGGAGTGTCTGGGTATTCAGCTGTCTGACGAGAAGACTGGGAGTGTCTGGCTATTCAGCTGCCTGAGGAGAAGACTGGGAGTGTCTGGGTATTCAGCTGCCTGAGCAGAAGACAGGGATGTCTGGGTATTCTGCTGGCTGAGGAGAAGACTGGCAGTATCTATTTTCAACTGCCTGAGGAGAAGACTGGGAGTGCCTGGGTATTCAGCTGCCTGTGGAGAAGACTGGGAGTGTCTATATTCAGCTGCCTGGGGAGAAGCCTGGGAGTCTCTGTGTATTCAGCTGCCTGGGGAGAAGACTGGGAGTGTCTGGGTATTCAGCTGCCTGAGGAGAAGCCTAGGAATGTCTATATTCAGCTGCCTGGGGAGAAGACTGGGAGTGTCTGGGTATTCAGCTGCCTGAGGAGAAGTCTGGGAGTGTCTATATTCAGCTGCCTGGGGAGAAGACTGGGAGTGTCTGGGTATTCAGCTGCCTGAGGAGAAGACTGGGAGTGTCTATATTCAGCTGCCTGGGGAGAAGACTGGGAGTGTCTGGGTATTCAGCTGCCTGAGGAGAAGCCTGGGAGTGTCTGGGTATTCAGCTGCCTGGGGAGAAGACTGGGAGTGTCTGGGTATTCAGCTGCCTGCGGAGAGGACTGGGAGTGTGTGTGTGTGTGTGTGTGTGTGTGTGTGTGTGTGTGTGTGTGTGTGTGTGTGTGTGTGTGTGTGTGTGTGTGTGTGTGTGTGTGTGTGTGTGTGTGTGTGTGCTTTGGGAGGGTTCTCTGAGGTGGCCATTGCCACCAGAAATCAAGCAGATCAGTGTTTGGGTGACGGAGAAAGGAGAGAGGGAGAGAAATAAGAGAGAGAGAGAGACAAGGGGAGAGAGAGAGAGAGAGAGACAGGGGGAGAGGGAGATGGAGATGGAGAGAGAGAGACAAGGGGAGAGGGAGAGAAATAGAGAGAGAGAGCGAGAGGGAGAGAAATAGAGAGAGAGAGACAAGGGGAGAGGGTGGGCCACCGCTTGGATTGTCTTCTATCTCCTCAAGGCATGTGTGCTGCGCTTGCATCATGCAGATATCTGGCTTCATTTTTCCTCACTAGATGGGATTGTTTGGAATGGGATGCAGAAAAACTGATGCCCTTTTTGGCATGTTATACGACAACTAGAGTGTATGGCAGGTTTGTCTAATGTCCGTTGGTGGATATGCATGCATGTATTTTTGCTTGTGTGCGTGTGTGTGTGTATTTATGTGTGTGTGTACATGTTTGCATATTTAAGTATCTGATATGCGTGTGTGTGTGTGTGTGTGTAATCATAATAATTATGCTGAATCCCAAACCAATGGGCAGCTGTCCAGACAGTCCGTTCAGATCTTCGGCATAGTGCCTAAAGGGATGGTTTGCGGATTTAATATTTAGTGTGGGGTTTGGGAATACGTGTGGTTCCTCTAGGACCGCCCCATGTGATACACGTACTGCTCGAAAGCAGTTCCACACACTCCCTTCCCCCTGGTCTGTCTGTGAGGTAATGCAGTCTCTGTTGCTAGGGGGAACAGAGGTGTTTCTGTTAGGCTTATCTGTCCTATATAAAGACTCCATTGATGGGTTTACAAATATTCCGTGGACTGACTGAGAATTTCATCCGTGGGTCACTGCATCAGCTATACTGGAGAAAGTGACTCCAGGACCTATTTGTAGATTATGAATGCTGTTCTGAATGCTGTTCTGAATGCTGTTCTGAATGCTGTTCTGAATGCTGTTATGAATGCTGTTATGAATGCTGTTATGAATGCTGTTATGAATGTGTAATACATATGTTTTGAACAGTTCCAGGTTTATGACCACACTGGTAGTGATGAAGTCAGAATGCTGTTCTGAATGCTGTTCTGAATGCTGTTATGAATGCTGTTATGAATGTGTAATACATATGTTTTGAACAGTTCAGGGTTTATGACCACACTGGTAGTGATGAAGTCAGAATGCTGTTATGAATGCTGTTATGAATGCTGTTATGAATGCTGTTATGAATGCTGTTATGAATGCTGTTATGAATGCTGTTATGAATGCTGTTATGAATGTGTAATACATATGTTTTGAACAGTTCCAGGTTTATGACCACACTGGTAGTGATGAAGTCAGAATGCTGTTCTGAATGCTGTTATGAATGCTGTTATGAATGCTGTTATGAATGTGTAATACATATGTTTTGAACAGTTCAGGGTTTATGACCACACTGGTAGTGATGAAGTCAGAATGCTGTTCTGAATGCTGTTCTGAATGCTGTTCTGAATGCTGTTCTGAATGCTGTTCTGAATGCTGTTCTGAATGCTGTTCTGAATGTGTAATACATATGTTTTGAACAGTTCCAGGTTTATGACCACACTGGTAGTGATGAAGTCAGAATGCTGTTATGAATGCTGTTATGAATGCTGTTATGAATGCTGTTCTGAATGCTGTTCTGAATGTGTAATACATATGTTTTGAACAGGTCCAGGTTTATGACCACACTGGTAGTGATGAAGTCAGAATGCTGTTATGCGTGTGTTGTGTTTAGTTCCGGGTCCCAACATCCTAGCTATTTTGTCCTGTGATTTAATGTGACATATTGGCACAGCACCTCACCCTTTAAGGGTGGCCTGGACACCCTAAAGCTTGTTCACGTGTACTGACCCACCCCCTGTGTCGACCCATCACTCATCCATATATTTATATATTCTTATTCCTTTACTTATAATCTTGTGTATTATGTATTTGTTGTGGAATATTTAGATTACTTGTTAGATATTGCTGCACTGTCAGAACTAGAAGCACAAGCATTTTGCTACACCTGCAATAACATCTGCCAACCGTGTGAATGTAACAAATAACATTTGATTTGATTTTGATTTGAAGCCTGGGATTCGGGTTAATGTATATACAGTTGAAGTCGGAAGTTTACATACACCTTAGCCAACTACATTTAAACTCGGTTTTCACAATTCCTTACATTTAATACTCATAACAATTCCCTGTCTTAGGTCAGTTAGAATCACCACTTTATTTTAAGAATGTGAAATGTCAGAATAATAGTAGAGAGTGATTTATTTCAGCTTTTATTTCTTTCATCATATTCCCAGTGGGTCAGAAGTTTGCATACACTTGATTAGTATTTGGTAGCATTGCCTTTAATTTTTTTTACTTGAGTCAAATGTTTCGGGTAGCCTTCCACAAGCTTCCCACAATAAGTTGGGTGAATTCTGGCCCATTCCTCCTGACAGAGCTGGTGTAACTGAGTCAGGTTTGTAGGCCTCCTTGCTTGCACGCTTTTTCAGTTCTGCCCACAAATTTTCTGTAGGATTGAGGTCAGGGCTTTGTGATGGCCACTCCAATACCTTGACTTTGTTGTCCTTAAGCCATTTCGACACAACTTTGGAAGTAAGCTTTGGGTCATTGTCCATTTGGAAGACCCATTTGCGACCAAGCTTTTAACTTCCTGACTGATGTCTTGAGATGTTGCTTCAATATAGCCACATAATTTTCCTTCCCTCATGATGCCATCTATTTTGTGAAGTGCACCAGTCCCTCCTGCAGCAAAACACCCCCACAACATGATGCTGCCAGCCACATGCTTCACGGTTGGGATGGTGTTCTTCGGCTTGCAAGCCACCAAACATAACGATGGTCATTATGGCCAAACAGTTCTATTTTTGTTTCATCAGACCAGAGGACATTTCTCCAAAGAGTAAAGTCTTTGTCCCTATGTACAGTTCCAAACTGTAGTCTATATTTTTTATAGCGGTTTTGGAACAGTGGTTTTTTCCTTGCTGAGCGGCCTTTCAGGTTGTCGATATAGGACTAGTTTTACTGTGGATATAGATACTTTTGTACCTGTTTTCTCCAGCATCTTCATAAGGTCGTTTGCTGTTGTTCTGGGATTGATGTGCACTTTTCACACCAAAGTATGTTCATCTCTAGGGGACAGAACGCGTCTCCTTCCTGAGCGGTATGCCGGCTGCGTGGTCCCATGGTGTTTATACTTGCGCACTTTTGTCTGTCCAGATGAACGTGGTTCCTGCAGGCGTTTGGAAATTGCTCCCAGGGATGCACAAGTCGATGTCTAACCGACTTGCCAATACTATAGTTTGTTAGCAAGACATTTGTGGAGTGTTTGAAAAATGAGTTTTAATGACTCCAAACTAAGTGAATGTAAACTTCCGACTTCAACTGTATAAACTCCAGTCGTACTTTATCAAAAGCCTTTTCAAAATCAGCTATGAAAACCAGGTCTGGTTTCCCCGATATTACATTGTTTCCAGTACTTGTCTCATATTATCTCCAATGTATTGTCCATGTAAAAAACCTGTCTGACCAGGATGAATAATATCTGACAAAACCTTTTTAATTCTATGCGCCAAGCATTTAGCTTGAATTTTTTTAAGAGGCATCCAATTTTTTTAATGGATTGGATCTTTATATTTACCACTTGGATCTTGATTCAGTAATAATGAAATCAGACCTTCTTGTTGCGTGTCTGATAATCTACCATTTATATAGGAGTGGTTAAAACATGCTAATAAAGGTCCTCTGAGTATATCAACAAAAAGTTTAGTATACTTCCACTGGTATACCATCTAGCCCTGGAGTTCCACTGGTATACCATCTAGCCCTGTAGTTCCTCTGGTATACCATCTAGCCCTGTAGTTCCTCTGGTATACCATCTAGCCCTGTAGTTCCACTGGTATACCATCTAGCCCTGGAGTTCCCCTGGTATACCATCTATCCCTGGAGTTCCCCTGGTATACCATCTATCCCTGTAGTTCCACTGGTATACCATCTAGCCCTGGAGTTCCACTGGTACACCATCTAGCCCTGGGGTTCCACTGGTATACCATCTAGCCCTGGAGTTCCCCTGGTATACCATCTAGCCCTGTAGTTCCACTGGTATACCATCTAGCCCTGTAGTTCCACTGGTATACCATCTAGCCCTGTAGTTCCACTGGTATACCATCTAGCCCTGGAGTTCCCCTGGTATACCATCTAGCCCTGTAGTTCCACTGGTATACCATCTAGCCCTGGAGTTCCACTGGTATACCATCTAGCCCTGTAGGTCCACTGGTATACCATCTAGCCCTGTAGTTCCACTGGTATACCATCTAGCCCTGGAGTTCCCCTGGTATACCATCTAGCCCTGTAGTTCCACTGGTATACCATCTAGCCCTGGAGTTCCCCTGGTATACCATCTAGCCCTGTAGTTCCACTGGTATACCATCTAGCCCTGGAGTTCCACTGGTATACCATCTAGCCCTGTAGGTCCACTGGTATACCATCTAGCCCTGTAGTTCCACTGGTATACCATCTAGCCCTGTAGTTCCACTGGTATACCATCTAGCCCTGGAGTTCCACTGGTATACCATCTAGCCCTGTAGTTCCCCTGGTATACCATCTAGCCCTGTAGTTCCCCTGGTATACCATCTAGCCCTGTAGTTCCACTGGTATACCATCTGGCCCTGTAGTTCCCCTGGTATACCATCTAGCCCTGGAGTTCCCCTGGTATACCATCTAGCCCTGGAGTTCCCCTGGTATACCATCTAGCCCTGTAGTTCTACTGGTATACCATCTAGCCCTGTAGTTCTACTGGTATACCATCTAGCCCTGTAGTTCCACTGGTATACCATCTAGCCCTGGAGTTCCCCTGGTATACCATCTAGCCCTGGAGTTCCACTGGTATACCATCTAGCCCTGTAGTTCCACTGGTATACCATCTAGCCCTGGAGTTCCCCTGGTATACCATCTAGCCCTGTAGTTCCACTGGTATACCATCTAGCCCTGGAGTTCCCCTGGTATACCATCTAGCCCTGTAGTTCCCCTGGTATACCATCTAGCCCTGTAGTTCCCCTGGTATACCATCTAGCCCTGTAGTTCCCCTGGTATACCACCCAGCCCTGTTGTTCCCCTGGTATACCAGCTAGCCCTGTAGTTCCACTGGTATACCACCCAGCCCTGTAGTTCCCCTGGTATACCATCTAGCCCTGTAGTTCCCCTGGTATACCATCTAGCCCTGGAGTTCCACTGGTATACCATCTAGCCCTGTAGTTCCACTGGTATACCATCTAGCCCTGGAGTTCCCCTGGTATACCATCTAGCCCTGTAGTTCCACTGGTATACCATCTAGCCCTGGAGTTCCCCTGGTATACCATCTAGCCCTGGAGTTCCCCTGGTATACCATCTAGCCCTGTAGTTCCACTGGTATACCATCTAGCCCTGGAGTTCCCCTGGTATACCATCTAGCCCTGTAGTTCCCCTGGTATACCATCTAGCCCTGTAGTTCCACTGGTATACCATCTAGCCCTGGAGTTCCCCTGGTATACCATCTAGCCCTGTAGTTCCACTGGTATACCATCTAGCCCTGGAGTTCCCCTGGTATACCATCTAGCCCTGTAGTTCCCCTGGTATACCATCTAGCCCTGTAGTTCCACTGGTATACCATCTAGCCCTGGAGTTCCCCTGGTATACCATCTAGCCCTGGAGTTCCCCTGGTATACCATCTAGCCCTGTAGTTCCACTGGTATACCATCTAGCCCTGGAGTTCCACTGGTATACCATCTAGCCCTGGAGTTCCACTGGTATACCATCTAGCCCTGTAGTTCCCCTGGTATACCATCTAGCCCTGTAGTTCCACTGGTATACCATCTAGCCCTGGAGTTCCCCTGGTATACCATCTAGCCCTGGAGTTCCCCTGGTATACCATCTAGCCCTGTAGTTCCACTGGTATACCATCTAGCCCTGGAGTTCCACTGGTATACCATCTAGCCCTGGAGTTCCCCTGGTATACCATCTAGCCCTGGAGTTCCCCTGCTATACCATCTAGCCCTGTAGTTCCCCTGGTATACCATCTAGCCCTGTAGTTCCCCTGGTATACCATCCAGGCTTTGATTAAATGTCCAATATCCTAGTCCATGTGGAAATACTGTAAGAGTAATATATATGCCAATTATGTGATGGTCTGACCGCATTCTGTCCCCTATCAACACTTTTTAAACTTTCGGTGGCAGAGAGAGAATGACATAAGAAAGTAATCAAGACGACTAGTGCCTGAGGGTGATAGTTTGTAGTGTGAGTGGGAAAGGTTTAGGTTTAATCAATTTACATTTGTTTGTTTGCATTTTCTTCAGCAATACCACTCAAACAAAGTTGTACATCAATCTCTTTCCTTGAGAGGACATATGACAGTATTTTCCATATAGTCTGACACATAGCTTTGCTATTATCATAGATATCTACTATACTGTATGTACCGTACCAGTCGACAGTTTGGACACACCTACTCATTCAATGTTTTTCTATATTTAAAAATAAAATAGTTTTCTACATTTTAGAATAATAGTGAAGACATCAAAACTATGAAATAACACATATGGAATCATGTAGTAACTAAAAAAGTGTTAAACAAATATTTGAGATTCTTCATAGTAGCCACCTTTTGCCTTGATGACAGCTTTGCACACTCATGGCATTCTCTCAACCAACTTCACCTGGAATGCTTTTTCAACAGTCTTGAAGGAGTTCCCACATATGCTGCGCACTTGTTGGCTGCTTTTCCTTCACTCTAAGGTCCAAATCATCCCAAACCATCTGAATTGGGTTGAGGTCAGGTGATTGTGGAGGCCAGGTCACCTGATGCAGCACCTCGTCACTCTCCTTCTTGGTCAAATAGCCCTTACATAGACTGGAGGTGTGTTGGGTCATTGTCCTGTTGAAAAACAAATGATAGTCCCACTAAGCGCAAGCCAGATGGGATGGCGTATCGCTGCAGAATGCTGTGGTGGCCATGCTGTTTAAGTGTGCCTTGAATTCTAAATAAATCCCTGACAGTGTCTCCAGAAAAGCACCCCCACACCTCCTCCTCCATGCTTCACGGTGGGAACCACACATGCGGAGATCATCTGTTCACCTACTCTGCATCTCACAAAGACAATGAGGTTGTAACAAAAATCTCAAATTTAGACTCATCAGACCAAAGGACAGATTTCCACCGGTCTAATGTCTATTGCTTGTGTTTCTTGGCTCAAGCAAGTCTCTTCTTCTTATTGGTGTCCTTTAGTAGTGGTTTCTTGACAGAAATTTGCCAAGAGCGTGCAAAGCTGTCATCAAGGCAAAGGGTGGCTACTTTGAAGAATCTCAAATATAAAATATATTTTGATTTGTTTAACAATTTTTTGCTTACTACATGATTCCACATGTGTTATTGCATAGTTTTGATGTCTTCACTATTATTCTACAATCAAGTTGGTGTGTCCAAACTTTTGACTGGCACTGTATATATCTATAATTATTACATGTATTATCATTATTATTTTACAGAGTGGTGATAGATGGCAGCAGGTAGCCTAGTGGTTAGAGTGTAGAGGCGGCAGGTAGCCTAGTGGTTAGAGTGTAGAGGCGGCAGGTAGCCTAGTGGTTAGAGTGTAGATGGCAGCAGGTAGCCTAGTGGTTAGAGTATAGATGGCAGCAGGTAGCCTAGTGGTTAGAGTGTAGAGGCGGCAGGTAGCCTAGTGGTTAGAGTGTAGAGGCGGCAGGTAGCCTAGTGGTTAGAGTGTAGAGGCGGCAGGTAGCCTAGTGGTTAGAGTGTAGGGACGGCAGGGTAGCCTAGTGGTTAGAGTGTAGGGACGGCAGGTAGCCTAGTGGTTAGAGTGTAGGGACGGCAGGGTAGCCTAGTGGTTAGAGTGTAGAGGCGGCAGGTAGCCTAGTGGTTAGAGTGTAGAGGCGGCAGGTAGCCTAGTGGTTAGAGTGTAGGGACGGCAGGGTAGCCTAGTGGTTAGAGTGTAGGGACGGCAGGGTAGTCTAGTGGTTAGAGTGTAGGGACGGCAGGGTAGCCTAGTGGTTAGAGTGTAGGGACGGCAGGGTAGCCTAGTGGTTAGAGTGTAGGGACGGCAGGGTAGCCTAGTGGTTAGAGTGGAGGGAGGCAGGGTAGCCTAGTGGTTAGAGTGTAGATGGCAGCAGGTAGCCTAGTGGTTAGAGTGTAGAGGCGGCAGGTAGCCTAGTGGTTAGAGTGTAGGGACGGCAGGGTAGCCTAGTGGTTAGAGTGTAGGGACGGCAGGTAGCCTAGTGGTTAGAGTGTAGAGGCGGCAGGTAGCCTAGTGGTTAGAGTGTAGGGACGGCAGGGTAGCCTAGTGGTTAGAGTGTAGGGACGGCAGGGTAGCCTAGTGGTTAGAGTGTAGGGACGGCAGGGTAGCCTAGTGGTTAGAGTGTAGGGACGGCAGGGTAGCCTAGTGGTTAGAGTGTAGGGACGGCAGGGTAGCCTAGTGGTTAGAGTGGAGGGAGGCAGGGTAGCCTAGTGGTTAGAGTGTAGAGGCGGCAGGGTAGCCTAGTGGTTAGAGTGTAGGGACGGCAGGGTAGCCTAGTGGTTAGAGTGTAGGGACGGCAGGGTAGCCTAGTGGTTAGAGTGTAGGGACGGCAGGGTAGCCTAGTGGTTAGAGTGTAGGGAAGGCAGGGTAGCCTAGTGGTTAGAGTGGAGGGGCGGCAGGTAGCCTAGTGGTTAGAGTGGAGGGGCGGCAGGTAGCCTAGTGGTTAGAGTGTAGGGACGGCAGGGTAGCCTAGTGGTTAGAGTGGAGGGGCAGCAGGTAGCCTAGTGGTTAGAGTGTAGGGACGGCAGGGTAGCCTAGTGGTTAGAGTGTAGGGACTGCAGGTATCCTAGTGGTTAGAGTGGAGGGACGGCAGGGTAGCCTAGTGGTTAGAGTGTAGGGACGGCAGGGTAGCCTAGTGGTTAGAGTGTAGGGACGGCAGGGTAGCCTAGTGGTTAGAGTGTAGGGACGGCAGGGTAGCCTAGTGGTTAGAGTGTAGAGGCGGCAGGTAGCCTAGTGGTTAGAGTGTAGAGGCGGCAGGTAGCCTAGTGGTTAGAGTGTAGGGACGGCAGGGTAGCCTAGTGGTTAGAGTGTAGGGACGGCAGGGTAGTCTAGTGGTTAGAGTGTAGGGACGGCAGGGTAGCCTAGTGGTTAGAGGTTAGGGACGGCAGGGTAGCCTAGTGGTTAGAGTGTAGGGACGGCAGGGTAGCCTAGTGGTTAGAGTGGAGGGAGGCAGGGTAGCCTAGTGGTTAGAGTGTAGATGGCAGCAGGTAGCCTAGTGGTTAGAGTGTAGAGGCGGCAGGTAGCCTAGTGGTTAGAGTGTAGGGACGGCAGGGTAGCCTAGTGGTTAGAGTGTAGGGACGGCAGGTAGCCTAGTGGTTAGAGTGTAGAGGCGGCAGGTAGCCTAGTGGTTAGAGTGTAGGGACGGCAGGGTAGCCTAGTGGTTAGAGTGTAGGGACGGCAGGGTAGCCTAGTGGTTAGAATGTAGGGATGGCAGGGTAGCCTAGTGGTTAGAGTGTAGGGACGGCAGGGTAGCCTAGTGGTTAGAGTGTAGGGACGGCAGGGTAGCCTAGTGGTTAGAGTGGAGGGAGGCAGGGTAGCCTAGTGGTTAGAGTGTAGGGACGGCAGGGTAGCCTAGTGGTTAGAGTGGAGGGGCGGCAGGTAGCCTAGTGGTTAGAGTGGAGGGGCGGCAGGTAGCCTAGTGGTTAGAGTGTAGGGACGGCAGGGTAGCCTAGTGGTTAGAGTGGAGGGGCAGCAGGTAGCCTAGTGGTTAGAGTGTAGGGACGGCAGGGTAGCCTAGTGGTTAGAGTGTAGGGACGGCAGGGTAGTCTAGTGGTTAGAGTGTAGGGACGGCAGGGTAGCCTAGTGGTTAGAGTGTAGGGACGGCAGGGTAGCCTAGTGGTTAGAGTGTAGGGACGGCAGGGTAGCCTAGTGGTTAGAGTGGAGGGAGGCAGGGTAGCCTAGTGGTTAGAGTGTAGATGGCAGCAGGTAGCCTAGTGGTTAGAGTGTAGAGGCGGCAGGTAGCCTAGTGGTTAGAGTGTAGGGACGGCAGGGTAGCCTAGTGGTTAGAGTGTAGGGACGGCAGGTAGCCTAGTGGTTAGAGTGTAGAGGCGGCAGGTAGCCTAGTGGTTAGAGTGTAGGGACGGCAGGGTAGCCTAGTGGTTAGAGTGTAGGGACGGCAGGGTAGCCTAGTGGTTAGAGTGTAGGGACGGCAGGGTAGCCTAGTGGTTAGAGTGTAGGGACGGCAGGGTAGCCTAGTGGTTAGAGTGTAGGGACGGCAGGGTAGCCTAGTGGTTAGAGTGGAGGGAGGCAGGGTAGCCTAGTGGTTAGAGTGTAGAGGCGGCAGGGTAGCCTAGTGGTTAGAGTGTAGGGACGGCAGGGTAGCCTAGTGGTTAGAGTGTAGGGACGGCAGGGTAGCCTAGTGGTTAGAGTGTAGGGACGGCAGGGTAGCCTAGTGGTTAGAGTGTAGGGATGGCAGGGTAGCCTAGTGGTTAGAGTGTAGGGACGGCAGGTAGCCTAGTGGTTAGAGTGGAGGGACGGCAGGGTAGCCTAGTGGTTAGAGTGTAGGGACGGCAGGGTAGCCTAGTGGTTAGAGTGTAGGGACGGCAGGGTAGCCTAGTGGTTAGAGTGTAGGGACGGCAGGGTAGCCTAGTGGTTAGAGTGTAGAGGCGGCAGGTAGCCTAGTGGTTAGAGTGTAGAGGCGGCAGGTAGCCTAGTGGTTAGAGTGTAGGGACGGCAGGGTAGCCTAGTGGTTAGAGTGGAGGGAGGCAGGGTAGCCTAGTGGTTAGAGTGTAGAGGCGGCAGGGTAGCCTAGTGGTTAGAGTGTAGGGACGGCAGGGTAGCCTAGTGGTTAGAGTGTAGGGACGGCAGGGTAGCCTAGTGGTTAGAGTGTAGGGACGGCAGGGTAGCCTAGTGGTTAGAGTGTAGGGATGGCAGGGTAGCCTAGTGGTTAGAGTGTAGGGACGGCAGGTAGCCTAGTGGTTAGAGTGGAGGGACGGCAGGGTAGCCTAGTGGTTAGAGTGTAGGGACGGCAGGGTAGCCTAGTGGTTAGAGTGTAGGGACGGCAGGGTAGCCTAGTGGTTAGAGTGTAGGGACGGCAGGGTAGCCTAGTGGTTAGAGTGTAGAGGCGGCAGGTAGCCTAGTGGTTAGAGTGTAGAGGCGGCAGGTAGCCTAGTGGTTAGAGTGTAGGGACGGCAGGGTAGCCTAGTGGTTAGAGTGTAGGGACGGCAGGGTAGTCTAGTGGTTAGAGTGTAGGGACGGCAGGGTAGCCTAGTGGTTAGAGTGTAGGGATGGCAGGGTAGCCTAGTGGTTAGAGTGTAGGGACGGCAGGGTAGCCTAGTGGTTAGAGTGGAGGGAGGCAGGGTAGCCTAGTGGTTAGAGTGTAGATGGCAGCAGGTAGCCTAGTGGTTAGAGTGTAGAGGCGGCAGGTAGCCTAGTGGTTAGAGTGTAGGGACGGCAGGGTAGCCTAGTGGTTAGAGTGTAGGGACGGCAGGTAGCCTAGTGGTTAGAGTGTAGAGGCGGCAGGTAGCCTAGTGGTTAGAGTGTAGGGACGGCAGGGTAGCCTAGTGGTTAGAGTGTAGGGACGGCAGGGTAGCCTAGTGGTTAGAGTGTAGGGACGGCAGGGTAGCCTAGTGGTTAGAGTGTAGGGACGGCAGGGTAGCCTAGTGGTTAGAGTGTAGGGACGGCAGGGTAGCCTAGTGGTTAGAGTGGAGGGAGGCAGGGTAGCCTAGTGGTTAGAGTGTAGAGGCGGCAGGGTAGCCTAGTGGTTAGGGTGTAGGGATGGCAGGGTAGCCTAGTGGTTAGAGTGTAGGGACGGCAGGGTAGCCTAGTGGTTAGAGTGTAGGGACGGCAGGGTAGCCTAGTGGTTAGAGTGTAGGGACGGCAGGGTAGCCTAGTGGTTAGAGTGGAGGGGCGGCAGGTAGCCTAGTGGTTAGAGTGGAGGGGCGGCAGGTAGCCTAGTGGTTAGAGTGTAGGGACGGCAGGGTAGCCTAGTGGTTAGAGTGGAGGGGCAGCAGGTAGCCTAGTGGTTAGAGTGTAGGGACGGCAGGGTAGCCTAGTGGTTAGAGTGTAGGGACGGCAGGTAGCCTAGTGGTTAGAGTGGAGGGACGGCAGGGTAGCCTAGTGGTTAGAGTGTAGGGACGGCAGGGTAGCCTAGTGGTTAGAGTGTAGGGACGGCAGGGTAGCCTAGTGGTTAGAGTGTAGGGACGGCAGGGTAGCCTAGTGGTTAGAGTGTAGGGACGGCAGGGTAGCCTAGTGGTTAGAGTGTAGGGACGGCAGGGTAGCCTAGTGGTTAGAGTGTAGGGACGGCAGGGTAGCCTAGTGGTTAGAGTGTAGGGACGGCAGGGTAACCTAGTGGTTAGAGCGTTGGGCCATTAACCGAAAGGTTTCTGGATCGAATCCCTGAGCTGTCAAGGTACAAATCTGTCGTTCTGCTCCTGAGCAAGGCAGTTAACCCACTGTTCCCCGGGCACTGTTCCCCGGGCGCCGAACATGTGGATGTCGATAAGGCCCCCCCCCCCCCCCCCCCGCACCTCTCTGATTCAGAGGGGTTGGGTTAAATGCGGAAGACACATTTCAGTTGAATGCATTCAGTTGTACAACTGACTAGGTATCCCCTCTTTCCCAGATCAGTGGAGCCTGAGAACACATAACAGAGCGACTGCTGTTAAATGAGCCCTTTTCCTAGAACAGCGATTTCCCAATAAAATGCTTGAGTTACTGGACACCTGTCTGTGACTGCTGACCCGGGGTCTGTTGATAGGGGCTGATAGGGGCCGTATTGTCCTCCGTCCCAGCATGCATGGCAGCATGGCATCAGGTGCACTTGAGCAGAGTGCACACACAGACACACTAATACACACACACCTGCCACTCCTAGTCTGTCGATAAGCCCCAATGGGCAATGTGTGGCCAAATGTAGACACCACCAGTGTCCCAGTGTCAATGGGTTTCCCACTGAGTATTACAGAGACACACACACACACAAAGACCCCCCCCCCCCCCCACTCTTCCACACATACACACACAGACCCACACACAAAGACCCCCCCCCCTCTTCCACACACACACGCAAAGACCCACACACAAAGACTCCCCCCCCCCTCTTCCACATACACACACACAAAGAACCATCCACACACACACGTAAGCTGCACACCAATCTGCCTGTCAGTGAGGCTCATAAATCAAGGTATTTAAGGCAGTGTGTGTGTGGAGCAGTGAATACAGGCCTCATTAGAATGCTGGTCAGGGGTAGGCTACGGGACTTTGTCTGGCCTTACAGCTGCATGGGGAACAGGAGGAATTTGGGGGACAGTGAATGACTCTTAAGATTAAAATGAAATCTAATGTTTTAACATTTATAATAGAAGAGCATCCTGAAACGAGATGGAATTCCTTAATAAGTACTCCAAATGTAACAGTCCTTAAATAGACCGTCTGTAGTAGCAAAGTGAGTCATCTTTAGATTATCTGTGACTATAACAGATAAACAATCCAAACCTTATTTAACCTCATAACACACAATAGTAGACAGTATGGGGCTACTTTTCTCTGGAACAGCCCCTGGTTGTTCTTTCTAGGAAGTAGCTGGTTCTACTCTTTCATCATCAGTCTGTTCCAGGAAGTAGCTAGTTCTACTCTCCTCTTTCATCATCAGTCTGTTCCAGGAAGTATCTGGTTCTACTCTTTCATCATCAGTCTGTTCCAGGAAGTAGCTAGTTCTACTCTCCTCTTTCATCATCAGTCTGTTCCAGGAAGTAGCTAGTTCTACTCTCCTCTTTCATCATCAGTCTGTTCCAGGAAGTAGCTAGTTCTACTCTCCTCTTTCATCATCAGTCTGTTCCAGGAAGTAGCTAGTTCTACTCTCCTCTTTCATTGTCAGTATGTTCCAGGAAATAGCTAGTTCTAGTCTCCTCTTTCATTGTCAGTATGTTCCAGGAAGTAGCTGGTTCTACTCTTTCATCATCAGTCTGTTCCAGGAAGTAGCTAGTTCTACTCTCCTCTTTCATTGTCAGTATGTTCCAGGAAGTAGCTGGTTCTACTCTTTCATCATCAGTCTGTTCCAGAATGTAGCTAGTTCTACTCTCCTCTTTCATCATCAGTCTGTTCCAGGAAGTAGCTAGTTATACTCTCCTCTTTCATTGTCAGTATGTTCCAGGAAGTAGCTAGTTCTACTCTCCTCTTTCATAATCAGTCTGTTCCAGGAAGAAGTTAGTTCTCCTCTTTCATCATCAGTCTGTTCCAGTATGTAGCTAGTTCTACTCTCCTCTTTCATCATCAGTCTGTTCCAGGAAGTAGCTAGTTATACTATCCAATGTCATCATCCGTCTGTTCCTGGAAGCAGAACCACACTGAGCAGAACAGTATATCTCTCCAAACCAGTCCTCGCAGACCCCTCGCTATTCAACATATTGGATTTAGTCCAACCTTTCCCACTTAATCCACCTGATTCACCTGATTCAACTGGTCAAGGACTTGGTGATTTGCTTAGTTGACTTAGTTGACTGGTTGACTAAGGTGTGCTTCAGTTGGTATACATCAGATATGTGGAATGACTGAAGGTCACCAAGGATTGGTCAGAGAAGAAGGGTTTTAAATGTGACAGCTGTTTATAGGGCTGTGGTGTCTAGTTAAACTCATGATCTATGATTTATAGAAGAGACTATCTGGTGTGGTGACCATCTGGTTGTTGATGCCGTAACGCTGACTATGACCTTGTGTGTGTGACCACCGTGTGTGTGTGTGTCTGTCTGTCTGTCTGAGTATGAGTGTGTGTGATAGTGTGTGTGTGTCTGTCTGAGTGTGTGTGTGTGTGTGTGTGTGTGTGTGTGTCTGTCTGAGTGTGTGTGTGTGTCTGAGTGTGTGTGTGTGTGTCTGTGTGTGTGTGTGTGTGTGTGTGTGTGTGTGTGTGTGTGTGTGTGTGTGTGTGTGTGTGTGTGTGTGTGTGTGTGTGTGTGTGTGTGTGTGTGTGTGTGTGTGAGTATGTGTGTATGTGTAACCGATATGAGGTGAGATTTGGCTCAGGACTCATCTTCTCTGCCTAACCAGCCATGGTGGAAATGTCAAAGTAGTAATAGAGACTTTACAGAGAGGAGATGTGTCTGTAGTACATACACAGTGTGTAGGGGCACAGTGTTGTCATCTCCTAGTCTGTGACTTGTCTGTTACCTAATGATACTTACCTTAACTGTTTACATTGTCCTGCTTGCTGTGTTGTCATTATATCTTGTCTTTCATACTCCAATCGGTAAGAATGAGATTTTGTTCAAGTGCATATTATCATTTACTTCCTGTGTCATGATCTTATGTATAAATAAACATAGTTTTGTTCATGCAGCAAGTCATTTACCCTGCCATTATAGGCTGCAGTGTTAAACTGTGCCCAGTTGAGATCTCTGGAACGTGGCCCACTTTCTGCCCATCTCTGAGGACCTACGGCTCACTGAGCACAGAACTGTTTTGGGACAGGCATTTTGTCTGGCCACCCCCACTAGTATTGTTCAGGACTCAGCCAGCAGTGTACAGCACAAACTGTCCTCAGACAACTCTGCCAAGGGACATACTAAAGGGGACTTTTCTGACGTGCAAACCATATTTAATTTCAGAATTGGTTAAAATTAGGTTACAGTTGAGATTATGGTTAAGGTCAGGGTTAAGGGTGTGATTAAGGTCAGGGTTAAGGGTTTGATTAAGGTTAGGGTTAAGGTAAGGGTCAGTTTTAGATTTTGGCGAGTTGGTTTGCAAGTCAGAAAAGTCCCTTCAGTTTCACCCCTTTCCCAGGGCCTTTAGGGTTAGAGCGCTGCACTTCAAAACAATGACGTTTACAATTTACTTCCTGTTGAACTATTGACCCCTGCTGCCGTCTTGGACCAGCTGTCTGTTGAAAAGGAGATCAACGAGATGAGCCTTTATTTTCTTTATTCAAAGACGTGTTCTGTTCCTTTCCCTTAGAGGGCTGACATTATGCAATTCTGTAGCGTTACCGTGGCCACCTTAATGTTACCTTTGTAGCCTGTAGCCTGGGGGCTGTACTTCTCTTCTCTATTGATGCTTGGCTGGACACTGATGTCTTTCATTCACTACTTGCCTGTGTGTAGAAATCATGTCTCTACTGTCTGTGGGCCTCGGTTTCACAGTCAGGTTCAAATCAAGGGGTTTATAAATACAATCGTCTCAATTTTCCCTCACTTGAAGTGAAATCCTTGAAGGTACAGATCAGGATTTGAGTCACATGATGCCAGTGTCCATGACCCTGCACTCATTGCACTCTACCTAAATATAATAAATACTAACACTGTTGACGTGTGTACTGGCCTGAACTGTGTGGTCACACATACATACATACATACATACATACATACATACATACATACATACATACATACATACATACATACATACATACATACATACATAGAGAGAGAGAGGACAATGAACGCCCTCTGTCCCTGACAGGTAGGGGTTAAGTCCGACTTGCTCG
>NC_034186.2:8919730-8979730 GCF_002021735.2 Oncorhynchus kisutch
TGCCGCCCCTCCACTCTAACCACTAGGCTACCTGCCGCCCCTCCACTCTAACCACTAGGCTACCTGCCGCCCCTCCACTCTAACCACTAGGCTATCTGCCGCCCCTCCACTCTAACCACTAGGCTACCTGCCGCCCCTCCACTCTAACTACTAGGCTACCTGCCGCCCCTCCACTCTAACCACTAGGTTACCTGCCACCAAATTGACTAAAAGGTCTGTATGTGAGTGTACAACAACCACTGTTAAGCAATCTGGACCTTTATGGTACTAGTGTGTGTTTTTCTAACGACCTGTTTAAACCAGTGCTTGACTTGGATGGAAATAGGTGGCGGTTCTGTTTATATTTAGGTGCAGGAACTCATAAGGTAATCTACAGCGCCTTTCGGGAAGTTTGAATAACCCTCGACTTTTATTCCACAGTTTGTTGTGTTACAGCCTGAATGTAAAATGAATGTAATAGAGATATTGTGTCACTGGCCTAAACACAATAGACTATAATGTGGAATTATGATTTTGAAAAAAATAATAATAATCTAATGAAAAGGTGAAATGTCTTGAGTGAATAAGTATTCAACTCTTTTGTTATGGTATAAATATGTTCAGGAGTAAAAATATAACATGATTTCTGAATGACTACCTCATCTCTATACTCCACACACACAGTTCTGTCCCTCGGCAGTGAATTTCAATCACAGATTCAATCACAAAGACCAGGGAGGTTTTCCAATGCCTCACAAAGCACACCTTTTGGTAGATGGGTATAAAAAAAGCAGACATTGAATACCCCTTTGAGCATGTTAAAGATATGCATAATGGTGGCTGCATCATGTTATGGGTATGCTTGTAAGGACTAGAGAGTTTTTCAGGATAAAAAGGAAACGGAATGGAGCTAAGCACAGCCAAACCCCTAGAGGAAAACCTGGTTCAGTCTGCTTTCCACCAGACACTGGGAGATTCATTTACCGCTCAGCAGGACAATAACCTAAAAGGCCAAATCTACACTGGAGTTGCTTACCAAGACAACAGTGAATGTATCTGAGTGGCCTAGTTACAGTTTTGATATTTCAGTATTTCATATTTAATACATTTGTAAAAATGTATAAAACCATGTTTTCACTTTGTCATTATGGGGTATTGTGTGTAGATGGGTGAGGAAAAAAACATATATTTAGAATTCAGGCTGTAACACAACAAAATGTGGAATAAGTCAAGGGGTATGAACGCTTTCTGAAGGCCCTGTATAAGAGATGCAGGAACTAGCTACACACACATACAGACATTCACATTTAAATGTTAGTCATTTAGCAGACGCTCTTATCCAGAGCCACTTACTCAAGGGCACATCGACAGATGTTTCCCATAGTCGGCTCTACTGTTGATGTAGGAACTGTTGGTTCAAGTCCAGCTCCTGCTGGTCCCCCTCTCAAACGCAACTCTTAACAGTGCGGTATAGTGTAAGCATATGCAGCTCAGGGCTAAAAGCTCTGATATCCTGTGGCTGTTCCAAATGAAGCAGTCTATTATCATACTACAGTCTATTATCATACTACAGTCTATTATCATACTACAGTCTATTATCATACTACAGTCTATTATCATACTACAGTCATCGGCAAAATAAATTGTGATTAGCAACACTGCTGCCACTGTGAAATGTATATTGGCCATCGGTTCCCTGCCTAAAGCCCACAGTCACACACACAGTCACACACACAGCCATCGGTTCCCTGCCTAAAGCCCACAGTCACACACACAGTCACACACACAGCCATCGGTTCCCTGCCTAAAGCCCACAGTCACACACACAGTCACACACAACCACACACACAGCCATCGGTTCCCTGCCTAAAGCCCACAGTCACACACACAGTCACACACAACCACACACACAGCCATCGGTTTCCTGCCTAAAGCCCACAGTCACACACACAGTCACACACAACCACACACACAGCCATCGGTTCCCTGCCTAAAGCCCACAGTCACACACACAGCCATCGGTTCCCTGCCTAAAGCCCACAGTCACACACACAGTCACACACAACCACACACACAGTCTCACATACACAACCACACACACAGCCATCGGTTCCCTGCCTAAAGCCCACAGTCACACACACAGTCACACACACAGCCATCGGTTCCCTGCCTAAAGCCCACAGTCACACACACAGTCACACACAACCACACACACAGCCATCGGTTTCCTGCCTAAAGCCCACAGTCACACACACAGTCACACACAACCACACACACAGCCATCGGTTCCCTGCCTAAAGCCCACAGTCACACACACAGCCATCGGTTCCCTGCCTAAAGCCCACAGTCACACACACAGTCACACACAACCACACACACAGTCTCACATACACAACCACACACACAGCCATCGGTTCCCTGCCTAAAGCCCACAGTCACACACACAGTCACACACACAGCCATCGGTTCCCTGCCTAAAGCCCACAGTCACACACACAGTCACACACAACCACACACACAGCCATCGGTTTCCTGCCTAAAGCCCACAGTCACACACACAGTCACACACAACCACACACACAGCCATCGGTTCCCTGCCTAAAGCCCACAGTCACACACACAGCAACCGGTTCCCTGCCTAAAGCCCACAGTCACACACACAGTCACACACAACCACACACACAGTCTCACACACACAGTCACACACACAGCCATCGGTTCCCTGCCTAAAGCCCACAGTCACACACACAGTCACACACACAGCCATCGGTTCCCTGCCTAAAGCCCACAGTCACACACACAGTCACACACAACCACACACACAGCCATCGGTTCCCTGCCTAAAGCCCACAGTCACACACACAGTCACACACAACCACACACACAGCCATCGGTTTCCTGCCTAAAGCCCACAGTCACACACACAGTCACACACAACCACACACACAGCCATCGGTTCCCTGCCTAAAGCCCACAGTCACACACACAGCCATCGGTTCCCTGCCTAAAGCCAACAGTCACACACACAGTCACACACAACCACACACACAGTCTCACATACACAACCACACACACAGCCATCGGTTCCCTGCCTAAAGCCCACAGTCACACACACATTCACACACACAGCCATCGGTTCCCTGCCTAAAGCCCACAGTCACACACACAGTCACACACAACCACACACACAGCCATCGGTTTCCTGCCTAAAGCCCACAGTCACACACACAGTCACACACAACCACACACACAGCCATCGGTTCCCTGCCTAAAGCCCACAGTCACACACACAGTCACACACAGCCATCGGTTCCCTGCCTAAAGCCCACAGTCACACACAACCACACACACAGCCATCGGTTCCCTGCCTAAAGCCCACAGTCACACACACAGTCACACACAACCACACACACAGCCATCGGTTCCCTGCCTAAAGCCCACACTCACACACACAGTCACACACAACCACACACACAGCCATCGGTTCCCTGCCTAAAGCCCACAGTCACACACACAGTCACACACAACCACACACACAGTCTCACATACACAACCACACACACAGCCATCGGTTCCCTGCCTAAAGCCCACAGTCACACACACAACCACACACACACAGTCTCACATACACAACCACACACACAGCAATCGGTTCCCTGCCTAAAGCCCACAGTCACACACACAACCACACACACACAGTCTCACATACACAACCACACACACAGCCATCGGTTCCCTGCCTAAAGCCCACAGTCACACACACAGCCATCGGTTCCCTGCCTAAAGCCCACAGTCACACACACAACAACACACACACAGTCTCACATACACAACCACACACACAGCCATCGGTTCCCTGCCTAAAGCCCACAGTCACACACACAGCCATCGGTTCCCTGCCTAAAGCCCACAGTCACACACACAACAACACACACACAGTCTCACATACACAACCACACACACAGCCATCGGTTCCCTGCCTAAAGCCCACAGTCACACACAGCCATCGGTTCCCTGCCTAAAGCCCACAGTCACACACACAACAACACACACACAGTCTCACATACACAACCACACACACAGCCATCGGTTCCCTGCCTAAAGCCCACAGTCACACACACAGCCATCGGTTCCCTGCCTAAAGCCCACAGTCACACACACAACACCACACACAGCCATCGGATCCCTGCCTAAAGCCCACAGTCACACACACAACCACACACACAGCCATCGGTTCCCTGCCTAAAGCCCACAGTCACACACACAGTCACACACAACCACACACACAGCCATCGGTTCCCTGCCTAAAGCCCACAGTCACACACACAGTCACACACACAGCCATCGGTTCCCTGCCTATAGCCCACAGTCACACACACAGCCATCGGTTCCCTGCCTAAAGCCCACAGTCACACACACAGTCACACACACAGCCATCGGTTCCCTGCCTATAGCCCACAGTCACACACACAGCCATCGGTTCCCTGCCTAAAGCCCACAGTCACACACACAACAACACACACACAGTCTCACATACACAACCACACACACAGCCATCGGTTCCCTGCCTAAAGCCCACAGTCACACACACAGCCATCGGTTCCCTGCCTAAAGCCCACAGTCACACACACAACCACACACACAGCCATCGGTTCCCTGCCTAAAGCCCACAGTCACACACACAACCACACACACAGCCATCGGTTCCCTGCCTAAAGCCCACAGTCACACACACAGTCACACACAACCACACACACAGCCATCGGTTCCCTGCCTAAAGCCCACAGTCACACACACAGTCACACACACAGCCATCGGTTCCCTGCCTATAGCCCACAGTCACACACACAGCCATCGGTTCCCTGCCTAAAGCCCACAGTCACACACACAGTCACACACACAGCCATCGGTTCCCTGCCTAAAGCCCACAGTCACACACACAGCCATCGGTTCCCTGCCTAAAGCCCACAACCACACACACAGCCATCGGTTCCCTGCCTAAAGCCCACAGCCACACACACAGCCATCGGTTCCCTGCCTAAAGCCCACAGTCACACACACAGCCATCGGTTCCCTGCCTAAAGCCCACAGTCACACACACAGCCATCGGTTCCCTGCCTAAAGCCCACAACCACACACACAGCCATCGGTTCCCTGCCTAAAGCCCACAACCACACACACAGCCATCGGTTCCCTGCCTAAAGCCCACAGTCACACACACAGCCATCGGTTCCCTGCCTATAGCCCACAGTCACACACACAGCCATCGGTTCCCTGCCTAAAGCCCACAGTCACACACACAGTCACACACACAGCCATCGGTTCCCTGCCTATAGCCCACAGTCACACACACAGCCATCGGTTCCCTGCCTAAAGCCCACAGTCACACACACAACAACACACACACAGTCTCACATACACAACCACACACACAGCCATCGGTTCCCTGCCTAAAGCCCACAGTCACACACACAGCCATCGGTTCCCTGCCTAAAGCCCACAGTCACACACACAACCACACACACAGCCATCGGTTCCCTGCCTAAAGCCCACAGTCACACACACAACCACACACACAGCCATCGGTTCCCTGCCTAAAGCCCACAGTCACACACACAGTCACACACAACCACACACACAGCCATCGGTTCCCTGCCTAAAGCCCACAGTCACACACACAGTCACACACACAGCCATCGGTTCCCTGCCTATAGCCCACAGTCACACACACAGCCATCGGTTCCCTGCCTAAAGCCCACAGTCACACACACAGTCACACACACAGCCATCGGTTCCCTGCCTAAAGCCCACAGTCACACACACAGCCATCGGTTCCCTGCCTAAAGCCCACAACCACACACACAGCCATCGGTTCCCTGCCTAAAGCCCACAGCCACACACACAGCCATCGGTTCCCTGCCTAAAGCTCACAGTCACACACACAGCCATCGGTTCCCTGCCTAAAGCCCACAGTCACACACACAGCCATCGGTTCCCTGCCTAAATCCCACAGTCACACACACAGCCATCGGTTCCCTGCCTAAAGCCCACAGTCACACACACAGCCATCGGTTCCCTGCCTAAAGCCCACAGTCACACACACAGCCATCGGTTCCCTGCCTAAATCCCACAGTCACACACACAGCCATCGGTTCCCTGCCTAAAGCCCACAGTCACACACACAGCCATCGGTTCCCTGCCTAAAGCCCACAGTCACACACACAACCACACACACAGCCATCGGTTCCCTGCCTAAAGCCCACAGCCACACACACAACCACACACACAGCCATCGGTTCCCTGCCTAAAGCCCACAGTCACACACACAGCCATCGGTTCCCTGCCTAAAGCCCACAGTCACACACACAGCCATCGGTTCCCTGCCTAAAGCCCACAGTCACACACACAACCACACACACAGCCATCGGTTCCCTGCCTAAAGCCCACAGCCACACACACAGCCATCGGTTCCCTGGCTAAAGCCCACAGTCACACACACAGCCATCGGTTCCCTGCCTAAAGCCCACAGTCACACACACAGCCATCGGTTCCCTGCCTAAATCCCACAGTCACACACACAGCCATCGGTTCCCTGCCTAAAGCCCACAGTCACACACACAGCCATCGGTTCCCTGCCTAAAGCCCACAGTCACACACACAGCCATCGGTTCCCTGCCTAAATCCCACAGTCACACACACAGCCATCGGTTCCCTGCCTAAATCCCACAGTCACACACACAGCCATCGGTTCCCTGCCTAAAGCCCACAGTCACACACACAGCCATCGGTTCCCTGCCTAAAGCCCACAGTCACACACACAACAACACACACACAGCCATCGGTTCCCTGCCTAAAGCCCACACTCACACACACAGCCATCGGTTCCCTGCCTAAAGCCCACAGTCACACACACAGCCATCGGTTCCCTGCCTAAAGCCCACAGTCACACACACAGCCATCGGTTCCCTGCCTAAAGCCCACAGTCACACACACAGCCATCGGTTCCCTGCCTAAAGCCCACAGTCACACACAGCCATCGGTTCCCTGCCTAAAGCCCACAGTCACACACACAGTCACACACACAGCCATCGGTTCCCTGCCTAAAGCCCACAGTCACACACACAGCCATCGGTTCCCTGCCTATAGCCCACAGTCACACACACAGCCATCGTTTCCCTGCCTAAAGCCCACAGTCACACACACAGCCATCGGTTCCCTGCCTAAAGCCCACAGTCACACACACAGCCATCGGTTCCCTGCCTAAAGCCCACAGTCACACACACAGCCATCGGTTCCCTGCCTAAAGCCCACAGTCACACACACAGCCATCGGTTCCCTGCCTAAAGCCCACAGTCACACACACAGCCATCGGTTCCCTGCCTAAAGCCCACAGTCACACACACAGCCATCGGTTCCCTGCCTAAAGCCCACAGTCACACACACAGCCATCGGTTCCCTGCCTAAAGCCCACAGTCACACACACAGCCATCGGTTCCCTGCCTAAAGCCCACAGTCACACACAGCCATCGGTTCCCTGCCTAAAGCCCACAGTCACACACACAGCCATCGGTTCCCTGCCTAAAGCCCACAGTCACACACACAGCCATCGGTTCCCTGCCTAAAGCCCACAGTCACACACACAGCCATCGGTTCCCTGCCTAAAGCCCACAGCCACACACACAGCCATCGGTTCCCTGCCTAAAGCCCACAGTCACACACACAGCCATCGGTTCCCTGCCTAAATCCCACAGTCACACACACAGCCATCGGTTCCCTGCCTAAAGCCCACAGTCACACACACAGCCATCGGTTCCCTGCCTAAAGCCCACAGTCACACACACAGCCATCGGTTCCCTGCCTAAAGCCCACAGTCACACACACAGCCATCGGTTCCCTGCCTAAAGCCCACAGTCACACACACAGCCATCGGTTCCCTGCCTAAAGCCCACAGTCACACACACAGCCATCGGTTCCCTGCCTAAAGCCCACAGTCACACACAGCCATCGGTTCCCTGCCTAAAGCCCACAGTCACACACACAGCCATCGGTTCCCTGCCTAAAGCCCACAGTCACACACAGCCATCGGTTCCCTGCCTAAAGCCCACAGTCACACACACAGCCATCGGTTCCCTGCCTAAAGCCCACAGTCACACACACAGCCATCGGTTCCCTGCCTAAAGCCCACAGTCACACACACAGCCATCGGTTCCCTGCCTAAAGCCCTGTCAGTGTTCTGTCTGTTGTAGAATGTTGGAAGGACTTCAATTCTAGAACAGATTCTGGGGCTGTTGCTAAACACAGTACTGGACATGAAATAATGATTCTGTTGTGTTACCTATCTTCTTTCTCTCTGACTACACACACAACCACACACACAACCACACACACAACCACACACACAACCACACACTCAATCACACACACAGTCAAACACACAACCACACACACAACCACACACACACAACCACACACACAGTCACACAAACACACAACCACACACACGGTAAGAAACACAGTCACACACACACACAACCACACACACAGTCACACACACACACAACCACACACACAGTCACACACACAGTCACACACACATACAGTCACACACACACACACACAACCACACACAGTAACAAACACAGTCACACATACACACGGCCACACACACAATCACACGCACAGTCACACACACAGTCACACACACACACACAACCACACACACAGTAACAAACACAGTCACACACACAGTCACACACACAGTCACACACTCAGTCACACAAACACACGGTAACAAACACAGTCACAGACACATCCACACACACACACACACACACACACAGTCACACACACACAGTCACACACAAACACACACACAGTCACACACACAAACACACAACCACACACACAGTCACACACACACAGTCACATACACACACACACAACCACACACACAACCACACACTCAGTCACACACACAACCACACGCACAGTGACACACAGTGACACACACAGTGACACACACAACCACACATACAGTCACACACACAGTGACACACAGTGACACACACAACCACACACACACATACACACACAACCACACACACAGTCACACACACACACATAGTCACACACACAGTCACACACTCAGTCACACAAACACACATCCACAAACACAACCACACTCACAGTCACACACAGTCACACACACAGTCATCGGTTCCCTGCCTAAAGCCCACAGTCACACACAGCCATCGGTTCCCTGCCTAAAGCCCACAGTCACACACACAGCCATCGGTTCCCTGCCTAAAGCCCACAGTCACACACACAGCCATCGGTTCCCTGCCTAAAGCCCACAGTCACACACACAGCCATCGGTTCCCTGCCTAAAGCCCTGTCAGTGTTCTGTCTGTTGTAGAATGTTGGAAGGACTTCAATTCTAGAACAGATTCTGGGGCTGTTGCTAAACACAGTACTGGACATGAAATAATGATTCTGTTGTGTTACCTATCTTCTTTCTCTCTGACTACACACACAACCACACACACAACCACACACACAACCACACACACAACCACACACTCAATCACACACACAGTCAAACACACAACCACACACACAACCACACACACACAACCACACACACAGTCACACACACACACAACCACACACACGGTAAGAAACACAGTCACACACACACACAACCACACACACAGTCACACACACACACAACCACACACACAGTCACACACACAGTCACACACACATACAGTCACACACACACACACACAACCACACACAGTAACAAACACAGTCACACATACACACGGCCACACACACAATCACACGCACAGTCACACACACAGTCACACACACACACACAACCACACACACAGTAACAAACACAGTCACACACACAGTCACACACACAGTCACACACTCAGTCACACAAACACACGGTAACAAACACAGTCACAGACACATCCACACACACACACACACACACAGTCACACACACACAGTCACACACAACCACACACACAGTCACACACACAAACACACAACCACACACACAGTCACACACACACAGTCACATACACACACACACAACCACACACACAACCACACACTCAGTCACACACACAACCACACGCACAGTGACACACAGTGACACACACAGTGACACACACAGTGACACACACAACCACACATACAGTCACACACACAGTGACACACAGTGACACACACAACCACACACACACATACACACACAACCACACACACAGTCACACACACACACACAGTCACACACACAGTCACACACTCAGTCACACAAACACACATCCACAAACACAACCACACTCACAGTCACACACAGTCACACACACAGTCACATGCACAGTCACACACACACACACACACACAACCACACACACAATCACACACACACATAACCACACACACAGTCACACACACACACACACACAGTCACACAACAACACAACCACACACACAGTCACACGCACACACAACCACACACACAGTCACACACACACTTGCACGCTCGCTTTAAGGTATATTGGATGACCTAAATTTGCATTTGATGTGAAAAGATAAATGCTAATTCTGCTGGAACGACTGTGTGTTGAACCATTAAAGTGATATGGAACCAATTTGGACTGAAGAGATTTTAGCGTGGAATGATGTGGTGAGATGAAAAGGCAAAATCATCTTCTACTGGAGATGGTATTAAACCGTTCACTCCTCTAGAGTCTGAGTTGGCTGTTTATTCCAGGAGATATATAATGGTTTACATTAGCATAGACCCGTTCAGGGTACAGCTGGCTAGGCCTGTCAGCAGTTTAGGACTGGCTTCTAACTCCCTGGAGCAGCCAATGACAACAGGACACTACACGATAAAAAAAAAACTACCTCTTGAATTTAAAGGAAAATAAAAGAAGCATTAAACTTGTAATCCGATAGAAGCTTGGACGTGTTCGTAAAGAGTCTTGGCAATTGCAGGATACGTCTCTTAACATACTGTTGGCTTGGTCTGGAGAATAAATAGCGGGTTTATAATGCAGCCTGTGTTTCCCTAAAGACACATAGAATCCCTTTCAGATGGACAGTGTGTTGATCTACTATGGGCTGTATTGGAAAGCAGTATCATTCATGCTCCCAGAGGCACACAACATTGTGATAGATGTGTGCTGGTAAATGTCAGCTAAGACAGGCGTGGCCGCACTCAGGTGTGTGTGTGTGTGTGTGTGTGTGTGTGTGTGTGTGTGTGTGTGTGTGTGTGTGTGTGTGTTTGTGTGTGTGTGTGTGTGTGTGTGTGTGTGTGTGTGTGTGGTGTGTGTGTGTGTGCGTGCGTGGTGGATCTATCATACAGAGAACAGAACACGGGGGAACAGAACACAGAGATTAGAACAGGGAGAAAATAGAACAGAACAGCGTGAACAAAGAGAACAGAACAGAGAGAACAGAACAGAGAGAACAAACAGAACAGAACAGAGAGAACAGAACAGAGAGAACAGAACAGGGAGAACAGAACAGAGAGAACTAAGGGAACAGAACAGCGTGAACAAAGAGAACAGAACAGAGAGAACAGAACAGAGAGAACAAACAGAACAGAACAGAGAGAACAGAACAGGGAGAACAGAACAGAGAGAACTAAGGGAACAGAACAGAGAGAACAAAGAGAACAGAACAGAGAGAACAAAGAGAACAGAACAGAGAGAACAGAACAGAGAGAACAGAACAGGGGGAACAAAGAGAACAGAACACAGAGAACAGAACACAGAGAACGGAACAGAGAGAACAGAACAGAGAGAACCTTCTGTTGGTTTGAGAGTGTGTTGTGTTTCTCCATCCCAACTCTGCCTGCACGTGTGGCTAGTGCAAGCATTGTCCTAACTGAACTCTCCCATCTCATCCCTCTCCCTCTCTCTCTCTCCTACTCTCCTCTCTCCAGAACCCCATCTCTCTCTCTCTCTTCATGCTCCCTCTCTCCCTCCTCTCCCTCTCCTCTCTCTCTCTCCTCTCTCGTTCCGTCTCTCTCTCTATCTCTCTGCCCCTTTCTCTCTCTCTCTTCATCTCCCCTCTCTCGCCTCTCCGTTCTACTCTCTCTCTTCTCCCCTACTCCATTTCCTCTCCCCGGCTTCTGCTCTCTCTCCCCTCTCTCCCTTTCTTTCTCTCTCTCTCGTCTCTCTCTCTCCTCTCTCTCTCTCTTCTCTCTTCTCTCTCTCTCTCTCCCCCCTTCTCTCTTCTCTCCCCCCCCTTCTCTCCTCTCTCTCTCCCTTCCTCTCTCTCTCTCCCCTTTCTCCTCTCCCCCTTTCCTCTCTCCTTCTCCTCTCGTCTCTCTCTCTCTCCCTCTCGCTCTCTCTCTCTCTCCCTCTCTCTCTCTCCATTCTCTCTCTCTCTCTCCCTCTCTCTCTCCCCTCACTCTCTCCCTCTCTCTCTCTCTCTCTCTCTCTCTCGCTCTCTCTCTCTCCCCTTTCCCTCTCTCTCTCTCTCTCTCTCTCTATCCCTCTCTCTCTCTCCTCCTCTCCTCACTCTCTCTCTCTCCCTCTTCTTTCTCTCTCTCTCTCACTCTCTCTTCTCTCTCTCTTCTCTCTCTCCTCTCTCTCTCTCTCTCTCCTCTCTCAGTTTGTTGCGCGGGGCAGAGGAGATGGGTCTGAGGAAGTCATTAAAGCAAGAGTTTGGGGGAGGAACACGCAGCTTCTCCTGTGAAGAAGACTACATCTATGAGAACATTGAGAGTGAACTATGCTTCTTCACATCACAGGTCAGCACACACACACACACACTCACACTCACACACACACACACACACACACACACACACACACACACACACACACACACACACACACACACACACACACACACACACACACACACACACACACACACACACACACTGACACACAGACTGATGTGCTTAATAACCTTGTCTGAGAATCTAAAGAGTTGATTGTGTCTGAGCAGCCTGTCCCTCTCTCTTTAGGAGAGGCAGAGCATTATCAAGTACTGGCTCGACAATCTACGAGCCAAGCAGGGGGAGGTGCTTCATAACATACACTTCCTGGAGGGACAGCCAATCAGTGAGCAGAATTTGTTGTTTATTTCTAGCACTTTGTTAAAATCCCAATAAAAGATATGTGTGTGCTTGTGTGCATGCTTCTGAGTGGGCGGGGTTAATGTTTACCTGTGTTCCACCAGTCCCAGAGCTGAGTGGGTGGGGTTAATGTTTACTTGTGTGTTCCACCAGTCCCAGAGCTGAGTGGGCGGGGTTAATGTTTACCTGTGTTCCACCAGTCCCAGAGCTGAGTGGGTGGGGTTAATGTTTACTTGTGTGTTCCACCAGTCCCAGAGCTGAGTGGGCGGGGTTAATGTTTACCTGTGTGTTCCACCAGTCCCAGAGCTTAGTGGGCGGGGTTAATGTTTACCTGTGTGTTCCACCAGTCCCAGAGCTGAGTGGGCGGGGTTAATGTTTACCTGTATGTTCCACCAGTCCCAGAGCTGAGTGGGCGGGGTTAATGTTTACCTGTGTGTTCCACCAGTCCCAGAGCTGAGTGGGTGGGGTTAATGTTTACCTGTGTGTTCCACCAGTCCCAGAGCTGAGTGGGCGGGGTTAATGTTTACCTGTATGTTCCACCAGTCCCAGAGCTGAGTGGGAGGGGTTAATGTCATGTTAATTGCCAGGTCGCAATTGTAAATGAGAACTTGTTCTCAACTTGCCTACCTGGTTAAATAAAGGTAAAATAAATAAATAAATAAAATGTTTACCTGTGTGTTCCACCAGTCCCAGAGCTGAGTGGGAGGGGTGTGATCCAGCAGGTGTTTCCTCTCCATGAGCAGAGGATCCTCAGTCAGCTGATGAAGTCCTGGGTGCAGGCTGTGTGTGAGAAACAGCCCCTAGGTCAGTACACACAAACACGCACACACAAACACGCACACACAAACACGCACATGCACGTATGCCACTGTGGTGTATATAATCGTCTGTCTCCCTCTGTGGTGTATCTAATGTTCTGTCTCCCTCTGTGGTGAATCTAACAGTCTGTCTCCCTCTGTGGTGAATCTAACAGTCTGTCTCCCTCTGTTGTGTATCTAATGGTCTGTCTCCCTCTGTGGTGTATGTCTGTCTCCCTCTGTGGTGAATCTAAGGGTCTGTCTCCCTCTGTGGTGAATCTAATGGTCTGCCTCCCTCTGTGGTGAATCTAACAGTCTGTCTCCTTCTGTGGTGAATCTAACGGTCTGTCAGTCTGTCTCCCTCTGTGGTGAATCTAACAGTCTGTCTCCCTCTGTGGTGAATCTAACAGTCTCTCCCTCTGTGGTGAATCTAACAGTCTGTCTCCCTCTGTGGTGAATCTAACAGTCTGTCTCCCTCTGTCGTGTATCTAACAGTCTGTCTCCCTCTGTGGTGAATCTAACAGTCTGTCTCCCTCTGTGGTGAATCTAACAGTCTGTCTCCCCCTGTGGTGAATCTAAGTCTGTCTCCCTCTGTGGTGAATCTAACGGTCTGTCTCCCTCTGTGGTGAATCTAACAGTCTGTCTCCCTCTGTGGTGTATGTCTGTCTCCCTCTGTGGTGAATCTAACAGTCTGTCTCCCTCTGTGGTGAATCTAACGGTCTGTCTCCCCCTGTGGTGAATGTAGATGATATTCGTGACTACTTTGGGGTGAAGATAGCCATGTACTTCGCCTGGCTGGGGTTCTACACCACGTCTATGCTGTATCCTGCTGTCATCGGCTTCGTGCTCTGGGTTCTCACCGAGTCTGACCAGGTGACTTTTACACTGGACCTTTTCAAGTGTCCTGTCTGGAATGGGGTGTACCTGTACACCAAGCTGTCTCACACTACAGCAACAGGAGATAGACTCCTGTCCTCTGGGTCAAGGCTTTACTTACAGCTTACTTTTCAAATGCACTGTTTGTATCTCATTTAGTACAGATACACAGAGACATACTCACTGTGATACACTCCAATCTGCTCTGAAGTACAGTGTATTCCCTTATTTAACAACGTTAGCCTTTTCTACCGGCTCACGGTGAGATATTGAACTGTGTTGACGTTTGAAAAAGTAGCAACTGTGTTTCTAAGGTTCCTCAGATATGATGATAGAAGGACCACCTGTGTATTCTCCTCTCTCCTCAGATGAGTCGTGATATCTGCTGTGTATTCTCCTCTCTCCTCAGACGAGTCGTGATATCTGCTGTGTATTCTCCTCAGACGAGTCGTGATATCTGCTGTGTATTCTCCTCTCTCCTCAGACGAGTCGTGATATCTGCTGTTTATTCTCCTCTCTCCTCAGACGAGTCGTGATATCTGCTGTGTATTCTCTCTCCTCAGATGAGTCGTGATATCTGCTGTGTATTCTCCTCTCTCGTCAGACATGTTGTGATATCTGCTGTGTATTCTCCTTTCTCCTCAGACGAGTCGTGATATCTGCTGTGTATTCTCCTCTCTCAGACGAGTCGTGATATCTGCTGTGTATTCTCTCTCCTCAGATGAGTCGTGATATCTGCTGTGTATTCTCCTCTCTCAGACGAGTCGTGATATCTGCTGTGTATTCTCTCTCCTCAGATGAGTCGTGATATCTGCTGTGTATTCTCCTCTCTCCTCAGACGAGTCGTGATATCTGCTGTGTATCCTCCTCTCTCCTCAGACGAGTCGTGATATCTGCTGTGTATTCTCCTCTCTCTTCAGACTAATCGTGATATCTGCTGTGTATTCTCCTCTCTCCTCAGACGAGTCGTGATATCTGCTGTGTATTCTCCTCTCTCCTCAGACGAGTCGTGATATCCGCTGTGTATTCTCTCTCCTCAGACGAGACGTGATATCTGCTGTGTATTCTCCTCTCTCCTCAGGCGAGTCTTGATATCTGCTGTGTATTCTCTCCTCAGACGAGTCTGATATCTGCTGTGTATTCTCTCCTCAGACGAGTCTGATATCTGCTGTGTATTCTCTCTCAGACGAGTCGTGATATCGGCTGTGTATTCTCTCTCAGACGAGTCGTGATATCTGCTGTGTATTCTCTCTCCTCAGACGAGTCGTGATATCTGCTATGTATACTCGCTCCTCAGACGAGTCGTGATATCTGCTGTGTATTCTCCTCTCTCCTCAGACGAGTCTTGATATCTGCTGTGTATTCTCTCCTCAGACGAGTCGTGATATCTGCTGTGTATTCTCTCTCCTCAGACGAGTCGTGATATCTGCTGTGTATTCTCTCTCCTCAGACGAGTCGTGATATCTGCTGTGTGGTGTTTGCACTGTTTAACGTGGTGTGGGCCACACTCTTCTTGGAGAGGTGGAAGAGAAGGGGGGCGGAGCTGGCCTATAAGTGGGGTACGCTGGACACCCCTAACGAGTCCCTAGAGGAACCACGGACGCAGTTTAGGGTGAGGACGACATGAGAACATTTCAACTCAATATCTCAATATATTTTACAGAAGAAGATGACTAAAGAAAAACACAGAGCTACAATAAAAATTATGGACAACAGGTGTAAAAAAAAATCCTTCCTCTTCCCTTCCTGCTACTCCCCCCCTCTCTCCCCCCTCCATCTCTCACCTCTCTCACCTCTCTCCACCTCTCTCCATGTCTCTCCACCTCTCTCCATGTCTCTCCACCTCTCTCCATGTGTCTCCACCTCTCTCCATGTCTCTCCACCTCTCTCCATGTGTCTCCACCTCTCTCCTCCCTCCACCATCTCCCTTCACCTCTCTCCTACCTCCATCTCTCTCCATCTCTTTCCACCTCTCTCCTCCCTCCACCTCTCGCCTAACTCCCTCCATCTCTCGCCTCTCTCCCTCCACATCTCTCCTCCCTCCCTCCACCTCTCTCCATCTCTCTCTACCTCTCTCCTCCCTCCACCATCTCCCTCCACCTCTTTCCATCTCCCTCCAACCCTCTATATCTCCCTCCAACTCTCTCCTCCCTCCCTACACCCTTTCTCTCCTCTTTCTCTCAACCTTTCTTCCCCCCCACTTTCCCTCTGCAGGGTGTGAAGCGCTGCAGCCCCATAACAGGCTGTGAGGAGTTTTACTACCCACCATGGAGGAGGAGGGTGTTCAGGTGGCTGGTCAGCCTGCCCATCTGCATCCTGTGTCTCTGCTTTGTGTTCCTGGCCATGCTCCTCTGCTTCGAACTGCAGGTCACTGAATGATCAACAGCTTTTAGTAACACTGTCAAATTTCCTTACTGGAGATGTACAGTTGAAGTCGGAAGTTTACATACACTTAGGTTGGAGTCATTAAAACTCATTTTTCAACCACTCCACAAATGTCTTGTTAACAAACTATAGTTTTGTCAAGTCGGTTAGGACATCTACTTTGTGCATGACACAAGTTAATTTTCCAACAATTGTTTACAGACAGATTAGTTCACTTATCATTCACTGTATCACAATTCCAGTGGGTCAGAAGTTTACATACACTAAGTTGACTGTGCCTTTAAACAGCTTGGAAAATTCCAGAAAATTATGTCATGGCTTTAGAAGCTTCTGTTAGGCTAATTGACTTACTTTGAGTCAATTGGAGGTGTATCTGTGGATGTATTTCAAGGCCTACCTTCAAACTCAGTGCCTTTTCACTTGACATCATGATAAAATCAAAAGAAATCAGCCAAGACCTCAGAAAAGAAATTGTAGACATCCACAAGTCTGGTTCATCCTTGGGAGCAATTTCCAAATGCCTGAATGTACCACGTTCATCTGTACAAACAATAGTATGCAAGTATAAACACCATGGGACCACACAGCCGTCATACCGCTCAGGAAGGAGACGCGTTCTGTCTCCTAGAGATTAGCGCACTTTGGTGTGAAAAGTGCACATCAATCCCAGAACAACAGCAAAGGACCTTGTGAAGATGCTGGAGGAAACAGGTACAAAAGTATCTATATCCACAGTAAAACGAGTCCTATATCGACATAACCCGAAAGGCCACTCAGCAAGGAAGAAGCCACTGCTCCAGAACTGCCATAAAAAAAGCCAGACTACGGTTTGCAACTGGGGACAAAGATCGTACTTTTTGGAGAAATGTCCTCTGGTCTGATGAAACAAAAATAGAACTGTTTGGCTATAATGACCATCGTTATGTTTGGAGGAAAAAGGGGGAGGCTTGCAAGCTGAAGAACACCATCCCAACCATGAAGCACGGGGGTGGCAGCATCATGTGTGGGAGTGCTTTGCTTCAGGAGGGACTGGTGCACTTCACAAAATAGATGGCATCATGAGGCAGGAATATTATGTGAATATATTGAAGCAACATCTCAAGACATCAGTCAGGAAGTTAAAGCTTGGTCGTAAATGGGTCTTCCAAATGGACAATGACCCCAAGCATACTTCCAAAGTTGTGGTAAAATGGCTTAAGGACAACGAAGTCAAGGTATTGGAGTGGCCATCACAAAGCCCTGACCTCAATCCTATAGAACATTTGTGGGCAGAACTGAAAAATCGTGTGCGAGCGAGGAGGCCTACAAACCTGACTCAGTTACACCAGCTCTGTCAGGAGGAATGGGCCAGAATTCACCCAACTTATTGTGGGAAGCTTGTGGAAGGCAACCCGAAACGTTTGACCCAAGTTAAACAATTTAAAGGCAATGCTACCAAATACTAATTGAGTGTATGTAAACTTGTGACCCACTGGGAATGTGATGAAAGAAATAAAAGCTGTAATAAATAATTATCTCTACTATTATTCTGACATTTCACATTCTTAAAGTGGTTACTAGGATTAAATGTCAGGAATTGTGAAAAACTGAGTTTAAATGTATTTGTCTAAAGGTAAACTTCTGACTTCAGCTGTACATTTCTTTTGCTTCTGAATCGGTCATAAACATCTATTCCTTAGGATGGATGTGGTTCTTCTCAGTGCGTTCTATAGCTGTATGTAGCCACGTAATACAGAATAGTTCATATAATATATGTAATTGAAGCCATATTTTTATTTATTTTATTTAATCTTTATTTAACCAGGAAGAGATTGAAATCTCTTTTTCAAGAGCGCCCTGGCCAAGATAGGCAGCACCAAGTCGTTACAAAACAAATACAGACAGACAACATGAAAAACTACAAGTAATCTAGTAAAAACCATTGAATTCACAAGAGTATAAAACAGCTAATTAAAAACATTGACAGGTCAGGGAATCAGCCTCAAAATCCTTCATCAGTGATTTAAAAACACCAATCAAGACAAGTTCTTCCAGTTTTAAAGTATTTTGTAAGGCGTTCCAAGACGATGGTGCAGAGGACATAAAAGCCCTTTTACCAAATTCAGTTCAGACATTGGAACAGTTAGCAGGATAAAGTTCAGCGAACGAAGAGAGTACCCACCACATTTCTGAACAATACAAATGCACGAATAAAAAGTAAACCCAAAATGGCTTTGGGAATAAAAGTATACCAGTGACTAGAGAAGGCCAGCCAACCCCGGTATAAAGTGCAGTGGTGCTTAAGGGTTTTGCAGTTTAAAATAAATCTCAAAGTGCCATGGTAAAGAGTGTCAATTGATCTCAAACACTGAGTGGAAGCATTCATATATAAAATATCCCCATAGTCTAGTAAAGGCACAAATGTAGCTGATACTAGCCTCCTTCTGGCTTCAAAAGAAAAACAGGCCTTATTCCTAAAATAAAATCCCAATTTCAGCTTCAATTTTTTTGTAAGTTGTTGAATATGCAATTTAAACGAGAGGCCGTCATCAATAAAATTCCAAGATATTTATATGAGGGTACAACCTCAATCTCCTTGCCCTGACAGGTAGTAATAGGTGAAGGGTTCAGAGGTCTATTTCTTACAGTACCAGGCAAAATTGTAGAATAATAGTGAAGACATCAAAACCATGAAATAACACATACGAACCAAAAAGGGTTAAACAAATCAAAACACATTTTAGAGTTTAAATTATTTAAAGTAGCCACCCTTTCCTTGTGACAGCTTTGAACACTCTTGGAATTCTCTCAACCAGCTTCATGAGGAATGCTTTTCCAACAGTCTTGAAGGAGTTCCCACATATGCTGAGTGCTTGTTGACTGCTTTTCCTTCACTCTACGGTCCAACTCATCCCAAACGATCTGAATTGGGTTTAGATCGGGTGATTGTGGAGGCCAGGTTATCTGATGCAGCACTCCATCATGCTCCTTCTTGGTCAAATATGCCTTACACAGCCTGGAGGTGTTTTTGGGTCATTGTCCTGTTGAAAAACAAATGATAGTCCCACTAAGCGCAAACCAGATGGGATGTCGTATCACTTCAGAACGCTACGGTAGCCATGCTGGTAAAGTGTTGCCTTGCATTCTAAATAAATCACTGACAGTGTCACCAGCAATGCACCCCCACACCTTCACACCTCCTCCTCCATGCTTCACGGTGGGAACCACAAATGCGGAGATCATCCATTAATCTACTCTGTTACTTGAACTATGTGAAGCATTTATTTGGGTTGCAATTTCTGAGGTGCAGTTCATTCTAATGAACTTATCCTCTGCAGCAGAGGTAACTCTGGGTCTTCCTTTCCTGTGGCAGTCCTCATGAGAGACAGTTTCATCATAGCACTTGATGGTTTTTGTGACTGCACTTGAAGAAACTTTCAAACTTCTTGACATTTTCCGTATTGACTGACTTTCATGTCTTAAATTAATGATGGACTGTTGTTCTCTTTGATTATTTGAGCTGTTCATGCCATAATATGGTATTTTACCAAATAGGGCTATCTTCTGTATACTGTACCACCCCTACCTTGTCACAACACAACTAATTGGTTCAAATGCATTAAGAAGGAAAGAAATTACGCTAATGAACTTTTAACAAGGCACACCGGTTCATTGAAATGCATTCCAAGTGACTACCTCATGAAGCTGGTTGAGAGAATGCCAAGAGTGTGCAAAGCTGTCATCAAGGCAAAGTGTGGCTACTTTGAAGAAGCTCAAATATGAAATATATTTTGATTTGTTTACTACATGATTCCATATGTGTTATTTCAAAGTTGTGATGTATTCACTATTATTCTACATTGTAGAAAATAGTAAAAATAAAGAAAAACCCTCGAATGAGTAGGTGTGTCCAAACTGTTGACTGGTACGGTATGTAGATTGACATTGTATGGACGGTAAAGGTTTGTAATGTGTGTAGTAAGTAAGAAAGTTGTTGTTGTTGTTATGGCGTTTGCAGGAGTTTGTTATGGGGATTAAAGAAGTACCTCGTCTGGCCCGGTTCATCCCTAAGATCATGCTGGCCATCACTGTGACTGCCTGTGACGAGGTGTACAGGAAGATAGCCTACTGGCTCAACGACATGGGTGAGAACAGGCACTCTTATCCCTTTCATACAAATCAAATCAAATCAGATGTATTTATATAGCCCTTCGTACATCAGCTGATATCTCAAAGTGCTGTACAGAAACCCAGCCTAAAACCCCAAACAGCAAGCAATGCAGGTGTAGAAGCACGGTGGCTAGGAAAAACTCCCTAGAAAGGCCAATACCTAGGAAGAAACCTAGAGAGGAACCAGGCTATGTGGGGTGGCCAGTCCTCTTCTGGCTGTGCCGGGTGGAGATTATAACAGAACATGGCCAAGATGTTCAAATGTTCATAAATGACCAGCATGGTCGAATAATAATAATGCAGAAGAGTTGAAACTGGAGCAGCAGCACGGTCAGGTGGACTGGGGACAGCAAGGAGTCATCATGTCAGGTAGTCCTGGGGCATGGTCCTAGGGCTCAGGTCAGTTGAAACTGGAGCAGCAGCACGGCCAGGTGGACTGGGGACAGCAAGGAGTCATCATGTCAGGTAGTCCTGGGGCATGGTCCTAGGGCTCAGGTCCTCTGAGAGAGAGAAAGAAAGAGAGAAGGAGAGAATTAGAGAATGCACACAGGACACCGAATAGGACAGGAGAAGTACTCCAGATATAACAAACTGACCCTAGCCCCCCGACACATAAACTACTGCAGCATAAATACTGGATTCTGAGACAGGAGGGGTCAGGAGACACTGTGGACCCATCCGAGGACACCCCCGGACAGGGCCAAACAGGAAGGATATAACCCCACCCACTTTGCCAAAGCACAGCCCTACACCACTAGAGGGATATCTTCAACCACCAACTTACCATCCTGAGACAAGGCTGAGTATAGCCCACAAAGATCTCCGCCATGGCACAACCCAAGGGGGAGCGCCAACCCAGACAGGATGACCACATCAGTGAATCAACCCACTCAGGTGACGCACCCCTTCCAGGGACGGCATGAGAGAGCCCCAGTAAGCCAGTGACTCAGCCCCTGTAATAGGGTTAGAGGCAGAGAATCCCAGTGGAAAGAGGGGAACCGGCCAGGCAGAGACAGCAAGGGCGGTTCGTTGCTCCAGAGCCTTTCCGTTCACCTTCCCACTCCTGGGCCAGACTACACTCAATCATATGACCCACTGAAGAGATGAGTCTTCAGTAAAGACTTAAAGGTTGAGACCGAGATTGCGTCTCTGACATGGGTAGGCAGACCGTTCCATAAAAATGGAGCTCTATAGGAGAAAGCCCTGCCTCCAGCTGTTTGCTTAGAAATTCTAGGGACAATTAGGAGGCCTGCGTCTTGTGACCGTAGCGTACGTGTAGGTATGTACGGCAGGACCAAATCAGAGAGATAGGTAGGAGCAAGCCCATGTGATGCTTTGTAGGTTAGCAGTAAAACCTTGAAATCAGCCCTTTGCTTTGACAGGAAGCCAGTGTAGGGAGGCTAGCACTGGAGTAATATGATCAAATTGTTTGGTTCTAGTCAGGATTCTAGCAGCCGTATTTAGCACTAACTGAAGTTTATTTAGTGCTTTATCCGGGTAGCCGGAAAGTAGAGCATTGCAGTAGTCTAACCTAGAAGTGACAAAAGCATGGATAAATTTTTCTGCATCATTTTTGGACAGAAAGTTTCTGATTTTTGCAATGTTATGTAGATGGAAAAAAGCTGTCCTTGAAATGGTCTTGATATGTTCTTCAAAGGAGAGATCAGGGTCCAGAGTAACGCCGAGGTCCTTCACAGTTTTATTTGAGATGACTGTACAACCATTAAGATTAATTGTCAGATTCAACAGAAGATCTCTTTGTTTCTTGGGACCTAGAACAAGCATCTCTGTTTTGTCAGAGTTTAAAAGTAGAACGTTTGCAGCCATCCACTTCCTTATGTCTGAAACACATGCTTCTAGCAAGGGCAATTTTTTTGGGGCTTCACCATGTTTCATTGAAATGTACAGCTGTGTGTCATCCGCATAGCAGTGAAAGTTAACATTATGTTTTCGAATAACATCTCCAAGAGGTAAAATATATAATGAAAACAATAGTGGTCCTAAAACGGAACCTTGAGGAACACCGACATTTACAGTTGATTTGTCAGAGGACAAACCATTCACAGAGACAAACTGATATCTTTCCGACAGATAAGATCTAAACCAGGCCAGAACTTGTCCGTGTAGACCAATTTGGGTTTCCAATCTCTCCAAAAGAATGTGGTGATCGATGGTATCAAAAACAGCACTAAGGTCTAGGAGCACGAGGACAGATGCAGAGCCTCGGTCCGATGCCATTAAAATGTCATTTACCACCTTCACAAGTCTCAGTGCTATGATGGGGTCTAAAACCAGACTGAAGCATTTCATATACATTGTTTGTCTTCAGGAAGGCAGTGAGTTGCTGCGCAACAGCCTTTTCAAAAAAATTTGAGAGGAATGGTAGATTCGATATAGGCCGATAGTTTTTTATATTTTCTGGGTCAAGGTTTGGCTTTTTCAAGAGAGGCTTTATTACTGCCACTTTTAGTGAGTTTGGTACACATCCAGTGGATAGAGAGCCGTTTTTTTACACAGTTTACATATACACAGACCAACATCCCACTATTTTACCATGCCTGCTTCTGTATACAAGGTGCTGGTGTATCTGAAAAGGGTAGGGGGTAAAAAAAAAATATGCCTATAAACCTACCGTGAATCCCAAACCAACCTCTCGCCCCTATCAACTCAGTCGTAGGGCCCTCCATTGTCACGTGCTGCTGACGAAACTCAGAGGGTGACTTCAAAAGTGGCGAGTGAGGAACAAATAAACCGCTCAATTTCGGGACACACTTGTGATGATGCAAATCATGTTTCACATTTAAATAATAAAACAAGCATGACATTAAAAATAGAAAATTCCCTGTGTTGTTTTACAAGATATAATCCTCAGTAACATTTAATTTGGGAGGTATTTAATCTGTAACATGTGTCAAGCCTCGAAATCAGACACAAACAATTACAGGTGGCTCATAATTAGATCTTTTGTGTAAAATTGTGCAAACTCAAAAATAACGCAGTGCGTTATGGGATACCACTTCGCTCTGAAGCAGGCAGCGTTGCTGGCTCTGTGGAAGTGGCTATCGGAGGGTCTAATTAGCCCCTACACCCTTCGTAATTTTCACCCCCTCAGCTTTGGGACACTTGTGCATGTGGCAGAGGGGAAGGGGAATGGGCTAATAGAGGGCAGAGAGTCGAGGAGCAGCGGAATTTAAAAAAATCTAATTCAGGTGATGATGATTATTGCTGTGAATTCTGATGTTATTTTTCTTCCCCCACAGAAAACTATAGACTCCAGAGTGCCTATGAGAAACATCTCATCATTAAATTGGTTCTTGTGAGTGCTGTCATCTTCCTTATTACATGGAAATTGGACTCACTTTTCACAAGACAAAGGATTGAAATACAGAATTGACACATTCCTGCAGAGGTCTTTACCACTCGCATGTTTTCTTTCTGTACTCTCAGTTTCAGTTTGTAAACTCTTATCTCAGCCTTTTCTACATTGGATTCTACCTCAAAGACATGGAGCGTCTGAAAGAGGTAAGAGACACTTAAATCACAACACGTTTCCACTCTTTCCAAATAGTTACCCAAACCGTGTTCACCTTCCTGGTCTTCCTTGCTTCATCCCTCCCTCCCCTTCACATGTTGCTCTCTCTTCGTTCTGTCTATTTTCCATCCTGTCTCTGTTGTGTGGTTCTGCGGTGCTGGTTCCGTGGTGCTGGTCTTAGGTGTTGCTGGTGTTCTCTCTGGGACAGAGTCTTCTCAGACAGCTGAAGGACAATGTGCTGCCTTTTGTCTTCCTCAAGATCAGGCTGTTGGTCGTCACCATCCCCTGGGTCATCAAGGCCTCCTTCAGGTCCAAAGTACGACCTTGCCTGTGTGTCAAGGGCCAGGGGGTTAGAGGTCAAAGTCATCTCGACATTACCTGCCCAGCGCCCAAATGCATGACCTTAGACCTTTAAACATCATGTGCCTTATTTGTGTAGAGTTGTAGACTGTTATTTTGTTGTGCTTGTAGTTTTAGCATCATTATTGTATGTATCTTTTGGTATTGCATAGAAAGCATTTCCATGTTCAGGTAGATGCAGGATGGCTAAATGTGTGTCTGTTGTAGGCTGTCTGCTAGCATTAACCTGCTAGTCCTATAGCACATGTCGTCCTGTTTTTGTAAGGATTCCGTTGGTAACTTGTCACACACCCAGTTACCTACTATAGGAAGACGTGTATTACATGTGAATACTATGTTGATTTAAAAACACATATAGAATGTTCCACAGTTGGTTTTCCACTCTGTTGGTTGTGTTCATGATGGGACTTTGGAAGCGGTTGATATGTCTGTTAAGCAGTGTTCTGCTTTGGGTTTGTAGCGTCTGGCTACCTTTGGATTTGAGCAGCTGTTCTATAAGGTTTGTGTCGGGAAAGTCATTTGCCTGGCACGTCAATCTGTTACTCTGTCCTTTTGTCCCTCTTCCTGTCACTCTGTCCTTTTGTCCTTCTTCCTGTCACTCAGTCCTTCTTCCTGTCACTCAGTCCTTCTTCCTGTCACTCTGTCCTTCTTCTTGTCACTCTGTCCTTCTTCCTGTCACTCTGTCCTTCTTCCTGTCACTCTGTCCTTCTTCCTGTCACTCTGTCCTTCTTCCTGTCACTCAGTCCTTTTGTCCTTCTTCCTGTCACTCAGTCTTTCTTCCTGTCACTCTGTCCTTCTTCCTGTCACTCTGTCCTTCTTACTGTCATTCTGTCCTTTTGTCCTTCTTCCTGTCACTGTCCTTTTGTCCTTCTTCCTGTCACTCAGTCCTTTTGTCCTTCTTCCTGTCACTCAGTCATTCTTCCTGTCACTCAGTCCTTTTTCCTGTCACTCTGTCCTTTTGTCCTTCTTCCTGTCACTCAGTCCTTCTTCCTGTCACTCAGTCCTTTTGTCCTTCTTCCTGTCACTCAGTCCTTTTGTCCTTCTTCCTGACACTCAGTTCTTCTTTCTGTCCTTTTGTTCTTCTTCCTGTCACTCAGTCCTTCTTCCTGTCACTCAGTCCCTTTGTCCTTCTTCCTGTCACTCTGTCCTTCTTCCTGTCACTCAGTCCTTCTTCCTGTCACTCTGTCCTTCTTCCTGTCACTCAGTCCTTTTGTCCCTCTTCCTGTCACTCAGTCCTTCTTCCTGTCACTCAGTCCTTCTTCCTGTCACTCAGTCCTTCTTCCTGTCACTCAGTCCTTTTGTCCTTCTTCCTGTCACTCAGTCCTTTTGTCTCTCTTCCTGTCACTCAGAGTTTCTTCCTGTCACTCTGTCCTTCTTCCTGTCACTCAGTCCTTCTTCCTGTCACTCAGTCCTTTTGTCCTTCTTCCTGTCACTCAGTCCATCTCTAATAACTGTGGCCTTGTGTGTTTATAGTTTATTCATTTCTGTGTGTTTATAGATTTCTGAAAAGCCAAAATGTTCCAGGATATGTTTTTATGCCTCACTTTCTGTTTGTGTTAAGGAACATACTAATCATTTGTTGTCATTGGTGTAAACTGATGATTGATGACTGAGGACTGTCTGTCAATATGCTATGTGTGGTTTGTGCTTTGACTTGGTCATGGTTTGCAGTGAAATGCAAATATGTGTGTGTCTCTGTGTCCTAGGTCTCAACTCAGTGGTAGTCATGGTAGTGGTAGTCATGGTAGTGGTAGTCATGGCAGTGGTAGTCATGGCAGTGGTAGTCATGATAGTGGTAGTCATGGTAGTGGTAGTCATGATAGTGGTAGACATGGTAGTGGTAGTCATGATAGTGGTAGTCATGATAGTGGTAGTCATGATAGTGGTAGTCATGATAGTGGTAGTCATGGTAGTGGTAGTCATGATAGTGGTAGTCATGGTAGTGGTAGTCAAGGTAGTGGTAGTCATGGTAGCGGTAGTCATGGTAGTGGTAGTCATGATAGTGGTAGTCATGATAGTGGTAGTCATGGTAGTGGTAGTCATGATAGTGGTAGTCGTGGTAGCGGTAGTCATGATAGCGGTAGTCATGATAGTGGTAGTCATGATAGTGGTAGTCATGGTAGTGGTAGTCATGATAGTGGTAGTCATGGTAGTGGTAGTCATGGTAGTGGTAGTCATGATAGTGGTAGTCATGGTAGTGGTAGTTTTGCATGTCATGGTTTTGATGTTACACATTGGACCAGGCAGTAGATCCAGAGCAGCGTGTGTATTTGAATGGGAGTGAACTGCTTGCGGTTTAGATATACAATTGTTTTCAGTCTATTGCGTTTAGTACTGAGTGAATATTTTATTTTTGCAAAGGAATTATGTTTCTTGATTTTGTACAACTTTATTTGTTTACTGTGGTGCCCTAATGATTACTTATCGAAATCGCTATGCATGGTATTAAACCCTGTGACAGATCCTGACATCCCTGACCTTTAACCCTTGATCCTGTCCTCTATTTCCTGTTTCTGTCAGATGCTGGCCACCCTGCTGATCATCCGCCATTTTGTCCAGAACGTGAAGGAGGTGATGCAGCCTTACCTGTACGAGCGCCACAAGCTGGGCGAGCTCACCCTGCGCAGCGTCTGGGATCTGCTCCTCTCAGCCCTGCTCAAGTACTGCAGGCTGGCCGCAGGAAAGCCCCAGGCTTCACCCACCGACCAGGCCATGCCGGGCCCTGGCCTGAGGGGAACCAGACCCGGGGTGGGACAGCCTGACCGCAGGTAATGCTGACACAACGGCTTGTATTCATCCATGAAAACGTAACACGAGAGCTTCCTTTTTCAGACATGTTTCCTTGAGTGTAGTCAAGCCTATGTTTTGATTTGTTTGAGGTTGTGTGACACGTTCACATTATTACATGGCTAACCCAATACAATAGTGTTATAGATAGTATATGATTATATGACTACAGGCAAACCTTTCCTCTGTTCTGCAGGGAGAAGAAGTGTCTGAACGGGGGATGTGGGGTGCCTGAAGAGGAGGAGGGAGAGAGGGAGGAGGGGGACAGTGGGAGGTTCAGTGAGGGAGAGAATGAGGAATCGTCTGAGAGTCTGATAGACTGTGGCCTCAAGCTGAGGAAGGTCAGCTTCATAGAGAGGGGGGACAGAAAGTCGTCTGGAGGGGGCTGCATCCCCACAATGGAGGACAGTTTCTTGGAGGACGGCAGCCCCACTATGGTGGAGAAGGGGATGGATCCGGCATCGGTGTTCGAGACATATGATGATGACGATGACAATGGCGTCACTGAGACAAAGGACACGGGAGTTTCGGCCAATGAGAGTATGGCGGCTGCCCCGCTGCCTTCTGGGCCAGAGAGCACGGTGACGGTGCGTCATCGCAGAAGGCAGAGGAGTTTGGAGAGGGCAGACTCTAAAACCAAGCGGGAGTCATGGATCGACCCGCCAGAGGAGCAGGAGAGTACGAGTCTGGCACAGGCTGAGATGGAGAGCTGCATGCAGACATATGAGGTAGGAAGACAGCACACACACAGATGAGCAGGCTCACTCACTATGTGACCTATGTCAACAATGCCAACTCTAAATAAACAATTCCATCGTCCCATATGACACCAACTAGAGGGGTAACCATCCCTCTGCAGATCTATTTCCATTTTCATACTGAATCATGTAGCTGGGCATGTGTTCCTGTTACCATGGCCCGAGATTTACCCCATGCTCTCTCAGCCAAACTCATGCCTCTGTCCATCCATATGATACTACAATATATCCTGCCTAGAGTCCTTCACAAACTCTCATTTGATCCCTGAAGTGATTTGAGCTCTAAGCTGTTGATTGGTATCTGAGATGGCATGGATTGGTTTTGAGGTTACCTCTGGGAAAATACTTCTACTTATTCTATTGACTGCTGTGCTAACTTGAATGTAATTACTGTGTAAATCAAATCCAATTGTATTGGTCACATACACATGTTTAGCAGATGTTATTGAAGGTGTAGCGAAGTGTAGTAGTTTCTTGCTCCAACAGCGCAGTAGTATCTAACAAGTTCACAACAATACACACAAATCTAAAGTAAACTAATGGAATTAAGAATATATAAATATAAGGACGAGCAACGTCAGAGCGGCATAGACTAAGATACAGTAGAAGAGAATAGAATACAGTATAGACATACAGTATGAGATGAGTAATGCAAAATATGTAAATATTATTAAAGTGACTAGTGTTCCATTATTAAAGTGGCCAGTGATTTCAAATATATGTATATAGGGCAGCAGCCTCTAAGGTGCTAGTGATGGCTATTTAGCAGTCTGATGGCCTTGAGCTAGAAGCTGTTTTTCAGTCTCTCGGTCCCAGCTTTGATGCACCTGTACTGACCTCGCCTTCTGGATGATAACGGGGTGAACAGGCAGTGGCTCGGGTGGTTGCTGTCCTTGATGATCTTTTTGGCCTTCCTGTGACATCGGGAGCTGTAGGTGTCCTGGAGGGCAGGTAGTTTGCCCCTGGTGATGCGTTGGGCAGACGGTGTGGTCTGCGGTTGCGAGTGGTGCAGTTGCCGTAGCAGGCGGTGATACAGCCTGACAGGATGCTCTCAATTGTGCATCTGTCAAAGTTTGTGAGGGTTTTAGGTGCCAAGACAATTTTTTATCTTGGCCAGGTCGCAGTTGTAAATGAGAACTTGTTCTCAACTAGCCTACCTGATTAAATAAAGGTGAAATAAAATAAATAAATAGAGGCGCTGTTGCGCCTTCTTCACCACACTGTCTGTGTGGGTGGACCATTTCAGTTTGTCAGTGACGTGTGCACAGAGGAACTTTAAGCTTTCCACCTTCTACACTGTGGTCCCGTCGATATGGATAGGGGGGTGCTCCCTCTGCTGTTTCCTGAAGTCCACGATCAGCTCTTTTGTTTTGTTGATGTTGAGTGAGAGATTATTTTCCTGGCACCACACACCCAGGGCCCTCACTCCTCCCTGTAAACTGTCTCGTCATTGTTGATAATCAGGCCTACTACTGTTGTGTCGTCTGCAAACTTGATGATTGAGTTGGAGGCGTGCTTGGCCACGCAGTCATGGGTGAACAGGGAGTACAGGAGGGGGCTGAGCACGCATCCTTGTGAACACACACTCATGTGTTGAGGATCAGCGAAGTGGAGGTGTTGTTTCCTGCCTTCACCACCAGGGGGCGGCCCATCAGGAAGCCCAGGACCCAGTTGCATAGGGCGCAGTTCAAACCCAGATCCTTGACTAGTTAGTCTCTCAAAGCACTTCATGATGACAGAAGTGAGTGCTACAGGGCGAGAATCATTTAGTTCAGTTACCTTAGCTTTCTTGGGTACAGGAACAATGGTGTATATCTTGAAGCATGTGGGGACAGCAGACTGAGATAGGGAGAGATCGAATATGTCCGTAAACACTCCAGCCAGCTGGTCAGCGCATGCCCCGAGGACGCGGCTAGGGATGCCGTCTGGGCCGTCCGCCCTGCGAGGGTTAACACGGTTAAATGTCTTCACTCACGTCGGCCACGGAGAAGGAGAGCCCACAGTCCTTGGTAGCGGGCCGCGTCGGTGGCACTGTGTTATCCTCAAAGCAGGCGAAGGTGTTTAGCCTGTCCTGAAGCAAGACGTCAGTGTCCGCACGTGGATGGTTTTCCATTTGTAGTCCGTGATTGTCTGTAGACCCTGCCACATACGTCTCATAGAAAATAGTATTTATGTAATACCACCAAGAACTGTAAATACATTGTATCTGTGTCAACTGGCAGTACCACTGAACCATTAAAAAGGGATATTTACATTAGGGGTTCTCTTGACGTCACTGTACGAGGTTATCCATGAGTAGCTAGCTTCCCATGTGCAATTACAGTTCCCGTCAAAAGTTTGTACACACATACTCATTCAAGGGTTGATCTTTCTTATTTACTATTTTCTACATTAGAAATAGTGAAGACATCAGAACTATGAAATAACACATATGGAATCATGTAGTAACCAAAAAAAGCATTAAACAAAACAAATCATTTTTTTAACGGGATTATCATCTATCCATGTCACAGACAGTGCTGACTATCCCTTGTGTTTTTTGTCCCTTCCAGGACACCTTCCAGGACTACCAGGAGATGTTTGTCCAGTTCGGCTACGTAGTTCTCTTCTCCTCAGCCTTCCCCCTGGCGGCCATGTGTGCCCTCATCAACAACATCATCGAGATCCGCAGCGACGCCTTCAAGCTCTGTACCGGCCTGCAGAGACCCTTCGGCAAGAGAGTGGAGAGTATCGGACAGTGGCAGGTATGACTGAGGTACAGGTAGGACTGAAGGAGAGGTATGACTGAGGGACAGGTAGGACTGAGGTACAGGTATGACTGAGGTACAGGTATCACTGAGGTACAGGTATGACTGAAGGAGAGGTATGACTGAGGGACAGGTAGGATTGAGGTACAGGTATGACTGAGGGACAGGTAAGACTGAGGGACAGGTATGACTGAGGGACAGGCAGTACTGAGGGACAGGCAGGACTGAGGGACAGGCAGGACTGAGGGACAGGTAGGACTGAGGGACAGATGGTGTTGAGGGACAGGCAGGACTGGGGGACAGGCAGGACTGGGGGACAGGCAGGACTGAGGGACAGGTATGACTGAGGGACAGATGAGACTGAGGGACAGGCATGATTGAGGGACAGGCAGGACTGAGGGACAGGCAGGACTGAGGGACAGGTAGGACCTAGGAAAAGGCAGGACTGAGGGACAGATGAGATTGAGGAACAGGTAGGACTGAGGGACAGATGTGACTGAGGGACAGATAGGACTGAGGGACAGGTAGGACTGAGGGACAGGTAGGACTGAGGGACAGGTATGACTGAGGGACAGGTATGACTGAGGGACAGGTATGACTGAGGGACAGGTATGACTGAGGGACAGGCAGGATTGAGGGAAAGGCAGCACTGAGGGACAGTTGGGACCTAGGGACAGGCAGGACTGAGGGACAGGTAGGACCTAGGAAAAGGCAGGACTGAGGGACAGGTATGACTGAGGGACAGATGAGATTGAGGCACAGACAGGATTGAGGGACAGGCAGCACTGAGAGACAGGTAGGACCTAGGGAAAGTCAGGACTGAGGGACAGGTAGGACCTAGGGAAAGGCAGGACTGAGGGACATATTGGTCAGTCAGAGGGGTGGGAATGGGAAACTGGTTATGCAAGGTCACAGAATGCACAGGCTGTTGTTGTAGCCCAGCACTACTATTCAATAAACAGAGACCTGTTCTTTCATAAAGCCTAATCATGGAGTTGGGTAAGCTTTATAGGCATGATGTTCTGTGTACATACAGTAAACCTGTCTGTGGTGTGTGTGTGTCTCTCTGCAGACAGCGATGGAGGCCATGGGTCTGATCGCCATCATAGTCAACTGTTACCTGATTGGTCAGTGTGGTCAGCTGCAGCGCCTCTTCCCCTGGCTCAGCCCTGAGATGGCCATCATCTCCATTGTCATCCTTGAGGTACATCCACTATTAAAGTCACTCACCTGACATCAGATACTGGGCCTTCAGAAAGTATTCACACCCCTTGACTTGTTCCACATTTTGTTGTCTTACAGCCTGAATTTAACATTTATTGAATTTCAACAACAAAAAATGTCACAAGCCTACACACAATACCCCATGATGTCAAAGTAGAATGTACATTTTTACAAATTAATAAAAAAATGGTAATGTCTTGAGTCAGTAAGTATTCAACCCCTTTGTTATGGCAAACCTAAATAACTTCAGGAGTACAAATTTGCGTAACAAGTCACATAGTACGTTGCATGGACTCTGTGTGCGATAACAGTGTTTAACATGATTTTGGGACCCCACACATACATATAATTGTAAGGTCCCTCAGTCGAGCAGTGAATTTCAAACATTGATTCAACCACAAAGACCAGGTAGGTTTTCCAATGCCTTGAAAAGATAGACACCTATTGGTAGATGGGTAAACATAGTTACACTTTGGATGGTGTATCAATACACCCAGTCACTACAAAGATACAAGCGTCCTTCCTACAGTATATCAAATCAATTTGTATTAGTCACATACGACTAATACAACAGGTGTCCACCTTACAGTGAAACCAACCAACAATGCAGTTTAAAGAAAATATGAATAAGAAATCAAAGTAACAAGTAATTAAAGAGCAGCAGTAAAATAACAATAACGAGACTATATACAGGGGGTACCAGTACAGAGTCAATGTGGAGACTATATACAGGGGGTACCAGTACAGAGTCAATGTGGAGGCTATATACAGGGGGTACTGGTACAGAGTCAATGTGGAGACTATATACAGGGGTACTGGTACAGAGTCAATGTGGAGACTATATACAGGGGTACTGGTACAGAGTCAATGTGGAGGCTATATACAGGGGGTACCAGTACAGAGTCAATGTGGAGGTTATATACAGGGGGTACCGGTACAGAGTCAATGTGGAGGCTATATACAGGGGGTACCGGTACGGAGTCAATGTGGAGGCTATATACAGGGGGTACCGGTACAGAGTCAATGTGGAGGTTATATACAGGGGGTACCGGTACAGAGTCAATGTGGAGACTATATACAGGGGGTACCGGTACAGAGTCAATGTGGAGGCTATATACAGGGGGTACCGGTACAGAGTCAATGTGGAGGCTATATACAGGGGGTACCGGTACAGAGTCAATGTGGAGGCTATATACAGGGGGTACCGGTACAGAGTCAATGTGGAGGTTATATACAGGGGGTACCGGTACAGAGTCAATGTGGAGGTTATATACAGGGGGTACCGGTACAGAGTCAATGTGGAGGTTATATACAGGGGGTACCGGTACAGAGTCAATGTGGAGGCTATATACAGGGGGTACCGGTACAGAGTCAATGTGGAGGTTATATACAGGGGGTACCGGTACAGAGTCAATGTGGAGGCTATATACAGGGGGTACCGGTACGGAGTCAATGTGGAGGCTATATACAGGGGGTACCGGTACAGAGTCAATGTGGAGGCTATATACAGGGGGTACCAGTACAGAGTCAATGTGGAGGTTATATACAGGGGGTACCGGTACAGAGTCAATGTGGAGGCTATATACAGGGGGTACCGGTACAGAGTCAATGTGGAGGTTATATACAGGGGGTACCGGTACAGAGTCAATGTGGAGACTATATACAGGGGGTACCGGTACAGAGTCAATGTGGAGGGTATATACAGGGGTACCGGTACAGAGTCAATGTGGAGGCTATATACAGGGGGGTACCGGTACAGAGTCAATGTGGAGGCTATATACAGGGGGGTACCGGTACAGAGTCAATGTGGAGGCTATATACAGGGGTTACCGGTACAGAGTCAATGTGGAGACTATATACAGCGGGTACCGGTACAGAGTCAATGTGGAGGCTATATACAGGGGGTACCAGTACAGAGTCAATGTGGAGGCTATATACAGGGGGGTACCGGTACAGAGTCAATGTGGAGGCTATATACAGGGGGGTACCGGTACAGAGTCAATGTGGAGGCTATATACAGGGGGGTACCGGTACAGAGTCAATGTGGAGGCTATATACAGGGGTTACCGGTACAGAGTCAATGTGGAGGCTATATACAGGGGGTACCGGTACAGAGTCAATGTGGAGGCTATATACAGGGGGTACCGGTACAGAGTCAATGTGGAGGCTATATACAGGGGTACCGGTACAAACTCAATTTGCGGGGGCACCAGTTAGTCGAGGTAATTGAGGTAATATGTACATGTAGGTAGAGTTATTAAAGTGACTATACATAGATAATAACAGAGATTAGTAGCGGCATAAAAGGGGGGGGGTCAATGCAAATAGTCTGGGTAGCCATTTGATTAGATGTTCAGGAGTCTTATGGCTTGGGGGTAGAAGCTGTTTAGAAGCCTCTTGGACCTAGACTTGGCGCTCCGGTACCGCTTGCCGTGCGGTAGCAGAAAGAACAGTCTATGGTGGCTGGAGTCCTTGACAATTTTTAGGGCCTTCCTCTCACACTGCCTGGTATAGAGGTCCTGGATGGCAGGAGGCTTGGCCCCAGTGATGTACTGGGCCGTACGCACTACCCTCTGTAGTACCTTGCAATCAGATGCCAAGTTGTTGCCATACCAGGAGATGATGCAACCAGTCAGGATGCTCTCGATGGTGCAGCTGTAGAACCTTTTGAGGATCTGAGGACCCATGCCAAATCTTTTCAGTCTCCTGAGGGGGAAAGGGTGTTGTCGTGCCCTCTTCACGACTGTCTTGGTGTGTTTGGACCATGTTAGTTTGTTGGTGATGTAGACGCCAAGGAAGCTCTCAACGTGTTCCACTTCAGCCCCGTCGATGAGAATCGGGGCGTGCTCGGTCCTCCTTTTCATGTAGTCCACAATCATCTCCTTTGTCTTGATCACGTTGAGGGAGAGGTTGTTGTCCTGGCACCACCAGGCCAGGTCTCTGACCTCCTCCCTATAGGCTGTCTCGTTGTTGTCGGTCCACTGTTGCGTCATCTGCAGATTTAATGATGGTGTTGGAGTTGTGCAGTCATGAGTGAACAGGGAGTACAGGAGGGGACTGAGCATGCACCCCTGAGGGGCACCTGTGTTGAGGATCAGCGTGGCACATATGTTGTTCCCTACCCTTACCAGCTGGGGGCGGCCCATCTGGAAGTCCAGTATACAGTTGCAGTGGGAGGTGTTTAGTCCCAGTGTCCTTAGCTTAGTGATGAGCTTTGTGGGCACTATTGTGTTGAACACTGAGCTGTAGTCAATGAATAGCATTCTTACATAGGTGTTCCTTTTGTGGGAAAGGGCAGTGTGGAGTGCAATAGAGATTGCATCATCTGTGGATCTGTTGGGGCGGTATGCAAATTGGATATAGGGTATAGGGTTTCTGGGATAATGGTGTTGATGTGAGCCATGCCTTTCAAAGCACTTCATGGCTACAGACGTGAGTGCTACGGGTTGGTAGTAATTTAGGCAGGTTTCCTCAGTATTCTTGGGCACTTTGGTGGTCTGCTTAAAACATGTTGGTATTACAGACTCGGACAGGGAGAGGTTGAAAATGTCAGTGAAAACACTTGCCAGTTGGTCAGCGCATGTTCTCAGCACACGTCCTGGTACTCCGTCTGACCTTACGGCCTTGTGAATGTTGACCTGTTTAAAGGTCTTGCTCACATTGGCTGTGGATAGCGTGATCACACAGTCTTCCGGAACAGCTGGTGCTGTCATGCATGTTTCAGTGTTATTTGCATGTTTCAGTGTTAAAGCGAGCATAGACGTAGATCAGCTCGTCTGGTGGGCTCGTGTCACAGGGCAGCTCTCGGCTGTGCTTCCCTTTGTAGTCTGTAATAGTTTAAGCCCTGCCACATCCAACGAGCATCGGAGCCGGTGTAGTATGATTCGATCTTAGTCCTGTATTGACGCTTTGCCTGTTTGATGGTTCATCAGAGGTTATAGCGGGATTTCTTAGAAGCTTCCGGGTTAGAGTCCTGCTCCTTGAAAGAGGCAGCTTTCATCAACTGTTCAGCGGAGACTTCTTGAATCATGCCTTCATGGTCGAATTTCTGCAAGTAAACCACTACTAAAGGACACCAATAATAAGAAGAAACTTGATTGGGCCAAGAAACACGAGCAATGGACATTAGACCGGTGGAAATTTGTCCTTTGGTTTGACGAGTCCAAAGTTGAGATTTTTGGTTCCAACCTCTGTGTCTTTGTGAGACTCAGAGTAGGTGAACGGATAATCTCTGCATTTATTTAGAATTCAAGGCACACTTAACCAGCATGGCTTCCACAGCGATACGCCATCCCATCTTGTTTGCGCCTAGTGGGGCTATCATTTGTTTTTCCACAGGACAATGACCCAAAACAAGAAGGAGAGTGATTGAGTGCTGCATAAGATGACCTGGCCTCCACAATCACCCGACCTCAACCCAATTGAGATGGTTTGGGATGAGTTGGACCGCAGAGTGAAGGAAAAGCAGCCAACAAGTGCTCCGCATATGTAGAACTCCTTCAAGACTGTTAGAAATTTTCAGGTGAAGCTGGTTGAGAGAATGACAAAAATGTACAAAGCTGTCATCAAGGCAAAGGGTGGCTACTTATAAGAATCTCAAATATAAAAAAATATATTTTGATTTGTTTAACACTTTTGCTTACTACAAGGCGAGACCCAGATGCAGACACAGGAGGCAGATGGTTGGAGTCTTACAATGTTTTATAATCCAAAGGGGTATGGAAGAGAAGGGTCGTGGACAGGCTAAAGGTCAAAACCAGTTCAGAGTCCAGGAGGTACAGAGTGGCAGACAGGCTCGTGGTCAAGGTAGGCAGGATGGTCAGGCAGGTGGGTACAGAGTCCAGAAACAGCCAAGTGTCAAAACCGGTTCAGAGTCCAGGAGGTACAGAGTGGCAGACAGGCTCGTGGTCAAGGCAGGCAGGATGGTCAGGCAGGTGGGTACAGAGTCCAGAAACAGGCAAGTGTCAAAACCGGGAGGACTAGAAAAAGTAGAATAGCATCAGGCGTACAGGAAAAAAATACACTGGTTGTCTTGACTAAACAAACAAGAGGAAGTGGCACAGAGAGACAGGAAACACAGGGATAAATACACTGGGGAAAACAAGCGACACCTGGAGGGGGTGGAGACAATCCCAGGAACAGGTGAAACAGATCAGGACGTGACAATTTGTGTATTTTATTTATTATTTTCTTCCACTTTGACATTATAGAGTATTTTGTGTAGATCGTTGACAAAAAAAATTACAATTAAATAAATTTAATTTCCACCTTATGTCGGTGGAAGGGGTGTGAGTACATTCTGACGGGGCTGTAATGCCTAGGCTTTAACTCAGTAGGCTGATGGGGTTTTGAGTTGCATAGACCCATGTTTTTATGAGTTAGTCTCTCAGTCTCACACTGTTTCAGTGTTGGCAGGGTTAAATAGGGATTTTGTGGTAGTCTAACACTCAGCACTGGTCCAGAATTAGATTTGATTGACATCCTCTAATAGTTGAGGTGAAGATATATGGCTAGAAAACTGATCTCAGAGCAGCTCAACCTCTCAAACTGACAGCAACCCAGCAGGCCTTATAGACGTGTTTCTTTAGAAGTCACCTCAGTGAGCTATGGTCCTCATACTGTCTTCCAAAAGACATATTTCAAGCATTTATCATGACCTGCACCAATGTGTTTTGGCATCAAGGCGTCCTCAGTCTACTAGCATGCTTTCAGGTGAGCTTAAGTCATCATAATATGACATATATCTGCTGTCTTATTTCATATGAACTTCCTTCTTTCTTTAAATCTTTCTTTGGTAATGTCAAAATATATATATATTTTATCCCAGAGAAGGGATAGTCTTGCTCACCAGCCAGCAGCAGGTGTGTCTATGAAAGACTATGTTGAAGCCAACCACAGCTACCTCAATGAAATGTATCCTTTTCTGAGGTGGCTTTCAGCTCTACAACTAAGTGCCCATAGCAGTAAAGACGATGAAGTTTTCTTTGAGGTGCTTCACTCCTGAGTATATCTGTGGGTGTTGATAAGGCAGATGGGTGCTGAGTGACGTGAACCCTAGTCTCAGCCAGTCACTGTACATACCTGTAGGAAAGGTCGAGTGTTACACAATCTCTGACACTCCGTCACACTACTGGTGGGGTGGTTGGGGGGTGGGGGGGTGGGGGCTCAACATACTAAATCAACACAGCACAGCAATGCAGCCAGTAAAAAGGTCACAGCTGTTGTTGTGTCCTCTTGCTTCATGGACAGCATAGGTCAGAGTGCAGTAGGCCCGATTTACTGATCACTGATTCAAAGAAAACTGATTCAAAGTAGACCACACACTAGAGAGAGAGGGAGCAGACATTTATTTTCGATGCTTTAACGTTTTACACAGTATATAAACGTCCCTTTTTCAGGACTCTGTCTTTCAAAGATAATTCATAAAAATCCAAATAACTTCACAGATCTTCATTGTAAAGAGTTTAACACTGTTTCTCATGCTTGTTCAATGAACCATAAACAATTAATGAACATGCACCTGTGGAACGGTTGTTAAGACACTAACAGCTTACAGACGGTAGGCAATTAAGGTCACAGATATGAAAACTTAGGACACTAAAGAGGCCTTTCTACTGACTTTGAAAAACACCAAAAGAAAGATGCCCAGGGTCCCAGCTCATCTGCGTGAACGTGCCTAAGGCATGCTGCAAGGATGTTGTGCGTTACAAGGAAGACATCTTCCTCCCTCATGTGGTACGCTTCCTGCAGGCTCATCCTGACATGACCCTCCAGCATGACAATGCCACCAGCCATACTGCTCGTTCTGTGCATGATATCCTGCAAGACAGGAATGTCAGTGTTCCACCATGGCCAGCGAAGTGTCCGGATCCCATTAAGCACGTCTGAGACCTGTTGGATCAGAGGGTGAGGGCTAGGGCCATTCCCCCCAGAAATGTCCGGGAACTTGCAGGTGCCTTGGTGGAAGAGTGGGGTAACCTCTCACAGCAAGAACTGGCAAATCTGGTGCGGCCCATGAGGAGGAGATGCATTGCAGTACTTAATGCAGCTGGTGGCCACACCAGATACAGACTGTTACTTTGGATTTTGACCCCCCCCTTTGTTCAGGGACACATTACTCCATTTCTGTTAGTCACATGTCTGTGGAACTTGTTCAGTTTATGTCTCAGTTGTTGAATCTTGTTATGTTCATACAAATATTTACACATGTTAAGTTTGCTGAAAATAAACACAGTTGACAGTGAGAGGACGTTTGTTTTTTAGCTGAGTTTCGATCTGTAACCGTGTATCTTCCATCCCTCTCCCCGCTCCATCCTGGGCTTGAACCAGGAACCCTCTGCACACATCGATAACAGTCACCCTCGAAGCATCGTTACCTAAAGGTCTCAGAGCGAGTGACGTCACCGATTGAAACGCTACTAGTGGGTACCGCTAACCTGCTAGCCATTTCACACCGGTTACATATGCCCTGAGTATACCAAACATTAAGAACACCTTCCTAATATTGAGTTACACCCCCCGCTTTTCCCCACAGAACAGCCTCGGTTCGTCGTGTCATGGACTCGACAAGGTGTCGAAAGCCACAGGGATGCTGGCTCATGTTGACTCCAATGCTTCCCACAGTTGTGTCAAATTGGTTGGATGTCCTTTGTGTGGTGGCCCATACTTGATACACATGGGAAACTGTTGAGAGTGAAAAACCCAGCAGCATTGCAGTTCTTGATACAAACCGGTGAGCCTGGTACCTACTGCCATACCCCGTTCGAAGGCACTTAAATATTTTGTCTTGCCAATGTTTGAATGGCACACATACACAATCCATGTGTCAGGTGTCTCAAGACTTAAACATCCTTCTTTAACCCCGTCTCCTCACCTTCATCTACACTGATTGAAGTGGATTTAACAAGTGACATAAATAAGGGATCATATCTTTCACCTGGATTCACCTGCTCAGTCTATATCATGGAAAGATCAATGTTTTTTATACTCAGTATGTACTATATATACTGTATATCTCCTGTCCCCTGCCCCTCTCACTCTCTCTCTCTCCCTTTCTCTTTCCCCCTTTTTCTCTCTCTCTCTCTCTCTCTCTCCCCCCTCTCTCGCTCTCCCTCCCATCTCTCTTTCTGTCTCTCTCTCACAGCACTTTGCCATCCTGCTGAAGTACATCATTCACGTAGCAATCCCAGACATCCCCAGCTGGGTGGGGGAGGAGATGGCCAAACTGGAGTACCAACGCAGGGAGGCTTTTAAGGTAAACTGTTACAATGGCTTATTTTGTCCATGCCTGAATCACATTGGTGTTGTGAGCAATTCATTCTATCAATCAAGCAATAATCAATCAAATTGATTTATAAAAACCTTTTTACATCACCAGTTGTTACAAAGTGACCCAGTAACCCAAAGTGAAACAGTAAGCCGGCCTAGACCTCAAAGAGCAAGCAGAAGCAGATTGGGTAGGAAAACTCTCCAGGAGGAAGAAACGTAGAGAGGAAACCGGCTCAGAGGGCTATCCTCTTCTGGCTGTACCTGGTATAAGTTAAGATTGAAAATGAGTATCAAGGCCAGATAGTTTCACAGTTCAGAGTGTTCACATGTTTGTCAGACTGTGATTGCGTGAGTTGTTGTAGCGGTTGTTAATCTCCCTACAGAAGCACGAGCGGCAGGCGCAGCAGCACTACCAACAGCTACAGAGGAGGAAGAGAGAGGAGGAGGAGAGGCAGAGGCAGACGGAGCACCAGGCTCGCAGGGAGAGGGAGAGAGATGAGGGGAAGGACTCCTCCGGGGGAGACCACCACCACGACAAGAGCCACGGGGGGAAGTCCCGCTCTGGAGGGGGTGGAGGTGGGGACAAGCCCAAGAGGCCCAGCTCCCTCCTGGCCAACAACAACGTGATGAAGCTCAAACTGATCACCCCCTTACAGAGCAAGTTCTCCTCTGGCAGCGCACGCTCCCCTCAGTCTCCCACAGGAAACGAACCCAAGCTCCCCGGGTTCCTCAGCTTCAAGTTCCTCAAGTCGCCTGAGAATAAGAAGGAAGCGGCTGCTGCCGCTGCAGCTGCAGCCACGGCAACGAATACCACGACGACCGCGACCGCCCCCGGCGGTAACCAGGAGCGGTCTCAGTCGCCGAGCAAGTCGTTCAACCCTGGGAAACTATTTAACTTTGGGAAGTCAGAGGGGGGCTCCTGTGTGAATGGGTCCCAGTTACCCCGACCAGGGGAGGGTTCCCAGGGATATGACAAACAGCTCACCAAGTCTGACCTGAATGGGGTGCCGGATGAGATCCCCTCGCCTGGAGGGGATGAGGGGGAGAACGGACACCACACAGACTCCTCAGACCCTAAAGTCTAGGATCTCTTTGGATAGGGAGATGACAAACTACTATGAGAACTTAACTTAATATATCTACTAGAAGGAGAAATGTATGGGGAGAAAAGGTCAAGCCTCTCTCTGTGCTGTCTGGATCTGAGGTTGTGTATGTAGACGCTGCCTGGGGGCTGTGGGGGGGGGACTAATGGTAATGATGATGGGATGTGTGGGTCTGCATTGTTGCTGTTGCTGAGAGACTTTCAGGCTTAATGGGGAAGACATAACCCACCCTTTTACCCGTGGCCACACACACACACGCGCACACACACACGCACACACACATAGAATCCTCTTTTGTCTGCAATACATATAGAAATGCATGAGCTGCATTTCTGATACTTTCCGAGCAATTTCCAAAAAAAGGGAGAGCAGTGTTTCTTGATTTATTCTATTCTGAAAATTGTAAGCATCCTGGTGGCCATCTTGCCACGGAAACATAACATCCTGGTTTCGAAGGTCAGAAGAAAAAAATTGATTGGTGTGTGTGAATCAAAAGCATAATGAGACCTTTCACAGTCACCACACAATGGTGGCCTGATATCAGACTCACTTTTAACTGTGACGGTCGATCGGCTTTTCTACTTAATACGAACCGGCTGTGCTAGCCGAGCAATATCAAATCTGAGCAGTACTGCAAAACACGTCCAGTTCTTTGTTTGTCACCCTCATCTGAAGGCCTACGTGAGCAGTCGTGAGTTTTGTATATACAGTACATCCCATGAAAACAACGGCAATATCTGAAGTGTATGTCTGACACAGTGCGTGGGAAACAGGATGTTGTGTTTGACGTTGTGAAAGGCAAAGATGAAAATCGTTTGATAAAAGACAGGCTTTGTCTTGCATCAGTATGACAGAGAGAGAGAGAGAGAGAGAGAGAGAGAGAGAGAGAGAATGAAATAGAATGAAAGAGTTGCTTTGACTGATGCCACAGGATGTTGATGTGGATTATACAGTACACGGTATGTATCATGGAAAGTCTGGGTTCCTGTAGTTTACTGTGTGCCATTCTAATCTCTCCCCATTCAAGCCTGCAGAGAGACATTCTACACAGTAAACTAATGGCTCTCCATTTCAGCACACAGATCTGACTTAGATTCGTGAGTAGACTAGACATAGAAAGAGAGAAGATTTGCACTAAACTCTGACGTTCTGCACTGAGACAGCAGAGCCTGTTCTGACTGCAGGTGTAAGGAAGAACTATACCGGTCTGCCTCACAACACAACATAACATATACAAACGTTGGATTTTATTATCGCTAGTATCTTGTACTGTAGATGCTGTCGTCATTTCATCCGACATCCCTAGTTCCTAAATCCCAGGTGGCTGCTGGTCCCCATCCATTCATTTGAGAGCTGATAATATATTTTCTATGGTTTATTATATTTATTTCCAATGGAATTTGTTGCCAAAGCATCACCTTTCTGACTACACTGGCAGTGATAGCATAGAGATGACAGATTTCTAAATTCCTTTTGTAAACCAATCCAAAGGGATTATTCAACTGTTTTATTTTCTATAATGTGGCCAGAGGATGGTGCCAGAGTACAAGACAGTGTTTTATACATCTAACTTAGAGTAGGATGAAGTGACCCCAAGGTCAGTTTTGCGTTCCCCAACCCTATTGCTAACGTTAGGATTTGGGGATGTTAATCTGATGTTACATCTGTGTTTATGAACTCATATTAAATCCCAGTCTTCATTGAAAAAAAAGAACCATGGCGCTCCACGGCAAGTGAGATTCAGCACAGCGTTAGACAGACAGAAACATGAACTATGCACCTCCACTTCATCCTCTCTGGCTAAGATCTTTGCAATAATACAGTGTTAGAGGGACAGTGGCACAGACACAACGCTAGTCTATTACTGGTCCATGCCTTCAGTACTCCATCTCTTCAGACTGAGTTCCACCAATAGGATCTCTTAGTACTCCATCTCTTCAGACTGTGTTCCACCAATAGGATCTCTTAGTACTCCATCTCTTCAGACTGCGTTCCACCAATAGGATCTCTTAGTACTCCATCTCTTCAGACTGTGTTCCACCAATAGGATCTCTTAGAACTCCATCTCTTCAGACTGTGTTCCACCAATAGGATCTCTTAGTACTCCATCTCTTCAGAATGTGTTCCACCAATAGGATCTCTTAGAACTCCATCTCTTCAGACTGTGTTCCACCAATAGGATCTCTTAGTACTCCATCTCTTCAGACTGCGTTCCACCAATAGGATCTCTTAGTACTCCACCTCTTCAGACTGAGTTCCACCAATAGGATCTCTTAGTACTCCATCTCTTCAGACTGCGTTCCACCAATAGGATCTCTTAGTACTCCACCTCTTCAGACTGAGTTCCACCAATAGGATCTCTTAGTACTCCACCTCTTCAGACTGCGTTCCGCCAATAGGATCTCTTAGTACTCTATCTCTTCAGACTGCGTTCCACCAATAGGATCTCTTAGTACTCCATCTCTTCAGACTGAGTTCCACCAATAGGATCTCTTAGTACTCCATCTCTTCAGACTGCGTTCCACCAATAGGATCTCTTAGTACTCCATCTCTTCAGATTGCGTTCCACCAATAGGATCTCTTAGTACTCCATCTCTTCAGACTGCGTTCCACCAATAGGATCTCTTAGTACTCCATCTCTTCAGACTGCGTTCCACCAATAGGATCTCTTAGTACCCCACCTCTTCAGACTGCGTTCCACCAATAGGATCTCTTAGTACTCCATCTCTTCAGACTGTGTTCCACCAATAAGATCTCTTAGTACTACACACACACACACACACACACACACACACACACACACACACACACACACACACACACACACACACACACACACACACACACACACACACACACACACACACACACACACACACACACACCTCCTGTCTGAAATAGGAAACCTAATCTTAGGAAGCTCCCCTGGTACTATATTCTCTGATCATCTCTCTCTGTGCTTTAAATATGAGGTTAACTAAAATGCCTGTCAAATATGCATTTTGGCCTTAAACATACATAGCCGTCTGTCATTTAGCATGGATTGCCTATCTATAATGTACTTCAAGCTACAACATAATGGCAAGGCTCATGCTTCTGCATTGAGACTGAATATAGCATTTTCATGAACATAGTGGCAACAATAAGAATTGAGCTCTGACTTACTGAACTAGTTGTTGTAGTTACATCTCTGACTGACTTAACTAGTTGTGGTAGTTACATCTCTGACTGACTTAACTAGTTGTGGTAGCAGTAGCAGTTACATGGGATTTGAACTGAAAAGGCACTTCAAGGCAATAAGGAAAGAGAAATAGCAGTTTGTGTGGGAGTGAGTGACGTTTGATCTCACCATCACATTTCCTCCTCCCTCTACAGCCAATTAAGTCATTACAAGGAAACCATTTGGTTAATATCGTCAGCATCATCATTCATTTGTGAATAATGCCAAATAACTAGGCCACGGATGAGAGACACGATTGAGACATTTCTCATTTACTGTAGTGAAGCAGATGCTGTCAGACAAGTGTTTGATTAGATGATCTGTCGTAGGCCATTGTCAGTAACAATCATCCACGGTACACCTGCCTGCTGTGCCTCTGGAACACACTGGCTTGGTTTCTGGGTTTGTTTCACCTTTGATACAGGTTAACAACTTTTAATAGTTCTGAGTAGCTTCCTCTATTCCCCCCCCCCCCCATCTCTGATCGAAAAGAACTGAACATGTGAAAGCAAATCCCCAGCAGGCAACCAACATCTTGCTTTGACCTGGCCTTCCTTTTTCACATCGGTGCAGACAAAGGAAAGGGGACAAAGAGCTAAGTAAGACTATTGAGATGCAGCCTTTGTTGGGTCAGCGGCCATCATGGTGCGTGACCTTTGGTTTCACTGGACACGTTAACCCTCATGGTTAGGTTTTATCAGACAGGTAGGAAGTGCTCTGAACGACCTTTACCTTTTGATGTTCTATCACTGCACTGCTTAGTTCCGAATGCTTAGAATGGTTGTGAGACGAGAGCAGAGGGAATTTTGTTAATGTGACATTGTTTGGGACAGTTGTCTAAATCCAGTCTCTAAAGCAGTGTTACTTTACAGTATTGGTTTGATGGGATAGCCTGACGGGGGAGGGGTAACTGTAGCCTCATCGTTGATCTGGACAGTAAAAAGTGGATGAGATGTACTGTACACCTACTACCAGTATGTAGAACCCTTCCCTTTATACCGTTCTAACTAAATAAATCATCTTCATAACAGCCTCACTAACTGACCAGACATCATGTGCTCTTCCAATGTACCACTGTACAAAAACTACAAAAATATTTTCAAGAAAAATATGATACTGGGAAATGGGATTATTTATTTCTTTTAATTTATTTTGTCATATTTTTGTAAGATCTGAAATATAGATAATAAAACAATTTTAAATTGAAATGTGTTATTATTGTTTACACACAAAATATAAAAGTGTGAAACAAATGTACAATTTACATTGAAACAATAACATGACAACGGACATTACTTTTTGATCACTGATTTTATTGGAGCGAAGCTGAAAATAAAGTTTGACCTAATATACAATAAAACAGGGTGAAGCATAGAGTGGGTATTCAGAACAGTCTAGTCTAGCAGATGCATAGAATGGATATTCAGAACAGTCTAGTCTAGCAGAAGCATAGAATGGGTATTCAGAACAGTCTAGTCTAGCAGATGCATAGAATGGATATTCAGAACAGTCTAGTCTAGCAGAAGCATAGAGTGGGTATTCAGAACAGTCTAGTCTAGCAGAAGCATAGAGTGGGTATTCAGAACAGTCTAGTCTAGCAGAAGCATAGAGTGGGTATTCAGAACAGTCTAGTCTAGCAGAAGCATAGAGTGGGTATTCAGAACAGTCTAGTCTAGCAGAAGCATAGAATGGATATTCAGAACAGTCTAGTCTAGCAGAAGCATAGAATGGGTATTCAGAACAGTCGAGTCTAGCAGAAGCATAGAATGGATATTCAGAACAGTCTAGTCTAGCAGATGCATAGAATGGATATTCAGAACAGTCTAGTCTAGCAGATGCATAGAGTGGATAGTCAGAACAGTCTAGTCTAGCAGAAGCATAGAGTGGATAGTCAGAACAGTCTAGTCTAGCAGATGCATAGAATGGGTATTCAGAAAAGTCTAGTCTAGCAGAAGCATAGAGTGGGTATTCAGAACAGTCTAGTCTAGCAGAAGCATAGAGTGGGTATTCAGAACAGTCTAGTCTAGCAGAAGCATAGAATGGATATTCAGAAAAGTCTAGTCTAGCAGAAGCATAGAGTGGGTATTCAGAACAGTCTAGTCTAGCAGAAGCATAGAGTGGGTATTCAGAACAGTCTAGTCTAGCAGAAGCATAGAATGGATATTCAGAAAAGTCTAGTCTAGCAGAAGAGTAGAGCATGGCTTTACGCTTCAATGGCAGGTACAGTAGGAAACTCACATCGATTGCAGCATCTGGAGCTGAGGGGAAAATAGACTTGCCGTGACTGTTGGGCAGCGTAAACATTAACAAAGGTCTGGGGCCTGTTCAGAAGGGTCCAACATAAAAGTCCAAGGAAATGTATAATATAGAGCAGATTACTCATGTCAGCTCTTTTCATTACATTTCTATCTGCAGCATTCTGAATAACCTCCAGAATTCGGTGTAGTATTGTACAGTAGTACAACACCGGTACAAGCTGAACCTCTGGAACAAGGTAGGATGGCAACTGCACCTTTCTGTTCATCCAGTCCATGGCAGTGGTCTGTTACTTACATACCACAGGAGACTGCCGAGGGGAGGACGGTTTGTAATAATGCCCGGAATGGAGCAAATGGAACGGCATCAAACACATGGAAACCATGTGTTTGATGTGTTTAATACCATTCCACTGATTCCGCTCCAGCCATTACCAAGAGTCCATCCTCCCTAATTAAGGTGCCACCAACCTCCTGTGGTACATATCCCTGTATCCTCTTCACCACACAACCCCCCCACCCCCAGGAAGTTGTCAAAAACAGACATGCAAGGCAAGGCAACCATTAGGTATCAGTGCTTCTCAACATTTACACAAAATACTTATTATAGCTATGTAGCTACATATAGATTTATTTGACGAAAGTCAGATGCAATGTCATTTTTCCTTAGAGAAATATAAAGCCTAGATCTTAATATCTTAACAGCTGCCACTGGCTATAGTATTTACACAGGTCTTCATACTGAATACAACATTCTCTCGCTACCCCTCATATTGACATAGACATTCTTTGCTCTACCTCTGCTATCACTTGGTTGTGCTGGTAAGGTGAGATCTTCACAAACATACATAATGGGTACATTGATTGCAGTGTAAACAAATTCCAAACAATTCTGGTAAAGTGAGTAGTCAACACCTGGTGACTAAAACAATTTGTCTTGTCATTCTATAATACCCTTTGTAACAGCATACATTGGCAGAAAGCTGCAAACATTCAAACTAAGCTAGTAAGCTGTTGAGTCACTTGTCATGTTATCCCTACCAGTAGGGGGCAATAGATGAAAGAATCCATTCCTAAAATGGTACAGTAAAACAAGCCAGCACAAACTTCAAAACACACACATATTCAGAACAGAATCATGGATGATAATGCATATTGAACATTAACACAAGTCTGGGAGGTGGGGGGTGGGGGGTAGTTTCTTCCCCTGTTGTGGTGGCCGGGTTGTGGCAGGCAGCAGTTGACAATCACAATGTATACTCGGATCTGCAGAAGCAAACTGTGGAAAGGTGTTGCAGTGCCCCCATGAGGCCAAGGCTTGGCAGTGAAGCTGAAAACAACACTGGACACTGGAGGTAACAACAAATAAAACATGTTTAGTCTTTCCCAAACCAGGGCAGACTCTTTCTCAGATTCTTTGTCTTCATGTCTGTGATGGTGGGCCTGTCCATGTGCTTCCTCCACAGATGCACGCATCCGTACACACACACACACACACACACTCCTAAGAGTCCTCGTTCATCTCTTGGCTATCTGTCCTGGCGATTTTGCGTGGAGGTGTTGGACTCCCTCCCTCTCCTTGCTCTTGTTCCCTCTTCTTCGCTGCGTTCTGTTCAACAGAGAGGGAAAATATAGTACTGTCACTCACTAAACTGAAAGCATGGACACACCTGATTGACAACCCACTCCACAAAGTTGATGTTCCCGTTTAAGAGTGAACATGGCTGACCATGCTTCCCTGTGCCCTGGTCTGTGATAGGATACAACTGTTGTTGCTGCACGACACCTTACATTCACACCTGGATAGCATCTATCTATTCAGAAACCCGAACCCTCCCATCAACCTCACCTTTTTGTCCCAGTGATGATGAAGGTAGCGCAGGAGGATATTGGTTTTCTCTGTGACAATAACTGGTAAGTAAAAGAGAATTTCAAAACTCAAGATTTCATCCCCATAGTTCTATTTCTAGCAGTATATTTTCCCCAAGAAAAGCTAAATAAATAAAATGTCCATGTAGTCTGTCCTCTCGACTAAGAATGGAGGTGGAGGTACTTACTCTGTTCTGAGGGGTACTCACGTGTCGGGAGGTACACGGACGGTCTTCGGTTCTGTAAAAAGCAATTCATAGAGATTCAGATGGAGCCAGACTTATGTTTCTCTCTTTCACATGTAAAATGTTCTAATGGTCTGCGCTCACCGATGCTTTACACACAGAGTCTGCATGGAACCGACTGAAGTTGCTCTTGTTGTAAACGGGGAGACCCTTTAAGAAATCCGCCTTTAGGAAAAGAAAAGTATTTTTGTTTGTGTTGTATGGGTAAAGCTGTAGGGTGAACCCAAACAGACAATTTTGCAGAGCATCTTCCATCCTGTAGCTCAAGGGTGACCAAGCCTCCTGCCCTGCAGGATGTCTAGGTTGACCTCTAGCTAAATATAAAGGATGCTCTAAACCCCATTTGACAGCGTTTGGTTTAAACTAGACAAAGTGAGAAGCAAAGAATACTATCGTTTGGGAATTACGTGTCCTCCCAAGTCACCATGACATGGGTGGGGTACACCCCTGCCCAGCTCGAAATGGGGGGCTGATGCCATGGGTGGCTGACACTGGGCGTTCCCTGTCTGTCTGTTTGGTGGATTCTTTCTGGCTATTCTTTTCAGCTAGCTAAGATACAAGTTAGCCAAGTATTCAATGGAAACATGAATGTTAGCAAGAAGACAGATAGCAAGCTAGATAATTAATTGAGATCATACGATTAAAACAATTCAGATAAAAAGCCACATGATAAGATCATGACATTTGCTAGCATTACGCTAACTAGCCAAGCTGCCATAACTAAGTTGTCAAGCTAGCTGCCTTCTCTTCACAAAAAGTTTTTTCGTTAAATTAGCTACCTTATCCATGGTTTTCCCTTTTTAGTGTCCCACGACGAGACGTCGACTGATATCTTGCAGATGGATAGATAATATGGCAGGTAGCTCGCCAAAACAGTTAGCTTTGGCTAGCTAACAGTCGTTAGCTATCTAGTTGCTCTCAAGCCTAGCCAACGTTTATGAAATCCTCCACATTCACTTGTTACTGGAATCGCGCTGTTGTAAACAGTATTGTGTCCAATTACACCACATGTAATCATTAAACACACCGCATAAAGTAAAGTGAGGCTCATGGCCATAAATACATGTAAACTGCTTTGCTTCGTGGCTAACTCTTTAGCATGATGGTAGCTAAATGCTGCATTTACAGCACCAACCCTAAGCATAACCATTGGCTATTAACCTATCCCACGTGATCTAAGACCACGATATATCGTATCGTAATTGGACAGAAAGCTGTCTATCATGTTTTTTTCTCTCCACCCAAAAACTTGGGATAGGTTGACAGATAATGGCAGGGAAGAATTTTTATTTTATTTATTTATTTAACCTTTATTTAACCAGGTAGGCAAGTTGAGAACAAGTTCTCATTTACAATTGCGACCTGGCCAAGATAAAGCAAAGCAGTTCGACAGATAAAACGACACAGAGTTACACATGGAGTAAAAACAAACATACAGTCAATAATGCAGTATAAACAAGTCTGTATACAATGTGAGCAAATGAGGTGAGAAGGGAGGTAAAGGCAAAAAAGGCCATGATGGCAAAGTAAATACAATATAGCAAGTAAAATACTGGAATGGAAGTGATGCATCCAGTCGATTCCTTTCTCTCATTGATCTAACATATATATGGAACGTGCTTTAACCCGTCCAGTTCTTTCTCACTAGTGCAAGGATACTGGACTTTAATGAGACATGGGTTTGCTTTGTAAGTAACCGCACCATATTGGCACTCCGCTTCACTGCTATTGTGTAAAGGCCATGGGATATCCTACATTTAATTACACATGTAGGGTAATAAACATGGTATACAGCTATCCCATAATATTGTTTAAATAAATTGATGTAGGGCCTATAACATGCAATTGCAGCAAATGTATATACTTTATTTGAGACTTGTGTAGCTGCTCAGTCTGTGATCATTTCTGTGGTAGGCTTATGTGTGAAACATGGCTGTGAATAGGCCGTTACCAGGGCATCATACTTCTGTCTCTGAGTGACTGCTGGTTTATGGAAGGTCTGCCTGGTCTTGCCTCTCTGGCATCTGGATCCCCTGGTAACTGTTCCTTAGCAACAAACCCAATAGCAACTACATCAGCCACAGTTGTCAGCTAGAGGAGGATGAGGAGAGAGGAAGATGGGTGGTATTATTATTATGGAAACATGTAGCATTTTCCTTATACACTTGTTTGGAAACCAATGGGATTTATTGGCATTATCAGTTACAATTTCAAATGTGTTCTAGTGTAAATGGAAACAGCTAAGCAGTTTTTACTGAAATTGTACTTTTCAGGGACTGTTTATCAGGGACTGTTTACCCCTTTATCAGTTGTGTGTCAGCTAGGAGGTGAACAAAGTGGCACCCACTGTTCCCAATGTATCGTGTATAGGGTGCCATCTCCATGGAGACAGCTGGGCTGGTTCATTCACAGTGCAGCACTGTAGGGAGAATATGACCTACACTTAATTATATGCGTCTTGCAGGGGTATATTTTGGAAGAGTTCTGCTCGCAAAGTATGCTGCATATTCCAATACGTATTAAAGATTTTCTATCGTTAGTAGCAACGGGTCTACATGTTATGTATTGGTCGGCTGGTGGCGGCACTGTTGTGTCTAGAGCGGGTTCTCTCGCACGTCAATCAAGCGGCAGGGGGCAGCTCCATAATGCGGATACAGGACGAGCGTATGGAACAGTTGGACAAGCGTGAACTGTGCTCTTTATAGATAAAAACTTGCACATGTAGACACCTGGCGTGCGCGTCTACTATGCGTCCACGGGCACGTTCAAAATGCAATGGAATTGATAAACGCGCCTTTCTATTAAATTGTAGTAGTCATGTAAACTAGCGGGTGAGAATGTTGAGAACAGTGCTGCAGACTCAAATTAGATTAGTTTATTGGATTGGCTGCAACAGATTATAGAGCTCCTGTTTCGAAGACGCGGTATACGAGAAAGACGCTTATTATCTAATAATTGTACCCCTGTGGACGTCGAAAAAAATAAGGTAAGAGTCTTCGTTTTTGAGAAACAAGAATGTATGGGTATGAAGCTTGCTGTATGATTATGATGGCATGTTGTGTCAACAGAAGATTAAAAAGGAACACGCACGGTGGAAATGGGCAGATCTGCTAAACCAATTGCGTAACACATTCTCAGAATTTAATTAGCATAAATCAAATACCAAAATGGGATGTGATATGACGTGTGTAAAGTGCCATGGCTGATCTAATGTATCTTGTAAACTGGTGAACAAAGGCGGATAAACATGCTGGCATTCGCTGTGTATTTGTCGCATCAGAAGCTCGTTCAGTTTCCCATTCAGACCGGCAGTGCGCAGTCTGCGCACGCTCGGTTGTTTTCCATTCTAAGGAATGGAGTCCTAGAAAATGGAATAGTAGTAAAGACAAAAATGGTTCTGTGCACACCCCTATTGCATGATATTTCCTGAGATAATATTGCACATTCCTGGTTGAGGTTTTCAAAATAAGCTTGGATGCTAAATATTTAATGATTAAATATTTGTTTATTTTATATAACTAGATAAAGAAGACATAGTCATTAAAATAATGTTCCAGACTACCTTTAGGGTGTCTTTTGTGTTGTGTATAGAGAGAAGCCAGAGGCCAAGTTGACCAACCAAGAGAGAAGTCTATTTGCTACTAAAAACACAGTCATTTCTAAATGCTGCTGAGAATTTGTTCCTTGTCCTCCAATGGACTGGTGTCAGCTGGAGGGTCCAATCAATAGAAAGCAACACTTCACTTGACCTATCGCTGGTTGACATCTTCAAAACAATCTATAGGATTTCCTACAATCTATAGGAAAAAGTAGGTCATAAAACCAATCAAACACAGTTGGTGTGACACCAACTGTGTTTGATTGGTTTTATGACCTACTTTTTTCTAATGATTTGTTTTCAAGACAAAGCTCCTATCCTATAGATTGTTTTGAAGATGTCAACCAGCGATAGGTCAAGTGAAGTGTTGCTTTCTATTGATTGGACCCTCCAGCTGACACCAGTCCATTGGAGGACAAGGAACAAATTCTCAGCAGCATTTAGAAATGACTGTGTTTTTAGTAGCAAATAGACTTCTCTCTTGGTTGGTCAACTTGGCCTCTGGTTTAATACAGAATCTATTGCTTACGATATACATGAATTTACAGCCTGAACACCAGATTTTAGCATCTTATTTAATACCAGTCTATTGCACCAAACTACATGGTGTGGTTAAGATAGTGGTCAGAAAATGGGGTAGTGATACCAGTGAGACCTTACAGGGCTGCTTTGACTCTGCAGGCGGGCTGCTTTGACTCTGCCGGCGGGCTGCTTTGACTCTGCAGGCGGGCTGCTTTGACTCTGCAGGCGGGCTGCTTTGACTCTGCAGGCGGGCTGCTTTGACTCTGCAGGCGGGCTGCTTTGACTCTGCCGGCGGGCTGCTTTGACTCTGCCGGCGGGCTGCTTTGACTCTGCCGGCGGGCTGCTTTGACTCTGCCGGCTGGCTGCTTTGACTCTGCCGGCGGGCTGCTTTGACTCTGCCTGCGGGCTGCTTTGACTCTGCAGGCAGGAGTGTGTTCACAGAGGGAGCCTTGAGGAGGCCACTGAAGCTATCACTAACTGTATTCATTTATGTGTGAGGAGATGATTGTTCCTTCCAAAACTGTACATTTATTTTCTAACAACAAACCCTGGATCACAAAGGACCTGAAAACAACTTTAGCATTTATAGCATTTACCACTGGCAACAAGGTTGAGGGTAAACTAATGCAATCCAAATAAAAAAATGCAGATGAAACAGACTACAAGAGTGTACAAGGAGGAGAAGGAAAGGCTCTTTCAGGAGGATAAAGATGCTTCGAGGGGTGTGAAAACACTGGCAGCCCTTAATAACACCCAAACTCTCCCCTTCTCCCCCCCAGAAAAGACTGTGTTGACCTGCAGAGAATCTTACGTTTTTATTGTGGATTTGACCAACATGACTTTGCAATTGAAAGGTCAGAGATCAGCTTTTAACATGTCTCACACTGTTACACAATTGTTCAGCTGCAACCAAAAGATGGTGAAGCTGTTTTAAAAGGACAAAACAAAGAAAAGCACCTGGGCCAGACAACATCAGCGTTCACCTACTTAATGTGTAACTCTGTGTTGTTTTTGTCGCACTGCTTTACTTTGTCTTGGCCAGGTCGCTGTTGTAAATGAGAACTTGTTCTCAACTGGCCTACCTGGTTAAATAAAGGTGAAATAAAAACAATAATGTCTAAGCAACTGGCAGGTGTTTTCTGTGAGCTCTTTAACCTCTCTCTGGCAGAACATTCCATCCCAATAATATGGAAATTGGCCACCATAAGCCCAGCACCTGAAAAGAGCAACCCTTCCTGAAACAATGACTACTGCCCTGTAGCATGAACCTTTTAGTGGTGAAGAGCGTTGAAAGGCTGGTTCTTCCCTGGCTACTAAAGGAAGTATGCTCCTACACAGGCATGCTTCTGTTCCACTAGATGCATGGTATTTCTGTACAGGAAAAGTGGCATCCTTGATAACAAGATGTTGATAGATCCAACTTCTGAGCATGCTGCCACGTTAATGCGCCAGTCAGAACTAGGAAACTCAGAAATGTGCCACTTGCTAACGTGGTTGAATGCGACACGTCTATAACTACAACCATTTAGCAAGTTCGACATTTCTAAATTCCAAATAGGACTTGAATGCGACAGCATCCTCAGAAGTTGGATCTATCAACACCTTGATATCAAAAATGCCAATGTTGCTGTACAGAAATACAATGCATCTTGCAGAACAGAAGGAAAGCCTGAAGTCACACCTCTTAGAAGGAGAGGGATTGTTGTTCATGTTTGTTGACCCTTAGCAGGCCTGAGACTGTCAACACTCTGAGGCCATAGTGACTTCTAATCCATCTGATGATGTATGGGCTTTCGTGGGCACCAATCCCTAAGCAGGGATGACAACCCTCTGGTCTGGGCTTATGTAACACTGTCTTAACTATGCCATTGGCAGGAATGCTGTGTGTTGCTACTGCTAGCCTTGCAGAAATTACTGGCCAATTTGTAGGGGTGACAACATTAGCATATCACTGATAGACCAAACTGAGATGTTGACCCCAATTGCTGACTCGGTAGGAAATTGTCTGGAGTTGCCAAAAAGTGTTCGCTCTTGTTCCTCAGTGAGTAGACAGTGGGGTGATTTGGATGTGTACAATAAGAATGTGTGATTTTTGCTATTTGTGGCCAGTTTCATGCATGTTATGCTGGGTACATCATAAATAACAGCATTATTGGTCAAGACAGTGGGTGGCAATTTGTCTGAACACTCGTTGCTGTAAGCATATTATTCAGATAAGACCACACGAATGATGTCAGCATCAGCTAAATTAATTCAATCGGGAACAGATCCACAGCATAGGAGTAGGAGTGATTTAAAAAATAAATAATAATAATCTGTGCCAAACCACAAAACAGCCCACGGTTGCAGTTTGTGGGATTAATGTAAGAGGTCCCACTCAGTGATTTGTCATTCAGATTGTTGTGACGAGACATATATCTGAGGGGGTTTCAGGCGCCACTCGAATTCTGAATAATATTAAAGCCATAGTATCTCTATCCGCAGTTATTATGAACACTGAGGGAGACTGCTAGGAAAAGGAGGTGTGGTCTAGAGACAGTATTTTAGGCAGGAGGACGCTATGTTAATCTACAGTGCCTTCAGAAAGTATTCACACCCCTTTGACTTATTGGGGGGGAAAGTGTTCCAGCCTGATTTGAAAATGTATTAAATTAAAACAAAGTAATAATAATCACTGGCCTATAAACAATACCTCAGGATGGCAAAGTGGAAGGATGTTTTCTGAAATTTTAACAAATGACTTCAAAGTTAAATCTGAAATGTCTTGAGTCAATAAGTATTCAACCCCTTTGTTATGGCAGGAATAAATGCATTCAGGAGTAAAAATGTGCTTAACAAGTCACAATTTAATTAAAAAAAATATATATTTCACATTTATTAAACCAGGTAGGCCAGTTGAGAATAAGTTCTCATTTGCAACTGGCCAAGATAAAGAAAAGCAGTTTGAGACCTACAACAACACAGAATTACACATGGAATAAACAAACATACAATCAATAATAAGTTGCATCGATTCACTTTGTGTGCAATAATAGTGTTTAACATGATTTTTGAATGACTACCTCCTCTCTGTACCCCACACATACAATTATCTGCAAGGTCCCTCAGTGGAGCAGTGGATTTAAAATACAGATTCAACCACAAAGACCAGGGAGGTTTTCCAATGTCTCGCAAAGAAGGACACCTATTGGTAGATGGGTAAAATAAAAAAAGTAGACATTGAATATCCCTTTGAGCATGGTGAAGTTATTAGTTTCACTTTGGATGGTGTATCAATACACCCAGTCACTACAAAGATACAGGCATCCTTCCTAACTCAGTTGCCGGAGAGGAAGGAAACCGTGCAGTGATTTCACCATGAGGCCAATTGTGACTTTAAAACATTTTAATGGTTGTGGTTATCAGGGTAAGGTAAGACCCAGATGCAGACCGTGTCGAAGTAACAATGTTTATTACAGCAACAGAGGCAAAGGTACAGGACGGCAGTCGGGATCAGGGTCAGGCAGAGTGGTCGGCGGGGGGGGTTCTGCATCAGGACAGGCAGGGGTCAAAGAAAAAAAGAAAGGCTGGGAAAAGACAGGAGCTGACAGGACAAACGCTGGTAACAGACAAACAGAAAACACGGGTATAAGTACACAGGGGATAATGGGGAAGATGGGTGACACCTGTAGGGGAGTGGAGACGATGCACAAAGACAGGTGAAACAGATCAGGGCGTGACAGTGGTAGGAGAAAACTGAGGATGGATCAACAAAATTGTAGTTACTCCACAATACTAACCTAATTGACAGACTGAAAAGAAGGACACCTGTATGGAATAAAAATATTACAAAACATGCATCCTGTTTACAACAAGGCACTAAAGTCATACTGCAAAAAAAATTGGCAACGCAATTAACCTTTTGTCCTGAATACAAAGTGTTATGTTTGGGGCAAATCCAGTACAACACATTACTGAGTACCACTCTCCATATTTTCAAGCATTGTGGTGGCTGCATCATGTTATGGGTGTGCTTGTAATTGGTAAGGACTGGGGAGTTTTTCAGGATAAAAAATTAACGGAATGGAGCTAAGCATAGGCAGAATCCTAGAGGAAAACCTGTTTGTCTGCTTTCCATCAGACACTGAGAGATGAAGGACAATAACCTAAAACACAAGGCCAAATCTACACTGGAGTTGCTTACCAAGATGACAGTGAATGTTCCTCAGTGGCCGAGTTACAGTTTTGACTTAAATCTACTAGGACATCTATGGCAAGACCTGAAAATGGTTGTCTAGCATTGATCAACAACCAATTTGACAGAGCTTGAAGAATTTTGAAAATAGTAGGCAGATGTTGCACAATCCAGGTGTGGAAGCTCTTAGAGACTTACCCAGAAAGACTCACATCTGTAATCGCTGCTTCTACAAAGTATTGACTCAGGAGTGTGAATACTTATGTAAATGAGATATTTATGTATTTTATTTCAATAAGTGTGCAACAATTGAGAAAAAATCTATTGAATCCATTTTGAATTCAGGGTGTAACACAACAAAGTGTAGAATAAGTCAAGGAGTGTGAATACTTACTGAAGGTACTGTATATTCTACCTCGACCTGACATGACTACTTATTAACAGTAAGGTGTATGGTCTGTGATAGATATATAATAAGCTATTAAATATGTACTCGTATATAATAACTTATTACGTCTTTAACACAGTATAGGTGTTTACGTTCTGGCCTTTCCGAACATACACTGAGAGAAAACGGAGGGCAACACCACAGTAGTCAAGGACAGGGACACGTTTGCTAGCAAGGCAAACCTTGTCCCGGACTTAGGATGTTCAAACCTGATGTGTCTGACATCAAGGCCTACAGATATCACAAAACACATAGCACTGTGTGGGAAGTGGAAGTATGCAATAAAGAGAGGGAAAAAGAGGAGAGGAATGATATGTGAAATGTTTTACTATAATCCTCCTAATCCAACCACAGTGACCAGTAGGGCTGAGGTTGAACTGTCTGTATTTGCACAATGAGCACTCGGCATAGACGTCTAGTTTTGATTCACATTTGGTTGAGTTGTCAACTAATGTGAATTCAACTTGAAATCAACAAATCATTTCACCATGTCATTGGATTTAGGTTCAAAGTTGGGTGGGAAAAAACGATGTGTAGGTGCATGTGTGAATGCATGTAATCTTCTCTTCATTCAGAGTAGTCCCACTCCCCCAAAAACTTCTTCTGGAAGACACCGAGTGTACCCATTGTCACACTGTAGCCGGCTTTAACTCAACCATGGGCTATTGCTGTCCTTTTCTATGAATACCCATAAGGCCTTGCTAGAGGAAGAAGCTTCATATAAGAGCCTATAATAAGCCACGCCTGAAGGAAGATTGACAAGCTTTAACTTGTCACTCTTCCATCGCTGAGATATTGTGTGTTCATTATTCTGTGGTACTTAGACTAACCTTGCCTCTGAAGGCTTTAGAATAGGGATTATCCTACTAGCGTGTGTGTGTAGTAAAACAGCAGGCATTATTATACCCTCATGAGTCATCTGCAATAGATGTTTATGTGTGTGTGTGTGTGTGTGCATGCGTGTGTTTCCCTCCAAGGGCAGCCATGTTGACCACCTTAATGGACGGCCTCCTCTGCTGCCTGACAGGGAAGTCGGCCAACGTCGTGGTTCCCATAGAAACCTCGGAAGCCGCCGACGGCTACGAGTTCGTGGAGGTCAAACCGGGTCGTGTCTTGAGGGTCCGACACATCATCCCGGAGCGGGAGGTGGTGGATGAGCCCAGGGGCCCTGGGGGAAGCGTCCACCGTAAGAGGAAGATCACAGTGTACCGTAATGGGCAGCTACTGATAGAGGACCTGGGCGACGCGGCGAGACAGGAGCTGTTACACGCTCAAAACGGAGACACACAACCGAACTGTACCGTAGAGGTGGAGCTCGCAGACCCATCGTCCAATCCAACTCCCACCGCTGACCCCAAAGCGGACAAGACCCGGTCAGTGGTTGGAACAGGGGGAGCGGCGACATCTCCAGCCCCGACCCTCGGATCAGCCCCAGATCTGACCCAGCAGCCCCGGAAGCGGCGGCGGAAGCCCAAACGAACAGTGGTGATTGACAGCGAGAGGAAGATCACGTCGTGTAAGGGGACACACGCAGACGTGGCAGTGTTCTTCGTGCACGGCGTGGGCGGTTCCCTCGACATCTGGGGC
>NC_034186.2:8982230-9085127 GCF_002021735.2 Oncorhynchus kisutch
CAGTGGCGCAGTGGTCTAAGGCACTGCATCGCAGTGCTAGCTGTGCCACTAGAGATCCTGGTTCGAGTCCAGGCTCTGTCGCAGCCGGCTGTGACCGGGAGACCCATGGGACAGTGCACAATTGTCCCAGCATTGTCTGGGTTAGGGGAGGGTTTGGCCGGCAGGGATGTTCTTGTCCTATCGCGCACTAGCAACTCTTGTGGCAGGCCGGGCGCAATGCCGTATGGGAGTTCAGTGATGGGACAAGACTGTAACTACCAATCGGATACCATGAAATTGGGGAGAAAAAGGGGTAAAAAATAAATAAATATAAAAACAATAATGAATCTGCGGAATGAATACACCCCTGATCACACACAGTTCACGTTCATAGCAACCACATACAGCATCATCACATCCACATGCTCTCCTCTCATCTTTTCCCTTCACTTGTGGACTTCAGTGCACAATATAACAGTTGTCTGTGATCCGGTGCAAAAAACCTCTCCAAGCCAAACCGTCATACCATATCCACTAACCCAGGGCTACCAACTTTTGAAGAAATGAAGTGAGATTTGCTATCCAAATTTCATTGACCCCTGGCACAACTCCTAGACGGAGGTCTGGGGTCCTTCCCGGGGAAAACATGAGTTTTATAGCTAATTTCCGTATTTGGACATGTTTTAGGCCTATGACCAGGGTGGAAAATAGAAATACCTTTTCTCTCTTTGTTTCCCAAGAGCTGGATGTTTAAAAATGTTCTAGTTATAACAATTAATTTCTCAAAATCACCCAGCCTTCAAGAAAAATGGAATGGATCGATATTCAGATGGTTTATGCCTACTAGTTGAAGATCGTTGCCATCGTTGTGATAAAAATGTGTTGTGTTTATGAGCTGTGAGTCCCCCTACCATCTCTGCCTAGCATGTGCACAATACTAAAATGTCAACAATGATATTTTGTATGTCTTATTCAAAACTGATCATGAAAATACATAGCCTCATATAATTCATTTTCAAAGACACAAGTAGACATTTCAGATTTCAAATATGTGATGACACTGGCAAAATTTGGAAGAAGTGGATTAACAGTAGTGTTATTGCTGACAAGCACACTAATTACCCAATTATTAAGGATAGGAATTCCACTGATCAGACTAAATAAAGTAAATAGATAATAAAATCTTCTTTAGACAAGATGACCCTAAACCCTAACCAAATGTGTTCAATATTTATTGCCCCCCCCCCCCCCCCCCCTCTAGAATTAAGCACGTTTGGGTTCATAATCTGTGTGGCATAATCAATTTCATAGTTCCGCATCAGGTAACCCGACCAAACTTCCTTGATAAAACATACTGTAGGTCTGTCTGCTGCCTTTTCGTTGTCACAGTCGAAATACCAATCACCAAACGAGGAGCCCAATGCAACTGATGATTAAATCGACCTTAGTATATGCTGTCAAAGGGCTGCATTCTGGGACGGGAGTAACGGCAACCTCATTTTGTTGATAACAGCTCTACCGTGCTGCGCTTTTTACAGTTTTATAAACTCGGCGGAGAACGTTATCTTTCCATTCAGCATTTTGGAGCGTTTCTTTAAAATGTGCATCCAATCCACTCGATTCCTTACATAACTAGACCTATCATATGCTTCAATGCGTCGCGGTTCACAGTGCTGTGACAGGACAATGAAACCGGATCCGCTGGCGATGTTACATTGCAGGCTCAGGCGCTCCGATTTCAGAACACCTTGGAGGCAGCACAGTTAAAAAGCTAACGCGCTGACTTATAAGAAAAATGAAAACAGCACTTTTCTATGCGGGAGATAAAACTATATATACAAAAGTATTTGGACACATTTTCAAATTAGTGTATTCAGCTATTTCAGCCACACCCGGTGCTGACAGGTGTATACAATAAAGCACACGGCCATGCATTCTCCATAGACAAACATTGGCAGTAGAATGGCCTAACTAAAGTGCTCACATTTCTGCCCTGCTAGAGCTGCCTCGATCTACTGTTAGTGCTGTTTTTGTGTAGTGGAAACCTCCTGGGATCAACAACGGCTCAGCTGCGAAGTGGTGAGCCACACAAACTCACAGAACGGGACCGTGTAAAAAATCTTCTGTCCTTGGTTGCAACGCTCACTACCGAGTTCCAAACTGCCTCTGGAAGCAATGTCAGCGCAAGAACTGTCCATGGCGCCGAACAGCCGCACTCAAGCCTAAGATCACCGTGCGCAATCTAGCGTTGGCTGGAGTTGTGTAAAGATCGCAGCCATTGGACTCTGAAACAGTGGAATCGCGTTCTCTGGATTGATAAATCACACTTCACCATCTGGTAGTCCGACAGATGATTCTGGGTTTGGCAGATGCCAGGAGAACATTTCCTGACCGAATGCATAGTGGCAACTGTAAAATTTAGTGGAGGAGGAATAATGGTCTGGGGCAGTTTTTCAAGGTTCGGGCTAGGCCCCCTTAGTTCGCTACAGCATACAATGACATTCTAGACTTTCTAGAATTCTGTGCTTCCAACTTTGTGGCAACAGTTTGGGGAAGGCCCTTTCCTCTTTCAGCATTACAATGCCCCCGTGCATAAAGCGAGGTCCGTACCGAAATGGTTTGTTGAGATTGGCGTGGAAGAACTTGACTGGCCTGCACAGAGCCCTGACCTCAACCCCATCGAACACCTTTGGGATGAATTGGAACGCCGACTTCGAGTCAGGCCTAATCGCCCAAAATCAGTGCCTGACCTCACTAATGCTCTTATAGCTGAATGGAAGCAAGTCTCATCAGCAATATTCCACCGCTAATGGAGGCTGCTGTAGCAGCAAAAGGGGGGACCAACTCCATATTAATGCCCATGATTATGTAATGATATATTTGACAAGCAGGTGTCCATATACTTTTGGTCATGTAGTGTATATAAGAGGTGTGGCATGTGAAGAGGGTCAAATGTGTGAGAGTTGGCAGCTCTGGCTAACCGCTACATTGTTGTCACCATGGTAATGTTATAGTTCATTCAAACTTCTTCGAGATCAGTGTCCCTTCCACGGGATGGTTGAGCTAACATTGGCTAATGCGATTAGCATGAGGTTGTAAGTAACAACAACATTTCCCAACATTTCCCATATCTGATATTGGCAGAAAGCTTAAATTATTGTTCATCTAACTGCTCTGTCCAGTTTACAGTAGCTATTACAGTGAAAGAATACCATGCTATTGTTTGAGGAGAGTGCACAGTTATGAACACAAAGTTATTAATAAACAAATTAGGCACATTTGGGCAGTCTTGATACAACATTTTGAACAGAAATGCAATGGGTCATTGGATCAGTCTAAAACCTTGCACATACATTGCTGCCATCTAGTGGCCAAAATCTATATTTCAGCTGGGCTGGAATAATACATTATGGCCTTTCTCTTGCTTTTCAAAAATGATGGTACAAAAAAAATACAAAAGAACAGTTGTATTTTTTATTTTATATTATCTTTTACCAGATCTATTGTGTTATATTCTCCTACATTCCTTTTTCCACATTTCCACAAACTTCAAAGTGTTTCCTTTCAAATGGAACCAATAATATGCATATCCTTGCCTCAGGGCCTGAGTTACAGGCAGTTAGATTTGGGCATGTCATTTTAGGTGAAAATTGAAAAAAAAGGGGAGGATCCTTTTAACAAACTAGAACTGATGCGTTAGTAAACCCAGAATCCAATACATGTGTACAATCACGCAGTGCAGTGTACAGCAAGCAGTTACCCCGGTGGCAATATTTTTATAAAACCGAAAGCTTACCTTGACTTGCAGTGTTGGATAGCCTTAGCCAGCTAGCTAACATAAATAGCATTCCACTCTGTTTGAGTCAGGTTGTTGAGTAGGCTAAATTAGCTGCATTAGCTAGTTGTTGAGTAAGTGAAAAGTAAACTCAGAAGACAAAATACAAAAACATCTCTCTCTCTCTCTCTCAAAATGTATTTGTTCAAAACTGTTCAACTATTGTCTTTCAAAGTGCTAGCTAGCTGTAGCTTATGCTTTCAGTACCAAATTAATTATCTGATCCTTTGATTGGATGGACAACATGTCAGTTCATACTGCACAAGCTCTGGAGGATGAAAGTTGTCATAATTACTGTGTAAGTCTATGGATAGGGTTGAGAACCATGGTTTTGTATTGAAGTCAATGTAGCAGGGAAAATAGCTGTCCTCTGGCTACACCATGGTGCTACCCTACAGAGTGATGTTGAGGCTACTGTAGACCATTGCAAAAAAAGTGTGTTTTAATCAGTTATTTGGTGACATATATTTTTTCAAGTTTTATCTGAAAAGGATAACTTTTTAAAATGGCATTTACCAAGTAGGATGGTCCACCCCATCCTCCTCTGAGGAGCCTCCTCTGCTCCCAGGCCTACTTCAATACAGTCAAACTTCTGTACAAAAAGCTTTCAGCCTACTGTATGTTGTTCAAGTATGATTTCTTATGCTCCTCCACTCACTCTTTCCTCTTCCTCTCCTCTGCCTCCGCGTCAGGGCTGGGTTTGCCCGTCAGGGTGCGAAGGAGAAACAGCTGTTGAAAGACAACAATGCCTTCAACGTGTCCTCCTTCGTGCTGCGTGCCATGATGAGTGGTCAGTACTGGCCAGAGGGCGACGAGGTTTATCATGCAGAGATCCCAGTGCCCATCCTGCTGGTGCACGGCATGTACGACAAGTTTGTTCCCATAGAGGAAGATCAACGCATGGCGGAGGTGAGCGGGAAACCTTAACGCCAACTCTAACCCTGCCTTTAAACCTAACTCTATGCCTAGCTTTAAAACATAAAACCTGAACCTAATCTAACCTCCCTGCCTCTGCTCAGATCCTGTTGCTGGCCTTCCTGAAGATAATCAACGAGGGCAGTCACATGGTGATGATGGAGTGTCCCGAGAGTGTCAACACCCTCCTGCACGAGTTCTTCCTCTGGGAGCCTGACTCCCCACCCAAATCTAAACCCTGTCCCGAAATCGCCACCAAGAGACCCGAAACTGCCAAGATCCCCACCGCATCCAACGGAGGAGCAACGCCAGAAAGCAAAGCCAAGACCAAGTAACCCAGAGGGGGATGTGTGGTATTAACTCCAGTCAAAGCAGACACAGACAGTGTCCGAACATTGCTGGTTGTCCTAGGCTATGTCTCCTAAGGTGCAGGAAGCTGGTTTGAGCTGGTCTGGGCTGGTTTTAAACTGGTCTGAGCTGGTTTGAGGTGGGATTTGAGGAGGTGGAACACAGCACACAGGGTCAGACGGGCCCATTTTTGGGTCTGAGCCACAAAAGAAAGGAAGGGCAGGAGAGCTGGCAGGTATGGACGGACAGAGTGACGTATCAGATGACAACAAGGGGGAGGTCTATTGTATTGTTCCTGGTCCTGTTCTGATTAACTGGTCCCTGGCTGGGACTGGAGACAGGTGGGAGTGAACATTTTTGAGAAGCTCTGAAGAGGTGCTGAGTTGGAGAGGATGGTCATGGTGAATCTGGTAATGGTTTTGGTTTTGGTTGTGTGTTGCTGCTTTGTGGTACCAGTACCCAGGTCTAGACTCAGTCCCATGTGATGGCTTGTCAGTTGCCTAACCGCGTGGAAATGTCAGAACATGGGTGGATCAGAGAGGGAACAATAATATATTCAACGGGATCAAGTGACACAGGAAACGTTGATAGCCAAGAAGACTTCTTGTTAGGCCCAGATTCAGTCAGTTCCAGCGCTAACCGGCCCAAACGGACAACTGCTACAGCTGCTTCTTTGTTTTTGTTTAGGTGATATCGGAGGTGTGTCTACGTTGGAACTGTCAAATCTGTGAGCAGCTGCTCTCGTCGTCATAGTCACAAAACCACACCCGTTCTTAAATCCGCCCCCCCCTGCATTAGGAGGTTCAAAAATAACGAGGATTTCTATCAGCCTTAGAGGTGTAGATTACAACACATTCCTGTGTTCCAACTTGTAACAAGGCTGCATGGGGTTATTACTAATCCAACTCGGCACATCCAATGGTAATGTCCACGATAGGGAGAACGCCAGGAGCCGCTTGCTGATTCGACAGCTCCAACGCTGTTACACCTCCGACAGGCAGAATTGATCTGAATCTAGTCCCCTATACTACTCACGCCAACGGGTAGACAGAAACCCCAGAACTAACTGCTGTTTCCTTACAGTACTTCTGCACATGGGGGTTAAATGTTATGTATGACGATCAACGGTGCTTTTTGAGAACTAGCCTACTACATTTGATTTATGCAGCATTCATACAGTATTTAAAAGCACTTCCCCGTCAGAAGGATTACAACAGGCAGGCTAACTATGTTATGCTATATCTAAAGATGCAGAGTAACAACTTTGAGGGACCGGAGTAAGACCCATGTTTGACTGTCCTACAAAGTTTCATTGTGTATTTTATGGGGGAAACAAATAAGTTTCCTTATTAGCTGCAGGTTACCTAGGAAACACACAGGGGCAGATGTGTGTTTTGGGCCCCTTTAAGAAGGAGAATTGTACTGAATCCTAGCGTTATATTTCTCACCAAAACTATGCTAAACAATTATGATCGTTTGTGGGTTTTCCAGGTAGAAGTGATATAAGCTCTGAAAATGATATTGCTCCACCAAAAATTGCTTACAACCTGAGAATTCTTCAGTGCCACATAGCCGGTTTTCTCTGTGGTGTAACTAGCATCCCATTGATAAGTGTCACAAAGACTGTGTTGAATAACAGTGTATTAAATACTGAATCAATCCCTAGCACTGATGATCTGCACTGCAGCGCTCTAGAAATGTAATGTTCCCACATTCATGGTAAACACTGCATATGTCGGTTCAATTGGAAATGACCTTCCAATTTAAGTTGAGCCACAGCGCGGATCTTCAGCGCCACGGATGGAATTAACCCCTTACTCTTTAGCTAGGTGTGCACCAGTGGAGGCTGCCAAGGGGAGGACGGCTCATAAGAATGTCTGGAATGGAGCGAATGGAATGGCGTCAGACACCCGGAAACCATGTGTTTAATACCATTCCACTGATTCCGCTCCATTCATTACCAAGAGCCCATCCTCCCCAATTAAGGTGCCACCAATGATGCCCTTGATTCCAATGATTCCACAGGACAGGCGGTGTCAGGTTGATCTCCTGTCCAATAAGACTGTTACTGAAACTATTTGGTTTAACTCTGGTCTTAGCACTGCAACAGTCCAGTTACTTCAAAACGATCACTATCCCATTTCCGTTTGTCGATCTCTGCGATGGAGCAGTGCAAAGCCCTCTGTTACTGTTGGTTATGGAAAAGTCAGTGTCAGTGGAGGTTGCTGAGGGGAGGACGGCTTATAATAATGGCTGGAACAGAGCGAATGGAATGGCATCAAACACCTGGAAACCATGTCATTGTTGTATTTAATACCGTTCCGCTGATTCTGCTCCAGACATTAACACGAGCCCGTCCTCCTCAATTGAGGTGCCACCAACCTCCTGTGGTCAGTAGGTCACCCACGAACAACAATATGCATTTTGAAAACATAACACTTAACAGGGCCGTGAGTATACTTTTGATAAAATATGCAACTTTTACAAGCAAGTAATGATGCTTATATAGGTTATTGATGCTGAAAAAAATGAGTGAACAGGAGTGAATTAAATTGAGAATTGAGTTCTCGCTAGTCAGATGGGTTTAGCTTTATGATCCTCAGTCATGTTCTCAGTGGAACATCACTAAGTATTTTAAATCTGAATGGTTCTGAATTTGTGTCAACTATCAGTATGACATTTGTGCCCTTGTGCGTCTTAAATGTGTCACTGTGTTCGCCTTTGATATTGATTTCAGCAATGAAGTGCTGGAAGAATGTTCAGTTCACCAAAAATAAAATATGAGGAATATTATACCATGCAATCATTTTAAATGTTTTTAAAGCCAGGTGTGTTACAAATATATTTTCTGTGTTAAAATCACATGCAGTTTCAAGCTACAAGTAGTGAGTATTTGCACTATGTACTGTGCTTAACACTAGAATGACCGAGACTTGCCTTCAGTACATACAGTGGAAAGCTGACAAGTGGATACTGTCTACTCATCCCAAGTAAGTGTCCTGTACTTGGGCGACACCTTGTGTCTGGCCGGAGTATTGCAGTTTGAAGAAACACTGGGTTTACCCACCCTAATTCAGTTACATCACATAGATGTCCACGTTAGGAATACAAAATTATACCATTAAATTCACTAGCAAATCTATAGAACGAAGTGGTTTAAATGGCTTAGACTACTTGGTTTGAGCCTGTTTACATATTTGCTCTGTCAGTTAGCAGTTACTGTTGTCCAGCGTGACTTTTACAATCAAAGCTCAGCACGCCGCAGTAAATATTTTCTTCTGGTCAAAGCGTTCGGCCAACTGCTCACTGTCTTTTCACAGCAAGAGGAAGGAGGTGGACATGGTGTACTAACAGCCGAGGGACAGCAGCCTAAATACCTTTACAAGATTTTGAATTCACTGTGAAACGTTTTCACACTCCTTTATTTCAGAACAAAAGTACTGCTTATTCTAAATTAATATACAAATTTGATTTACGCTTATGATAGTACAGAAAATAGCGAACCTAATATTAAAATGACAGCCTTCACTTAACCATTTATCAATATATACTAAAAAAGCTCAAATAAAAGAGAACTGTAGTTTGAAAACAGCAATGTAGTGCAAAGTTTTCCATTTACTTTGCTTGTCAAAATAGCACACATTTTGCAATTTCTAACACAGTTTACCCTACCATGGCCCCAATATGTAATTTAGGGCTCTATTCAAACCATATCGCTGAAGCGTTACAGATTTCGTGGTCAAAATGTAAAGATAATTCCCAATTGAGCCGACATATTACCGTGAATGCCGTCTCTGCCAAAGCAGGAATATTTCCTTTAAAAAAATGTGAATTTGGCTTTTGTGCTGAATTTCCACGATATGGATTGAAAAATAAAAGCCCTTAGTTTGAATCTGAAAATACGCCAAGTCATAATTTTACAGAAATAAAGCTATTAAAAGCATTTTTTTAAATGGCATAAAAATCCATTTCAAAACACATGTTAACTTCAAATGAGAGCTTTACATGTATAATACATTCATGGAGTAATTAAACCAAGTATACCAACTCTCCTATATACCAACTCTTCTATATCCCTCTACTGAACACGAACACTGTAAAAGGCACTGACGTACTAATATCCCGTTCAAGCGTCTTTATATAGGTTCTGTCACACCTCCAGGGTGACAGCAGGGCCGTTACTAGACCCCTCCAGAGGGGTTTTCTCTGTAGGGCTACCTGGCTCTTTAGCCTCATCCTCATTGCCCTCTGCTGCAGCACCTGCTTCTTTCCCTGCCACTAGGGGAGTGCTCTCTACTGCCTCCTTCACCACCTCTGCCCCCTGCTGGGTGGCTGTGGTAGCGCTGGCAGGCTGCTCTGCTTTGGTCTCGTTGACGACCTGGATGGAGTCAGCTGCTGCAGCTGGGGCGGTGGCTGGCTGCTTCACTTCCCCGTTCTGAATAGGAAACGATCCCTCCACGGCATCATACAGAAACTGGTACTGCTCCTGACAGGGTGACACACACAGAGACAGACAGACAGCGGTGAGAGAGAGAACCATACCAACACTCACCCTTCTAGGGACAATCCTCATTGAGACCGTGGCTGAACTAGATGATAAGCTACCTTGGAACAGAAACCAACAGATAGTCCTAATGCATGTTGCATTTGACACATTTACAACCTTGTACATCATACCCACAATACAATTTGGAAATGTGCAACAGTATTTGTTCAGACCAGTGTACAGTAGGCCAACATGCGTCCTACTTACCAGGCTGTGGATCATGCCTTGCCTCTCCTTGCGCAGAGCCTTGGCCACCTGGAACACGTCAACCAGTTTCTCTGTCTCGGCACTGTCCATGATGTTCCACAACGCACAGAAGACCCCGGAGCGAGACGAGCCATCACTGTGAGAAGATGGAGGGCATTGACTCAGTAAAGAGTAGGGCATTGACTCAGTAAAGAGTAGGGCATTGACTCAGTAAAGAGAAGGGCTTTGACTCAGTAAAGAGTAGGGCATTGATTCAGTAAAGAGTAGGGCTTTGACTCAGTAAAGAGTAGGGCATTGATTCAGTAAAGAGTAGGGCTTTGACTGATTAAAGAGTAGGGCATTGACTCAGTAAAGAGTAGGGCATTGACTCAGTAAAGAGTAGGGCATTGACTCAGTAAAGAGTAGGGCATTGATTCAGTAAAGAGTAGGGCACTGACTCAGTAAAGAGTAGGGCACTGACTCAGTAAAGAGTAGGGCATTGACTCAGTAAAGAGTAGGGCATTGACTCAGTAAAGAGTAGGGCATTGACTCAGTAAAGAGTAGGGCTTTGACTCAGTAAAGAGTAGGGCATTGATTCAGTAAAGAGTAGGGCACTGACTCAGTAAAGAGTAGGGCACTGACTCAGTAAAGAGTAGGGCATTGACTCAGTAAAGAGTAGGGCATTGACTCAGTAAAGAGTAGGGCACTGACTCAGTAAAGAGTAGGGGTTTGACTCATCTTACAAATCCAGATGCCTCCAAAAGCAGGCAGATATGTAAACAATGTCTAGAATGGCTCTGAGACTGTGACTCACTTGCAGTGGACCACAACAGGCAGGATCCTCTCTGCCTTGCTGTTGCCATAGCCACAGGTCTGTTTGATGTTCTTGATCATGTCCATCAAATCCTGAGGCTTCTCTGGGAGTTCTCGTCCCGCCCACTTCAGGAACTGGTACTGTTTCACCTGCCGACTGTCTTTCCTCTGTAAGGACAGGATGAGTTTTTTTTTCTTTCTTTTTCAAATCACATTTTATTGGTCACATGCGTGGAATACTACAGGTGTAGACATTAAATCAAATCAAATCAAATCAAATTTATTTATATAGCCCTTCGTACATCAGCTGATATCTCAAAGTGCTGTACAGAAACCCAGCCTAAAACCCCAAACAGCAAGCAATGCAGGTGTAGAAGCACGGTGGCTAGGAAAAACTCCCTAGAAAGGCCAATACCTAGGAAGAAACCTAGAGAGGAACCAGGCTATGTGGGGTGGCCAGTCCTCTTCTGGCTGTGCCGGGTGGAGATTATAACAGAACATGGCCAAGATGTTCAAATGTTCATAAATGACCAGCATGGTCGAATAATAATAAGGCAGAACAGTTGAAACTAGAGCAGCAGCACAGTCAGGTGGAAGTTGAAACTGGAGCAGCAGCATGGCCAGGTGGACTGGGGACAGCAAGGAGTCATCATGTCAGGTAGTCCATTACAGTGAAAAGCTTTCTTGAGAGCCCATTCCCAACAGTAAGACAAATATTTGCTAAATAAAAAAGGAAATAGTAACACAACACAAACAAGGAGTACCAGTACTGGGGCGGCAGGGTAGCCTAGTGGTTAGAGCGGTGGACTAGCAACCGGGAGGTTGCAAGTTCAAACCCCCGAGCTGACAAGGTTAAAATCTGTCGTTCTGCCCCTGAACAACCCACTAGGCCGTCATTGAAAATAAGAATTTGTTCTTAACTGACTTGCCTAGTTAAATAAAGGTAAAATAAAAATGTCCAGGGGTATGAGGTAATACAGTATATGGGTTTCACCAAGTTCACTTCATTTACCTTTAGAGGATACTTATGGATACTTATGGATACTTATGGATACTTTCCATGGTCTTTCTTGGATTCAAAGGCCAATATTAAAACAGTGACAAAGTTGACACAAACACATTTTAATTTCCTTAAATTCTTCATGAAGATACCATTTTTTTGGGGGGGAGGAGAGTTATCACATTGTCTGCCGAACATAAGTAGGAACAGCCCCCAGACGTTCCCTACGGTTAGTTACCAGTTACCTTAGGGTGACGGATTTGGAGACTGCGAGTGGTGTACGCTGGGAGGGTTTCTGTGGCCTTCAACTCCACCTCGATGTCCCTGAAGGTTTTCTTTTCCTCTCCCCAGTACGCTGAACAGAACTCCTACGCATGCAGAGAAAAACACAGACTCGCTCATACAATACATCCACACAATGCATTAGAATAGCACTGCTGTATAACAGAGGTTCTTAGACCCCCCCCCCCCCCCCCCCTTGTTTTGGGACCCACCTGGTCTCCCTCTGTGAGGTCTGACAGCATGACGATGGTGTTGACCTTCTTCTGGAAGACCATCTGCCAGAAGTCTCCTGTGGTGTCGGCTAGAGGACCCTGGGCTGCTATCAGACTCCTCTGACACCAGTAACCCTAAGCGAGATTAACATACTTTAAATGGTTCACGGGATTCAATTCCATTTTGAGTGAAAATCATTTTGAGTGAGATCCATTTTTGTCTCACATCAATAATCTTGTGTCTGTTAAATTACTTTAAATTTCTCAAATGTTAAATATGATATGTACATCTATCTGTGTGGCGTTGATGTATTTGGTGGACTCCTCGTCCTCTTCGTCAGAAGAGTCATCATCATCGTCATCGTCGTCCTGGTCATGGCTGCTCTCGTCCTCGAGCTTCACCAGAACCCTGTTGTAGTCGTCTGATTGGAATGGTTTCAAATACCAGTCAGTTTTAGGAAGGGAAACCTATCTGAGGAACTCTTCAAGAAAGACTTCTTAAAGTGAAACTGAAAGCGTTTTAGCAACATGAAATCGTATTACATTCAGTTCATATACACCCCAAGGAAGAATGACATATTTTTTTGAAAACATGGTCATTTTCACATTTTCATAAGAATGTTTGGGAATGACATACAGTAAAGACATTTTTGTGAAGATTTTATGGAAATATAGAGTGAGAAAGCGGGCCGTACTTTTGGACAATTAATAGAACTAAACTTAAATGTATTATTGCTATTATAATTATTAACAACAAATGATACTGTGCTGGATCTGGCTGAATGCTGTACTCACATGGAATAACAGAAGAGGAGCGGTTTTTCTTCTTGTTCTCCTCGTTGATCCCTGTGTTGAATGTCCGCCAGTTCTTGTACCGTGGAAGTCTCTACATCACAGAACGGTCACAGAAAACTAGTTGAAGTACTCTGATAACACGTTTATTACATAGAAAAGACGGGAATGGAACAGTGGATGGGAAGAAAGGAAGAAATAACAGAGGAAAGCAAGAATGGATGAAGGGACAGGAAGTAATAGATGAAGGGACAGGAAGTAATAACAGAAGGAATAAGTGAATAAGTTAGACTGACCTGGAACTCTGCCTCCAGCAGAGTAGGCTCGTTACCGGGGTCTCTCTGTTTGAGTGTGCCCAGTGTTGGGTGCAGCTCTGCCAGGGAGATCTCTGTCTCTCCAAACTGGTTGTGTTCTATCAGAGCCTGATGGATCAGGATGTACTGAGCCTGACCGGACACACAGGTTAATACACACAGTAATACTTAATAATACACACATTAATACATAATAATACACACAATAATACACATCTTAATACGTAATAATACACACAGGTTAACACACATTAATACTTAATGATACAAACATTAATACGTAATAATACACACAGGTTAACACACATTAATACTTAATGATACACACATTAATACACACCTTAATACGTAATAATACACACAGGTTAATACACACATTAATACTTAATAATACACACATTAATACGTAATAATACACACAATAATACACACCTTAATACTTAATGATACACACATTAATACACACCTTAATACGTAATAATACACACAGGTTAATACACACATTAATACTTAATAATACACACATTACTACTTAATAATACACACATTACTACTTAATAATACACACAATAATACACACCTTAATACGTAATAATACACACATTAATACATAATAATACACACCTTAATACGTAATAATACACACATTAATACACACCATAATACGTAATAATACACCCAGGTTAATACACACATTAATACATAATAATACACACATTAATACGTAATAATACACCCAGGGTAATACATACATTAATATTAATAATACACACATTAATACACACATTAATACTTAATAATACACACAGGTTAACACACATTAATACTTAATAATGCACACATTAATACGTAATAATACACACAGGTTAATACACACATTAATACGTAATAATACACACAGGTTAATACACACATTAATACTTAATAATACACACAGGTTAATACACACATTTATACTTAGTAATACACACATTAATACTTAATAATACACACAAGTTAATATACACATTAATACTTAATAATACACACAGGTTAATATACACATTAATACTTAATAATACACACATTAATACACACATTAATACTTAATAATACACACAGGTTAATATACACATTAATACTTAATAATACACACATTAATACACACATTAATACGTAATAATACACACAGGTTAATACACACATTAATACTTAATAATACACACAGGTTAATACACACATTTATACTTAGTAATACACACATTAATACTTAATAATACACACAAGTTAATATACACATTAATACTTAATAATACACACAGGTTAATATACACATTAATACTTAATAATACACACATTAATACACACATTAATACTTAATAATCCACACAGGTTAATACACACATTAATACTTAATAATACACACATTAATACGTAATAATACACACATTAATACACACATTAATACTTAATAATCAACACAGGTTAATACACACATTAATACTTAATAATACACACATTAATACTTAATAATACACACATTAATACTTAATAATACACACATTAATACTTAATAATACACACATTAATACTTAATAATCCACACAGGTTAATATACATATCATAGTCTAATGGATGGAAACTTACCTCCACTTGAACCATGAGGCATCTCTGGCGCCGTAGCTTGACCACGTATCCGTAGATGTCCACTCTGCCCTCAGCCTCCAGCCCCTCCATCATGGCATCAATTCCCATGTAGGTGCCTGTTCTCCCCACTCCAGCGCTGCACAAAGTAGTATGGTCAAATTATGAACAATCACACACAAATATCTCATTCTGGACACAAAAAAACACACATTTTGAATAAAGAGAGGTCAACAAATGTAAAGTACAATCCTGTGTGTGTGTGTGTGTGTGTGGTTTTCTACCTGCAGTGGATGACTATGGGTCCACTGAAGAGGTTCTTGAAGGCGTTGACGCGTCGCCTCAGCTTCAGCAGGAGATGTGGCTCTCCCGGCACGCCGTGGTCTGGCCAGCTGGTGAACTGGATGTGGGTCACCTCCCTCTCTGCACTCTTCTCCCTCTTCTACACACACACACCACACGTACATACAGGTGTAGGATCTTAATTTGACCAGTTTCTCACAGCAGGAAAATAATCCTGCAGTAACAGGAAATCTGAATTATGGTGTGGAATATAATTAATGGACATTTTTTTAGGGGTTGGTGTATTTTCTTACAAACTTACAAACTTTAAAAGACTTAAAACTCCAATACAGGTTTGCATGTCCTGCAACAACAGGGTGATCAAATGAAGATCCTACATCTGTATAGAGGTGCATGGGGTGACCAGCCAACTTCATACCATTTATATCTTAATCCTAGTCAGACATTCAGTGACTTTGATATATAATTTTAGTTTAGTTTTGGCAGTTTATCAAGAGAGTAACTACCGTGTTTGTGTATTTAAAAATAACAGATATCGCCGTATTAAAACCCTGTGAATATTGACTCACGTTGGTCAAGCTGAGGTGACGGATGATGTAATCGGGACAGTGCTCTTCTCTGTTCAGCTTCACAACAAACCCCTCAAAGATCTCCACCTCCCTTTCAGGAGACGGCCAGTACTGGGCACACTTGTTCTACAGGGGAAAAACAACACAGAAACAGTTAAATGCCAGTTAAATGTCATAGGAAAATATCTTCAGAGGACGAGCCGTCTTTTCCTGTTGTTCTGGTTGGAGCCGTGGGTGTAATCGAAAGGAAGCTCTGCTTTGCAAACCCGAGCAACATGCACACAAACGTGTTAAGCGTATAAACAGAACCGTTTTACTGTTATTTGCTTACCCTGTTACTCTCCTCACAACGTGTTACCATGACGATGATAGAGGACTGTTGCTCCCAAACCATCCTCCAGAAATCCTCCACTGTCTCTTCCTTGGGACCTACCACACACACACACACACACACACACACACACACACACACACACACACACACACACACACACACACACACACACACACACACACACACACACACACACACACACACACACACACACACCACGTTGCAGAATAAAGACGCAAGGCCAACACAACACTACACGATTCAGTGTGTAAAGATAATCATCAGTAAAAACAGCCCTTAACCTTGAGCTGCGATGTACTTCTTAGACTCCTTGAAACCCTGTAACGAAAGACAATTTGGCACAGCACACAATAGGTACAAAATAAGTTGGTATCATTACTAATCACTATGTATAGTAATCACTATATATTTACTATTTTACGATATAGGTAAATTATGACATAACGTGAATGTTAAAAGCGAATAACCAAACAAGTGTTCCTTACGTCGATGAAGCTGGCGTTGATGTAGTCACAGCCAGTCTCTCCATTACCACTGGTCAGCTGGACACGGTTGTAGTCGTCTGATTGGACCGAGACATAAGGAAATAACATCACTGATCTGAGAGGAGCAGTGTTCACATAGGATCAGGTGTTCTGCCTTCAGACAGCAGTGTTCATATAGGATAATGTGTTCTGCCCTGGGACAGCAGTGTTCACATAGGATCAGGTGTTCTGCCTTCAGACAGCAGTGTTCATATAGGATCAGGTGTTCTGCCTTGGGACAGCAGTGTTCATATAGGATAATGTGTTCTGCCTTGGGACAGCAGTGTTCATATAGGATAATGTGTTCTGCCTTCAGACAGCAGGGTTCATATAGGATTAGGTGTTTTTCCTTCAAACAGCAGGGTTCATATAGGATAATGTGTTCTGCCTTGGGACAGCAGTGTTCATATAGGATAATGTGTTCTGCCTTGGGACAGCAGTGTTCATATAGGATAATGTGTTCTACGTTGGGACAGCAGTGTTCATATAGGATAATGTGTTCTGCCTTGGGACAGCATTGTTCATATAGGATAATGTGTTCTACCTGGGGACAGCAGTGTTCATATAGGATAATGTGTTCTGCCTTGGGACAGCAGTGTTCACATAGGACCACTTACATGGGAGGATGTCTACGTAGCGGTTCTTGGGCTGGTTGCAGGACTTCTTGGCCTCTCTGACCGTGTTGCGGCTGAAGATCCTGGGGATGCTCTGTAGGGAGAGATGGGATCTGTGAGCTGAATGGTGGAATCACTGGAGCTGAGGTTAGGTGTCTGGGAAACATACAGTAAGTATCTGCCCTAGAAATAGACTCAACACGTCGCGAAAGAAACAGTAAATCCAGAGTAATTTACCATTTGATTTCTAACCTTCCTTTGTTTTGTCCTTTTCCTAAGTGTCTAAGACTTCTGATTGGCCAGGAGGTTGTGGGATTCTAACATTCACCTGAAACTCCTGAAGGAAAAGACGTCCCTCATCGGCGATTTTCCTCTTGTAGGCGTCCAGAAGCACCTCAGATCCGATTGGCTCCACGTTCAGCAGGTTCTCCTCATCACCTAGGAAACACCAATCAATGACAACCCCAACATACAGGAACGGGAAGAGATTGTATATTTTTGAAAGGTTTTAATGGAGAGAGTTCAAAGGGTAGAAGAGTCTATAGTCTTGCAACAGTCATAGGACATCTACTCATTCAATTGATGGAGTTCAGCAAGCGTGTGTCTCTATGCACTTAAAGTAGATGGCTCTGTTTAAGAGCGTCTCAATCTGATCAAATGGAAGAAATATTCACTTACTTGGCTGAATCAGCTCAATCTGTTCATCATTGTTGCTGTGGAACAAACAGTAATATCTGAGGATAGCAGATCTACTGTACGGTTGAATACCATCCTCTACCGTATAATCTACAGCACTAAATAGCCAAACTAGAATGGATCTAACGAAGCTACTACTTACACAGCTACCTCTTCAAATACAATCTGAAGGTAATCTGAAGCCTACTGTAGCATTTAGAGACTTCCTGTCAGACAGGGCCTGACTAAATACTTACTTGGACTTCTTGCGCTGCAGGATGTAGATCTTGTAGAGAACGAAGATGAGAGCCAGAGACGTCAGGATGATGAGGAACACAAGGAACCCAATCACAGCTTTGTCATTGTCTGAAAACAGATGAGAAGAGTGGTAAAGGGACTTTTACTCAACACTGTAAAAGCAACACTGAATGCTGTTTAGCCTACCATGAATGGAGGGAGGAGGAGGGATAAATGGCTACTTGTTCATACAGTTCATCAAAGCCATATTATTTTGTTAATTGGAGTCAGAGAAAGGTAATATTCATACAAAGTGTATCATTTCAATCAGTCTGACTTGAGTATATTTATTGTAGGCTTCTGCATAAGATTCTGTAAATGTAAAACTACTTACAGCGAGTAGTAATGTGTTTTTTTATTGGTTTACTCTTGTATTTCCCATTGTATGTCACGATCTGAAAAAAGAAGACATTCATGTATGATCCTTCCATCACAATAGTTCCTGGTCCCAACAAACCCACTGGGTTAACAGGAACGCACAATAATCAAGCCAATACTCTCGTTAATGATCATCCTGACTATGTGAACACATTACCTGAGAGACATACTGGTGAAACACCATTTCTACATCTTCTGTTTAACTCATCTACATACAGTACATAGAGCATTTCATTCAACAGTATCTAATGCCACGATATATTACAGCATAGTCAATACATTAGGTTTTACTGTATGAATGTTGAATAACGTACCTGAACTGTGTAGTCTGTTAAATAGCCGAGGTCCGCAATTGTAAAATTGCATTTTTGATTGTTTTGTGGTTTTGTCTCAGACCCAGAGATCGTTGCAATGTACCACTTCTCTTTTCCCTTCCACTGAACTGGCTTTAATTCATCACATGTAATGGTAAAAGCATTGTTCTGAGTAGAAATCACACTCATTTTCATCACCTCATCAGGTACTGTCAAACACAAACATAGGCAACAGATTACATTATGGTCATCCTGTTCACAGATCCCAACAGATGTGAAGCAGTTATTTCATATAGGCCTGTTGTAAACTGCATTCTTCCACTTCATATTATATGATTATTTACTACTGTTCAGAAACATTTTTACTCAGCACCCTTCACTTCAACATCTGCATCGTGGAAAGATTGCTGCAGTATGTTAACAACCATCATATTGCTATATATTGTGAATGAAATGATATATGCAACGTATGTCACACTTACCTCCAGGTGCAGTTTGGATTGTCTTAGACACTTTTTTGAGTGTATCGTAGCTCATGTCTTTGTACCTTGGCTCAATTGAACAGGTATAATTTGTGAACGGCTGCAATTTATTAAAATCATAATGTAATTCATCCGTGGTGTAACAATCTGAAAAATGGATGAAAAAGGAGTCAAAGCTTGATCTGTAATTCTTATCAATTAGTTGTTTGTGTTAAATATATATATAAATGATCTCATCTCCCACCTGAGGCAACTGCTTGTTCGACAAGCTGCCAGGGACATACAATTGTAAAGGCAACCACATCTTTAGGAAAACATACATACCTGTGTTTTCCATAGGGACTTATCATTAAAATAAGGTTAATTTGTTTGGTGGGTAAAATAATTACTTAAAATGTAGCTTACCTTTAACTTTAGTCTCCTTTCTACAGGAAATGCAGGAGTGAAATAGCTGAGTATATTTGGGGCAGTTAATGCTGTCATTGGTCCATTTAAGGCTTATGGAGGTGTTTGTGTTTGTAGACGTTTGGTTAATGTCCACTTCTACGGAGTGAAATATGAGAATAATATGATCATAGTGATACTGAAATAAATGCATGTTATAGGCTATTTTCAGTATTCAAATGTTTAAGTCGAGGGAGAGTTTATCTTAAAAAATGTTTGTATAATAACTTACTACACTTGATTTCAACGTCAATGGACTTGGTATTGATGACTTTACTGTTGTGAGTAATCTTTCCACTACAGCTGTATTTCTGAAAGGGTTCCAAATCAGTCAAGTTGATAGACCCGTTGTTTCCTGGGACAAAAACAAGAATATTAGTGATTTCTTCCTTTGAAAAAATAAATTGTTATCATATGTAAATTCATATGAAATGTGGAAACATTATTTTTACCTTCACAGGTGTAATGAATGTCCAGATCTTTAGGGCTACAGTTTTTTGGCTTGTTTTTCCATACTATTTCAACAGGGAGTACGTTTTTGAATTCCAGATTGGGAGAATGTTTGACTGTAGAATACTCTGTTTCAAAATAGGAAAGATTTAATTATAGCTATGCACAAAAGAGACAAAATAGTGATACTGGTTAACAAATGATGGTTTATCAGCAGCCGTGTACAATGTGGCCACAGCCTTTGATATTATACTTTATTAGGATCTCTTTTAGTCCTCATTTGGACTAATCTTATAAGAGTATACAGTGCATTTGGAAAGTGTTCAGACACCTTCCCTTTTCCACAAGTTGTTATGTTCCAGCATTATTCTCAAATGTATTAAATAAATACAAATCCTGACCAATCTACAAACAATAACCCATAATGACAAAGCGAAAACAAGATTTTATAAATGTTGTTCACAGGTATTATAAGTATTCAGACCCTTTGCTATGAGACTCGAAATTGAGCTCAGGTGCATCCTGTTTCCATTGATCAATCCTTGAGATGTTTCTACAACTTGATTGGAGTCCACCTGTGGTATATTCAATTGATTGGACATGATTTGGAAAGGCACACACCTGTCTATACAAGGTGCCACAGTTGACAGTGCATGTCAGAGCAAAAATCAAGCCGTGATGTTGAAAGAGTTGTCCGTAGAGCTCAGAGACAGGATTGTGTCAAGGCACTGGGGAAGGGTACTAAAACATTTCTGCAGCATTGAAGGTCCCCAAGAACACAGTGGCCTCCATCATTCTTAAATGGAAGAAGTTTGGAACCACCAAGATTCCAAGAGCTGGCCGCCCGGGGGAGAAAGACCTTGGTCAGAGAGGTGACCAAGAACCCGATGGTCACTATGACAGAGTTCTAGAGTTCCTCTTTGGAGATGGGAGATCCTTCCAGAAGGACAACCATCTCTGCAGCACTCCACCAATCAGGCCTTTATGGTAGAGTGGCCAGATGGAAGCCACTCCTCAGTGAAAGGCACATGACAGCCCGCTTGGAGTTTGCCAAAAGCCACCTAAAGGACTCTCAGACCATGAGAAACAAGATTCTCTGGTCTGATGAAACCAAGATTGAACTCTTTGGCCTGAATGACAAGCGTCACATCTGGAAGAAACTAGGCACCATCCCTACGGTGAAGCATGTTGGTGGCAGCATCATGCTCTGGGGATGTTTTTCAGCAGCAGGGACTGGGAGACTAGTCGGGATCGAGGGAAAGATTAATGGAGCAAAGTACAGATAGATCCTCGATGAAAACCTGCTCCAGAACACTCAGGACCTCAAACTGGGGCCGTGGTCCAACAGGACAATAAGAGCACACAGCCAAGACAAAGCAGGAGTGGATTCGGGACAATGTCCTTGAGTTGCCCAGCCAGAGCCCGGACTTGAACACGATTGACCATCTCTGGAAAGACCTGAAAATAGCTGTGCAGCTACACTCCCCATCCAACCTGACAAAGCTTGAGAGGATCTGCAGAGAAGAGAGTGAGAAGCTCCCCAAATAAAGGTGTGCCAAGCTTGTAGCGTCATATACTGTACTTTCCGAATGCACTGTACACTGTTGGTCAGGATTGTTTAAATAAAGGATAGCAGGTCATAGTGATTGAGAAATGTCCTTTGCTGTTGAGTAATTCCCGTTTAACATTTGAAATATTTTTCTTTCCGAGTGTTTATAGTAATCTCACCTGCTGTTATGGGTATAGTTTTGCTGATGTTGACACTGCAATCTCCAGGCACAGCTACATTGGTTGTGAAGTTTGTGCAGAAATGTTCATCTAAAAGCTTAAAACATTTGTCTTTGTTCCAGGTGATATTGTTCCATTCAGGACTGTTCCATTTAGCATCACTGATATCCCATTTCGTCACATAACACAAATATCCCGGCTTCGTGTTGGTGGAAAACTCTAGGTCATCTAAATCGTGCAAACATTTGTTAAAAGAAATATAGATTTTTAACTATTTTTCCAACATGTATTATTTTAGATAAGTATCATAGTCTACAGCTAGTTAACTACAAGTGAATTTACATAATAGTTATTATAAGTAAGTAATTTGTCATTGTATTGAGATTCAACCTAAAAAGATCCCTATATGTTACTACTAAACACAGTGACTGTTACATCCCACAATTTGTTTTCCTCCAAAGCATTATTTAGCCACAGGATTTAATAAGGATTATTAGTTCATATGTAATTAACAAATAATACCTTATTAAACAGTGTATGCTCAGTGCCTTTGACATACCCATTTTCTCAGTCCTGCTATTTCTCAGAGTGCTATTTCCTTGGAGTTCACATTCAGGCTGAATCTTTGTAAAAGTGTAGTTCCTGCAAGGCTTCAATGATACCACAATAGTGGAGTTCACCGTTTGATGCTCAACAATCATGTGTTTTCCTGATTCATCCTGGTACAATATGTTGTATGTGTCGGAGGTTGAGGCCTTTAAGTCAATCTGAAAGCCATAGATGACAGGCGTGACCGTGTATGTACCTATAAGATTAAATGAAAAGATTGATCATTATTTATTCATTTATTTATTCAGGTGAACTATCCCTATCATGCACAGTCTTAGAATGCATCTCAAACCAAATAATTGGAACTTACACTTTGGAGGTGTTGGTTTAGTCTGGCTGCCTGAAAGACGGAACAGACAGGTGAGAATCCACGAGAACAACGTTACATTACAACATCACAACATTCCATTACAACATCACAACATTCCATTACAACATCACAACATTCCATTACAACATCACAACATTCCATTACAACATCACAACAGTAGGAGAAACATGATCTACTATCAATGGACACAACACAGCATCCCATGGAGGAGAGGCCAACCTGTGGGGATAGCTGTAGTGGAAGTCAGGGTGCTTGCAGGTGAGGTTTGGTTGTGGATGGGTGGAGTGCTTGTAGGCAAAGATGGAGAGGTGGAGTTGTTTATAGGCAAAGCCTGGGTTTGAGAGGTGGAGTTGTTTGTAGGCAAAGCCTGGGTTTGAGAGGTGGAGGTGTTTGTAGGACAGGCTGGGGTTTGGTTGATGGTGCTTGCAGGGTCAGATGTCTGGGTTTGGTTGAGGGTGCTTGCAGGGTAAGAAGTGCTTGTGCTCGAGTCGCCAGTTACTATAAAATAGAGAACGACACACTTTTGATGTGAGACAGAAACAACACATTTTACTGCATTAACAGACGTTAATGGAGGAGGTATACATTACCGTTGGAGAGGGTAGCTTGGCTTGATGCCTGAGGGATGATGTTTGAGGTGGGGGTAAGCGAACTGAGTGAAGGTGAGAAGGTGGTAGTGGTCGTCGTGGTGATGGTGGTGGTGTTTGGAAGTAAGGGGCCTGATACAAATCATCTCAGTTAGAGAGAGAAATCACAATAAATAACAAATAAATGTAAAAAATGATGCGATCAGCTCCTGGTAATGGAGCTGATCAACAGATCCAGCATGACTCAATGAGAGATTCTGCTTTGCAGGTTTACCTGTGGAGTCGTTTGCATTCTTGGTGGATTGTGTGGGTGAAGTACTGGAGATGTTGTTTTTGTCTGTGGATAAAAGTGACAGAGTGAGTGCTGCAAGTTTCTGTTGGGGAGAGTTGAGGCAGGAGAGAAGTGAGTGGATAGTTGGTTGGTTGGTTGACTGATGGAGGCTCAAAACTACAATTCTCTTGTTCTTATTCTGAACTTACCAAACCATGTTTCGTCCGTGACATAGACAGTGTGTTCAAAATCACCACAACTGACATTTCACAACTGACATTTCACAACTAACACTCTGACTTCACTTTAGAGAGAGAAATCAAACATATCACTGATGTAAACGGAGGTCGCCTACACCCGGACACTCCAGTGTAGTATTTACCTTGCTCATTTATGGGTGGAGGAGTGGTTGAGATGGATGCTGTCTGAGAGTTTAAAGGTGTGATGGGAATGCTTGTGGGTTTGTTGGTGATGGCTACTGTTCCTGTTGGGGGTATTGTTGTTGTGGAGCCTTGGATGAGAGAGTGAGAGTGAGAGTGAGAGGCTGAGATGAAGATTTTACCCCATAGAGCTAAATGTAGAAGCATAGGATCTCTATGGGGTTGACCAACTTTGGAGCTGGACACATTGTTGCTGCCTCTGAGCATTAATGTGAATAGCATCTGCAATCATGCAACGGTCACCTTCAGATGTGGAGAAATCATGACTGATTCTGGGGGATAAAGACATGAATTAGAGAATCATTTTAAGACCAACTGACCTTTCGAAGTTGTATCCCCGTCACCTATAAAATGAGAAGAGAATTATAGTTTTGTCATTGTCACTTTTACATTCACACATTTAAGTCATCATCAAGGACTTATGGCCAACATTACTATCTAACATTACATCAATCTGAAAACGTATTTATCTGAAATGAACTGCTATAAACATCGACCAACATTGTATTTGGTCAGATTTATCAAGCACATAACTTCCTCCAAGGCTTTACCCTGTATATCACAGGAGGCTGCTGAGCAGAAAGCGGCTCATAAAAGTGGCTGGAATGTAGAAAATGGAATGGTATCAAACTCATGGAAGCTCTGTGTTTGATGAATTCGATACCATTCCGTTCCAACCGTTACTATGAATCTGTCCTCCCCAGTTAAGGTGGCACCAGCCTCCTGTGGTGTATATATTGACTTCCTTACTGCTCGTAGCTAGCCGGGGAGGAAAGGGCGTTGTTAGCAGTGGTGGTTTGTGTGTGAGTGTGAGTGTGGCATAACCTGGTAGCCATGGTAACTCGGAGCAGAGCGAACACTCTATTTCAGCATCCGACCACAGTTTCCTGCTTCGCATCAAGCCCAGAGATGAGAACCCAATCCCCTTTCTGTTCTAAGAACAGCAATTGTTCATCTTCAGTTTTGTACCAACTGCAGATGTACAGTATGATGTTTGACTATAATGCACACAGGTGTGAACGCACCAAGGCTCTTGACCATTTTAAATATATATATATATATATATATATATATATATATATATATATATATATATATTTTTTTTTTACATCACATGAGATAGGTATGGAATGTTCCAGACCCAATTACACCTTTAAGGTCTGGTCTACTTTAGATGATTTGTGCTGTTAACATTGTACTGGGTTTCCTGTAGCCCAAACCCTGAGCTTCTAAGGCAAAATGCAAAAACCAGCGACTTAAAATGTTTACTTCCTTATTTCAATACAATTAGGTTGTCACAATGTTTCAGCATACACATGCTTTGGATTGACTTGACCCGCAAGTATCTTCCTACATAGGACTTATACAAAACGACACAAAAATGAAACAGAAAGAATGCACATAGAGCTGTAGAAGTATTCAACCCAAAATAAACTGCTATAACACTGTGTTTCTCTTCCATTTGAACAGAGACCTACAACAGAAATGAGAATGTGACAGAGGCTGCTTGAACAATAATTAGACTTCAGGAAGTGTTTTTTTTGTTTTTTGCTCAACTCTGGTTTATGTGTTTTAGTGTTTCCAAGGGAGATGGGTGCACCCTGCACTGACATTTTACTGGTCCGCCCACCCAATGAAAACCTGGTCAGATGCTGCTGTTGTGACTGGCTGGGGATTCTTTTTGTTACTTTTTCACACTACTACACCTCTTCAGGATTGAAAGGTGTTACTCTCAGTTTGTGAATATGTAACTGCGGTAGTGGGTGAACCACCAGTGAGTCTGCTATCAAAGTTTGATTGCAGAAGTGAAATGTCTTCACACATCCAGTGTAGGTTGTTTGCAATTGCGTTTGAGACAACAACAAAAATCGACCATTAAGAGGAAGCTATGCATTTACTTAAAGGAGAGCTAGTTGCTATGTACTTTGCATAGAGGCTTGTAGGGGTTCTGGTGGCTCGTTCTCATTAATGGCAAGATGGCCAAGTTGGGGTGTGATAACGTGATAAAGATTGCCAAGTTGGGGTGTGATAACGTGATAAAGATGGCTAAGGTGGGGTGTGATAACGTGATAAAGATGGCTAAGGTGGGGTGTGATAACGTGATAAAGATGGCCACGTGGGGTGTGATAACGTGATAAAGATGGCCAAGTTGGGGTGTGATAACGCGATAAAGATGGCTAAGGTGGGGTGTGATAACGTGATAAAGATGGCCAAGGTGGGGTGTGATAACGTGATAAAGATGGCTAAGGTGGGGTGTGATAACGTGATAAAGATGGCCAAGGTGGGGTGTGATAACGTGATAAAGATGGCCACGGTGGGGTGTGATAACGTGATAAAGATGGCTAAGTGTGATAACGTGATAAAGATGGCCAAGGCGGGATGTGACGAAGGCTATCTCCCCCAATCTCTCTCTCAAAATCTACATTTAATCCATTTTAAATTCAGGCTGAATTCAGACTAAATGTTGAAAAAAATCGAATGATGTGAAACTTTCTTCAGAAAATATTCTCAGCCCTGTATATATAAATATATATACAGTGACTTCAGAAAGTTTTCACACCCCTTGATTTGTTCCACATTTTATTGTGTTACAGCCTGAATTTAAAAATAATTAAATTGAGATTTTGAGTCAGTGGTCTACACACAATACCCCATAATGTCAAAGTGGAATTTATCATTTTTGTTTTACAAATTAATAAAAAATGAAACGTTTCAAATGTCTTTACTCAATGAGTATTCAACCACTTTGTTATGGCAAGCCTAAATATATTGAGGAGTAAACATGTGTTAAACAAATCACATAATAAGTTGCATGGACTGTACAATAATAGTGCTTCACATGACTTTTAAATGACTTCCTCATCTCTGTACCCCACCCATACAATATCTCGCAAAGAAGGGCACCTAAATGCATTTCTAAAAAGCAGACATTGAATATCCCTTTGAGCATGGTGAAGTTATGAATTACACATTGGATGGTGTATCAATACACCCAGTTACAAACAAATATAGTTGCCAGAGAGGAAGGAAACCGCTCAGGGATTTCACCATGAGACCAATGTTGTCTTTAAAAAAGTTAGAGTTTAATGATGTGATGGGAGAAAACTGAGGATGGATCAACAACATTGTAGTTACTCCACAATACTCACTCACCTTAATAATGACAGAGTGAAAAGAAGGAAGCCTATAAAGAATACAAATATTCCAAAACAATACAACAAATGCATCCTGTTTGCAATAAGGCACTAAAATAAAACTGCCAAAATGTGACAAAGAAATGTACTTTATGTCCTGAATACAAAGTGTTATGTTTGGGGAAAATCCAATACAACACATCACTGAGTATGATCATGTTAAACACTATTATTGCACAGAGTGATTCCATGCAACTTATTAAGCAAATGTTTACTCCTGAACTTATTTTGGCTTGCCATAAGAAATGAGTTGACTACTTTTTGACTGACATTTCTGCACTTCATTTTTTATTCATTTGTAAAAATGTCAAAAAACACAATTCCACATTATGGGGTATTGTGTGTGAATACTTTCTGAAGGCACTATATATATATATAGTCATATATAGTCATATATACTAGTCATATATATATATATATACAGTGCATTTGGAAAGTATTCAGACCCCTTGACATTTTCCACATTTTGTTACATTGCTTTATTTCCTCATCAATCTACACAAAATATCCCATAATGACAAAGCAAAAACTGTTTTTTGGTAAGGTTTGAAAATGTATAAAATATAAAATAAACAGACATACTTTATTTACATAAGTATTCTGACCCTATGATATGAGACTCCAAATTGAGCTCAGGTGCATCCTGTTTCTATTGATCATGCTTTTGATGTTTCTACAACTTGATTGGAGTCCACCTGTGGTACATTCAATTGATTGGACATGATTTGGGAAGGCACACACCTGTCTATATAAGGTCCCACAGTTGACAGTGCATGTCAGAGCAAAAACCGAGCTATGAGGTCGAGGGAATTGTCCGTAGAGCTCCGAGAGAGGATTGTGTCAAGGCACAGATCTGGGGGAGGGTACCAAAAAATGTCTGCATCGTTGAAGGTCCCCAAGAGCACAGTGGCCTCCATCATTCTTAAATGGAAGAATTTTGGAACCACCAAGACTCTTCCTAGAGCTGGCCACCCAGCTAAACTGAGCAATAGGGGGAGAAGGGCCTTGGTCAGGAAGGTGACCAAGAACCTGATGGTCACTATGACAGAGCTCCAGAGTTCCTCTGTGGAGATGGGAGAAAATTCCAGAAGGACTACCATCCCTGCAGCACTCCACCAATCAGGCCTTTATGGTAGGGTGGCCAGACAAAAGCCACTCCTCAGTAAAAGGCACATGGCAGCCAAATGGAGTTTGCCAAAAGGCACCTAAAGCACTCTCAGACCATGAGAAACAAGACTCTCTGAACTGATGAAACCAATATTGAAGTGAATGCCAAACGTTACTTCTGGAGGAAACCTGGCACCATCCCTATGGTGAAGTATGTTGGTGGCAGCATCTTGCTGTAGGGATGTTTTTCTACGGCAGGGACTGGGAGACTAGTCAGGATTGAGGGAAAGATGAACAGAGCAAAGAACATAGATCCTTGATGAAAACCAGCTCCAGAGCGCTCAGGGCCTCAGACTGGGGCGAAGGTTCACCTTCCAACAGGACAACAACCCTAAGTACACAGCCAATACAACGCAGGAGTGGCTTCGGGACAAGTCTTTGAATGTCCTTGAGTAGCTCAGCCCGAGCCTGGTCTTGAACCCTGAGCAGCAACGCTCCCCATCCAACCTGACAGAGCTTGAGAGGATCTGCAGAGAAGAATGGGAGAAACTCCCCAAATACAGGTGTGCCAAGCTTGTAGCGTCACACCCAAGAAGACTTGGGGTTGTAATTGCTGCTAAAGGTGCTTCAACAAAGTACTGAGTAAAGGGTCTTGAAAACCTATGGAAATTTGACATTTTATTTTTTATACATGTGCAAACATTAAAAAAAACTGTTTTTACTTGTCATTATGGGGTATTAATATAGATGAATGAGAATTTAAAAATTAAATAAAAATTTAGAATAAGGCTGTAACGTAACAAAATGTGGAGAAAGTCAAGGGATCTGAATACTTTCCAAATGCACTGTATGCTTCAGAACCCAAAAGTTGCTCGTCTTGATTGTTGACCAATGACTAGTCACCGGCATTGGCGCGCAAAGGTGAATGCGCATATCCTGATTAGTGACTAGAAATAACTTGTTTCATTTCCTCCAGATTTTACTGGCAAACAGAGTTGGCCTATGTTCATCCATATGAAATACAGTTTATCAATCTACTACAGACTCATCTCTGCTAGAACATGGAAAGTACTGTATAGATGGAAAGCCTGATGTATTGATTTTAACTTTTAGTTTTTTGTTTAATATTCACTTTCATTTGCAATCTTCTGCTTTTAAAGAGCAACTATTTCAGTTTATCATTGAAGTCAAAGACTATTTTTTCCCTTGATGTTAAAACAAGACTATGGCTTTAAATGTGATATTGTACCTTGACTTTTTAAAATTAAAACAGTATGTGATTGTATATTTTATTTGCGATTTGATTGATCATTGTCATATTTCAGATGAGCCAAGTTAATGACTCACAAGTTTGGACCATTCTTTTTTGGGGCGTTGAGGGTCAAAATGTCAGCAAGACCACTGGGATACATGATAATGGCAACAAATGGAGTTGGTTTGGATATAATAATTGATATAGTAATTGATATAGTAATGGATATAGTAATTGATATAGTAATGGGTATAGTAATGGGTATAGTAATTGATATAGTAATGGGTATAGTAATTGATATAGTAATGGGTATAGTAATTGATATAGTAATGGGTATAGTAATGGGTATAGTAATTGATATAGTAATGGGTATAGTAATTGATATAGTAATGGGTATAGTAATTGATATAGTAATGGGTATAGTAATGGGTATAGTAATTGATATAGTAATGGGTATAGTAATGGATATAGTAATGGGTATAGTAATTGATATAGTAATGGGTATAGTAATGGGTATAGTAATTGATATAGTAATGGGTATAGTAATGGGTATAGTAATTGATATAGTAATTGATATAGTAATGGGTATAGTAATTGATATAGTAATTGATATAGTAATGGGTATAGTAATGGGTATAGTAATGGGTATAGTAATTGATATAGTAATGGGTATAGTAATGGATATAGTAATGGGTATAGTAATTGATATAGTAATGGGTATAGTAATGGGTATAGTAATTGATATAGTAATGGGTATAGTAATTGATATAGTAATGGATATAGTAATGGATATAGTAATTGATATAGTAATGGATATAGTAATGGATATAGTAATGGATATAGTAATGGGTATAGTAATTGATGTAGTAATGGATATAATAATTGATATAATAATGGATATAATAGTAATGAATACATTTTTCTTGTTTTTGCAATACACCCCCCCCCCCAAAAGGTCTATGCACAGCCTTGCTCTCTCTCTGTCTCTATAATTTACATTTACAGATAAGATGTTGTTCTGCTAAGCCTCATCCCCCTCTTCACCACATCCCCCTCTCCTTCCTGAAACGCTGTTTTAATCATACAGCTCTATGGACATTTCAACACCGCTTCTTCATTTCAAAGGCTTCTGCTTTTCTCTCGTCATGTTCTTAAGTTTCATCTTAGCCACCGCCGGGACACGCTTATTAGGCAGGAAGAGGCCATCGCCTATTGCGGAAGATTGACGAGGGGTTTGAAATTTTCTGAGCTGTATTGATCAAGATGTAACTCCAACAACAATACATACAACCTCACGTAATTCAATGACAGCTTTTTAGGTGGGCGTTGATGCCCTCCTGTGACAAGCAGTATCCACTTTGTCAAAGGTAGGGACACAAAATATTTAGCTTGTCCACTCCCAGCGCGCCTCTCCAGGATGCTGTTGGAGAGATGCATCGCTGCAGAACTCCACCAACGTTCCGTCAAAAACATGGTCTAGCATAAATCATGTAGCATACATAGACATCTACATATACGGATGAAAGAATATGTGGCCTTTTCTGTAGCCTACAGGCTGGAGATAAAATGGATGACAATGTAATGAGAGACACGTTTTACATCAGGTTTCTCCAGATCAAATAGCCTAGAGTAAAGTATGCCCAATCAAATAAAAAATGTGCTGTCATGTTAACAAACAACACATCCTAAAACCAAGACAGGTTCAAGTAAAATGGACAATCACAAGTTTCACCTCATTGTCATGATCAGTGGTTTCAAGTTTGTATCCTAAACATTTTTGACAATCTGTAAATAGCGAAAAAGAAAATACTTCTGCATTTCCCGCTGTGTAAACACATTGCAAATAGGCTCACGATAACTCCAGATAACGTTGGGTAGCTGATATTCATAGATTAAATAGTCAAATTGATTAGTTACAGGAATCAGGATTAAGAAAGCCAACTCAACGGCCTGTTTTACAAAATGGTGGGCCTACCACATGGATGGGCATTCATAAAATTCCATCGTGGCCGACACGGTAGGCTACACCCCACTAAGCACGAGCCCTCTTTTTTTCTTATTTTTGTGTGTTTTAAAAACGGTAGGCTTACCACATAGATGGGCTTTCATACAATTGAATTTCAGGCAATACTGTAGGCTACACCTCAGTAAGCATGGGCTGACGCCTTTTGGAATTCTTTTTTTGGACCGGCCTGACTTCCACGTTCACGGACATTGATTTTTGGTCCGGTCCAGACCAAATCTAAATAATAATGTAATAATAATGTTTGGTTCACATTTTGTACAGTCTGGACTAGTCTTGGTTTGTCCCAAATAAATCAAGGCTATAAATTACATATTTTCAACTTTCATTCAGAATCAAAGCTGAGCCTGATTTCAACATCTGGGAAATACATATTTTCAACTGTCATTCAGAACCGAAATTAACCTGATTTCAACATCTTGAAAATATGTTTTTTTCAACGTCCTGGAAAAGATGTATTTTAAACATATGGAAAACACATCTTTTCACCGTTCATTCAGAACCTAAATTGATCCTAACTTCAGCGCCTGGAAAATATATATTTTAAATATATCTTTTATTTGAATTTTGCTTACTGGGACTATTCTAGTTTTGCCGGTGCATTTTTTGGTCTCGCCTAGTGTGGCAGAACGGCAAGGACCGGCCCTGACCTCAGCTATAGCTTTACCAGGAAGTGCAGACAGGCCGCTCAAAATGGAACACGGAAGTGGTTGAGCTGTGATCTGTCTAAAAAGAACCCCACATCTAAACTCTGTGTGTCTTACTGCAGTTGGTAGAAGTACATTCTACATTCAGAACATTCACATGTATTGGAGATTCACGCTAAATATACACAAACAAGGGTGCACTTTTGCACACAGAGCAAGAGGTTTTGAATGTAGCGTTGTTGCACAGTGAAAGGCAGGTATTAGCTTCAGATAATTACTTAGATGTTAAGTCCCTGATCTAGATAGATATCCAATCACTGAATGCATTTTAGTGTATCAAGTTAAGAGTAAAAACTTGACTAATCACTAATCAGGTGTGTCCTTTCTCTGAGGGGAACATGAGGGGACCAACTCAGCAGACTCCTCTTTAAAAGCTAGTCCTCCAGGTGACGCCCACCCAGACAGTTTTTAGAAGGACTTGACAATCTCAGAGTTACTCTATTCCAACTCACTTTTAATAGTTAAACCTAACAAAGTTATTTGCATTTTGACTGGTCTGAAAAATAAGTATACCATATCCTGCTTGAACCACAGCCCTTTGTCCCTCTCTCAAACATGATTGATCCATTGTTAACATTAGAAATTCCTGAAGAAAAATGCCTCAAGTAAATTAGATTTGATCAACCTTATTAAATGCACCTCTTACACTTCTTGAGTGATCGCATCGGGATACATTTTCTAAAACAATTCCATGTACATTATTGGTGAATTTATGCCCCACAGCCCTGTCACCATTAAAGGGATAACAGCCCTCCCATCAGCCCCATCCCCTGGGTATCATACTGTACTTACATATGGCCAGCTCTATGAGCCCAGTACACAGCAGCAGGATCTTCAGTCCATAGAGACCTGCCATGTCCAGGAGCGACGATCACACTACCCAGAGACCATACGTCCTAAAGGTAACGCCAAAAGAAACTCTTACAAATTATCCGTCTTATTCTCAACAACAAAAAAACAAAAAAACGTTGAAATTGTGTTTATTTGTCTTTACGTATGTCTTCCCTCCAGCCTTATCAGCGGACACAGCTTCCTGAATGTGTTCCCCTAACCCTAAACCTCGCCTCTGGTCCCTCAGCGCTACGCGACAAGTGATGTCACAGCTAGCTGAGACTCTGTACTTTACCTTATTTTACAGGAAGTCCCATTTCATCTACGCCACACATCTCCTTCCCTCCACTTCTGATCTTTCCTCTGAGATGCACAACATCAGATACATACAAAATACATATGTTTGTTTAGTGTAGCCTGGCTTTAAGTGTGTTTAGACATTTAACTCATCTTCAGAGAAAGAGAGGGTCTCACAGTGAGACATGTCTGATTTGCCCATAAAAGTGTTAAACAAAAGGTTCTCTGAACTCACAAACAAAGATTACTTCCATATAACAGAGTTATAAGTGTTGAATAGTATAGTTTGTCCTGTGTGGTTCAGTTGGTCTAGCGTGGTGCTTATGATGCCAAGAGTCGTGGGTTCGATTCCCACCGGGGCCACACATACAAAATGTATGCACACATGACTGTAAGTTGCTTTGGATAAACGTGTCTGCCAAATGGTATATTAGTTTGTGCTGTGTGTTTTCACACAAAAGCAAATATTACTGATACATCATGTTTTTTACATTTCAACTCTGTTGGCCTGTTGTACATCTTCTGACAAGTGCTCTACTCTTTTGAAGTGACAGTCATCTTTGCTGAAAGTGTGGGGACTTTGGGGCCTGTGACACACCATGAAACCTGTAGTGGTTTCAGCATTTCTTCTCTTCAACTGACTCCTCCCCACTAGTTGAGAAGAAGAAGAGTATGCTCACATACTAGGCCTACATCGCTATTTCCTGCACTGGTCCCCCCCCCCCACCCCTCTCTCTCTCTCTCTCTCTCTCTCTCCCTCATATCACCGGGGACTACCTGCCCTCCGGGACACCTACGGCACGTGATGTCACAGGAAGGCCAAAAAGATAATCAAGGACAACATCCACCCAAGCCACTGCCTGTTCCTCCCACTACCATCCAGAAGGCGAGGTCAGTACAGGTGCATCAGAGCTGAGACCGAGAGACTGAAAAACAGCTTCTATCTCAAGGCCATCAGACTGTTAATCAGCCATCACTAACACAGAGAGGCTGCTGCCAACATATAGACTCAAATCATTGGCCACTTTAATACATGAATTACTAGTCACTTTAAATAATGCCACTTTAATACTGTTTACATATCATACATTACTCATCTCATATGAAAATATTGTATTTTATACCATCTATTGTTTCTTGCCTGTACATATTCTAATTCCATCCCTTTATATTACAAATCAAATCAAATCAATTTGTATTAGTCACATGCGCCAAATACAACAGGTACAACCTTACAGTGAAATGCTTACTTACGAGTCCCTAACCAACAATGCAGTTTTAAAAATTCCCGGATAAGAATAAGAAAAAAAGTAACAAGTAATTAAAGAGCAGCAGTAAAATAACAATAGCGAGACTATATACAGGGGGGTACCGGTACAGAGTCAATGTGCGGGGACACCGGATAGTTGGGGTAATATGTACATGTAGAGTTATTTAAAGTGGCTATACATAGATGATAACAACAGAGAGTAGCAGCGGTGTAAAAGGGGGGGGGGGGCAATGCAAATAGTCTGGGTAGCCATTTGATTAGATGTTCAGGAGTCTTATGGCAGAAGCTGTGTAGAAGCCTCTTGGACCTAGACTTGGCGCTCCGGTACCGCTTGCCGAGCGGTAGCAGAAGGAACAGTCTATGACTACGGTGTCTGGAGTCGTCAACAATTTTTAGGGCCGTCCTCTGACATCAAATCAAATCAAATCAAATCAAATTTATTTATATAGCCCTTCGTACATCAGCTGATATCTCAAAGTGCTGTACAGAAACCCAGCCTAAAACCCCAAACAGCAAGCAATGCAGGTGGAGAAGCACGGTGGCTAGGAAAAACTCCCTAGAAAGGCCAATACCTAGGAAGAAACCTAGAGAGGAACCAGGCTATGTGGGGTGGCCAGTCCTCTTCTGGCTGTGCCGGGTGGAGATTATAACAGAACATGGTCAAGATGTTCAATGTTCATAAATGACCAGCATGGTCGAATAATAATAAGGCAGAACAGTTGAAACTAGAGCAGCAGCACAGTCAGGTGGAAGTTGAAACTGGAGCAGCAGCATGGCCAGGTAGACTGGGGACAGCAAGGAGTCATCATGTCAGGTAGTCCTGGGGCATGGTCCTAGGGCTCAGGTCAGTTGAAACTGGAACAGCAGCATGGCCAGGTGGACTGGGGACAGCAAGGAGTCATCATGTCAGGTAGTCCTGGGGCATGGTCCTAGGGCTCAGGTCCTCCGAGAGAGAGAAAGAAAGAGAGAAGGAGAGAATTAGAGAACGCACACTTAGATTCACACAGGACACCGAATAGGACAGGAGAAGTACTCCAGATATAACAAACTGACCCCAGCCCCCCGACACATAAACTACTGCAGCATAAATACTGGAGGCTGAGACAGGAGGGGTCAGGAGACACTGTGGCCCCATCCGAGGACACCCCCGGACAGGGCCAAACAGGAAGGATATAACCCCACCCACTTTGCCAAAGCACAGCCCCCACACCACTAGAGGGATATCTTCAACCACCAACCTACCATCCTGAGACAAGGCTGAGTATAGCCCACAAAGATCTCCGCCACGGCACAACCCAAGGGGGGGGGGGGGGGCGCCAACCCAGACAGGATGACCACAACAGTGAATCAACCCACTCAGGTGACGCACCCCCTCCAGGGACGGCATGAGAGAGCCCCTGTAATAGGGTTAGAGGCAGAGAATCCCAGTGGAAAGAGGGGAACCGGCCAGGCAGAGACAGCAAGGGCGGTTCGTTGCTCCAGAGCCTTTCCGTTCACCTTCCCACTCCTGGGCCAGACTACACTCAATCATATGACCCACTGAAGAGATGAGTCTTCAGTAAAGACTTAAAGGTTGAGACCGAGTTTGCGTCTCTGACATGGGTAGGCAGACCGTTCCATAAAAATGGAGCTCTATAGGAGAAAGCCCTGCCTCCAGCTGTTTGCTTAGAAATTCTAGGGACAATTAGGAGGCCTGCGTCTTGTGACCGTAGCGTACGTATAGGTATGTACGGCAGGACCAAATCAGAGAGATAGGTAGGAGCAAGCCCATGTAATGCTTTGTAGGTTAGCAGTAAAACCTTGAAATCAGCCCTTGCTTTGACAGGAAGCCAGTGTAGAGAGGCTAGCACTGGAGTAATATGATCAAATTTTTTGGTTCTAGTCAGGATTCTAGCAGCCGTATTTAGCACTAACTGAAGTTTATTTAGTGCTTTATCCGGGTAGCCGGAAAATAGAGCATTGCAGTAGTCTAACCTAGAAGTGACAAAAGCATGGATTCATTTTTCTGCATCATTTTTGGACAGAAAGTTTCTGATTTTTGCAATGTTACGTAGATGGAAAAAAGCTGTCCTCGAAATGGTCTTGATATGTTCTTCAAAAGAGAGATCAGGGTCCAGAGTAACGCCGAGGTCCTTCACAGTTTTATTTGAGACGACTGTACAACCATTAAGATTAATTGTCAGATTCAACAGAAGATCTCTTTGTTTCTTGGGACCTAGAACAAGCATCTCTGTTTTGTCCGAGTTTAATAGTAGAAAGTTTGCAGCCATCCACTTCCTTATGTCTGAAACACATGCTTCTAGCGAGGGCAATTTTGGGGCTTCACCATGCTTCATTGAAATGTACAGCTGTGTGTCATCCGCATAGCAGTGAAAGTTTACATTATGTTTTCGAATAACATCCCCAAGAGGTAAAATATATAGTGAAAACAATAGTGGTCCTAAAACGGAACCTTGAGGAACACCGAAATTTACAGTTGATTTGTCAGAGGACAAACCATTCACAGAGACAAACTGATATCTTTCCGACAGATACGATCTAAACCAGGCCAGAACATGTCCGTGTAGACCAATTTGGGTTTCCAATCTCTCCAAAAGAATGTGGTGATCGATGGTATCAAAAGCAGCACTAAGGTCTAGGAGCACGAGGACAGATGCAGAGCCTCGGTCCGATGCCATTAAAATGTCATTTACCACCTTCACAAGTGCCGTCTCAGTGCTATGATGGGGTCTAAAACCAGACTGAAGCATTTCGTATACCTTGTTTGTCTTCAGGAAGGCAGTGAGTTGCTGCGCAACAGCCTTCTCTAAAATTTTTGAGAGGAATGGAAGATTCGATATAGGCCGATAGTTTTTTATATTTTCTGGATCAAGGTTTGGCTTTTTCAAGAGAGGCTTTATTACTGCCACTTTTAGTGAGTTTGGTACACATCCAGTGGATAGAGAGCCGTTTATTATGTTCAACATAGGAGGGCCAAGCACAGGAAGCAGCTCTTTCAGTAGTTTAGTTGGAATAGGGTCCAGTATGCAGCTTGAAGGTTTAGAGGCCATGATTATTTTCATCATTGTGTCAAGAGATATAGTACTAAAACACTTGAGCGTCTCTCTTGATCCTAGGTCCTGGCAGAGTTGTGCAGACTCAGGACAACTGAGGTTTGGAGGAATACGCAGGTTTAAAGAGGAGTCCGTAATTTGCTTTCTAATAATCATAATCTTTTCCTCAAAGAAGTTCATGAATTTATCACTGCTAAAGTGAAAGTCATCCTCTCTTGGGGAATGCTGCTTTTTAGTTAGCTTTGCGACAGTATTAAAAAGGAATTTCGGATTGTTCTTATTTTCCTCAATTAAGTTAGAAAAATAGGATGATCGAGCAGCAGTAAGGGCTCTACGGTACTGCACGGTACCGTCCTTCCAAGCTAGTCGGAAGACTTCCAGTTTGGTGTGGCGCCATTTCCGTTCCAATTTTCTGGAAGCTTGCTTCAGAGCTCGGGTATTTTCTGTGTACCAGGGAGCTAGTTTCTTATGAGACATTTTTTTTGTTTTTAGGGGTGAGATTGAGATCCTCAGTTAGGTGGTTAACTGATTTTTGTCCTCTGGCGTCCTTGGGTAGGCAGAGGGAGTCTGGAAGGGCATCAAGGAATCTTTGTGTTGTCTGTGAATTTATAGCACGACTTTTGATGTTCCTTGGTTGGGGTCTAAGCAGATTATTTGTTGCAATTGCAAACGTAATAAAATGGTGGTCCGATAGTCCAGGATTATGAGGAAAAACATTAAGATCCACCACATTTATTCCATGGGACAAAACTAGGTCCAGCGTATGACTGTGACAGTGAGTGGGTCCAGAGACATGTTGGACAAAACCCACTGAGTCGATGATGGCTCTGAAAGCCTTTTGGAGTGGGTCTGTGGACTTTTCCATGTGAATATTAAAGTCACCAAAGATTAGAATATTATCTGCTATGACTACAAGGTCCGATAGGAATTCAGGGAACTCAGTGAGAAACGCTGTATATGGCCCAGGAGGCCTGTAAACAGTAGCTATAAAAAGTGATTGAGTAGGCTGCATAGATTTCATGACTAGAAGCTCAAAAGACGAAAATGTCATTTTTTTTTTTGTAAATTGAAATTTGCTATCGTAAATGTTAGCAACACCTCCGCCTTTGCGGGATGCACGGGGGATATGGTCACTAGTGTAGCCAGGAGGTGAGGCCTCATTTAAAACAGTAAATTCATCAGGCTTAAGCTATGTTTCAGTCAGGCCAATCACATCAAGATTATGATCAGTGATTAGTTCATTGACTATAATTGCCTTTGAAGTAAGGGATCTAACATTAAGTAGCCCTATTTTGAGATGTGAGGTATCATGATCTCTTTCAGTAATGACAGGAATGGAGGTGGTCTTTATCCTAGTGAGATTGCTAAGGCGAACACCGCCATGTTTAGTTTTGCCCAACCTAGGTCGAGGCACAGACACGGTCTCAATGGTGATAGCTGAGCTGACTACACTGACTGTGCTAATGGCAGACTCCACTATGCTGGCAGGCTGGCTAACAGCCTGCTGCCTGGCCTGCACCCTATTTCATTGTGGAGCTAGAGGAGTTAGAGCCCTGTCTATGTTGGTAGATAAGATGAGAGCACCCCTCCAGCTAGGATGGAGTCCGTCACTCCTCAGCAGGTCAGGCTTGGTCCTGTTTGTGGGTGAGTCCCAGAAAGAGGGCCAATTATCTACAAATTCTAACTTTTGGGAGGGGCAGAAAACAGTTTTCAACCAGCGATTGAGTTGTGAGACTCTGCTGTAGAGCTCATCACTCCCCCTAACTGGGAGGGGGCCAGAGACAATTACTCGATGCCGACACATCTTTCTAGCTGATATGCACGCAGAAGCTATGTTGCGCTTAGTGATTTCTGACTGTTTCATCCTAACATCGTTGGTGCCGACGTGGATAACAATATCTCTATACTCTCTACACTCGCCAGTTTTAGCTTTAGCCAGCACCATCTTCAGATTAGCCTTAACGTCGGTAGCCCTGCCCCCGGGTAAACAGTGTATGATCGCTGGATGATTCGCTTTAAGTCTAATACTGCGGGTAATGGAGTCGCCAATGACTAGAGTTTTCAATTTGTCAGAGCTAATGGTGGGAAGCTTCGGCGTCTCAGACCCCGTAATGGGAGGAGTAGAGACCAGAGAAGAATCGGCCTCTGACTCCGACCCGCTGCTTAATGGGGAAAACCGGTTGAAAGTTTCTGTCGGCTGAATGAGCGACACCGGTTGAGCGTTCCTACAGCATTTCCTTCCAGAAACCGTGAGAAAGTTGTCCGGCTGCGGGGACTGTGCCAGGGGATTTACACTACTATCTGTACTTACTGGTGCCACAGACGCTATTTCATCCTTTCCTACACTGAAATTACCCTTGCCTAACGATTGCGTCTGAAGCTGGGCTTGCAGCACAGCTATCCTCGCCGTAAGCCGAGTACAGCGGCTGCAATTAGAAGTCATCATGTTAATGTTACTACTTAGCTTCGGCTGTTGGAGGTCCTGACGAATCGTGTCCAGATAAAGCGTCCGGAGTGAAAAAGTTGAGGAAAAAATAAATAAATATATGAACGGTAATTAAAAAGTGAAAACCGCTTGGTATAGAGGTCCTGGATTGGCAGGAAGCTTGGACCCAGTAATGTACTGGGCCGTACGCACTACCCTCTGTAGAGCCTTGCAGTTGGAGGCCGAGCAGTTGCCATACCAGACAGTGATGCAACCAGTCAGGTTGCTCTCGATGGTGCAGCTGTAGAACCTTTTGAGGATCTGAGGACCCATGCCAAATCTTTTCAGTCTCCTGAGGGGGAATAGATTTTAGACTTCACGACTGTCTTGGCGTGCTTGGACTATGGTGGTTTGTTGGTGATGCGGACAACAAGGAACTTGAAGCTCTCAACCTGCTCCACTGCATCCGGCAAACTTAATGATGGTGTTTGAGTCATGCCTGGCTGTGCAGTCATGAGTGAACAGGGAGTACAGGAGGTGACTGAGCACGCGCCCCTGAGGGGCCCCTGTGTTGAGGATCAACGTGGCGGGTGTGTTGTTACCTACTCTTACCACCTGGGGGTGGCCCGTCAGGATGTCCAGGATCCAGTTGCAGAGGGAGGTGTTTAGTCCCAGTGTCCTTAGCTTATTGATGAGTTTTGAGGGCACTATAGTGTTGAACGCTGAGCTGTAGTCAATGAATAGCATTCTCACATAGGTGTTCCTTTTGTCCAGGTGGGAAAAGGCAGTGTGGAGTGCAATAGAGATTGCATCATCTGTGGATCTGGTGGGGTGGTATGCAAATTGGAGTGGGTCTAGGGTTTCTGTGATAATGGTGTTGATGTGAGCCATTACCAGCCTTTCAAAGCACTTCATGGCTACAGATGTGAGTGCTACGGGTTGGTAATCATTTAGGCAGGTTACCTCAGTGTTCTTGCACACAGGCACTATGGTGGTCTGCTTAAACATGTTGGTATTACAGACTCGGACAGGGAGAGTTTGAACATTTCAGTGAAGACACTTGCCAGTTGGTCAGTGCATGCTCGCAGTACACGTCCTGGTAATCCATCTGGCCCTGCGGCCTTGTGAATGTTGACCTAAGGTCTTACTCACATTGACTGCGGAGAGCGTGATCACACAGTCTTCCAGAACAGCTGGTGCTCTCATGCATGTTTCAGTGTTATTTGCCTCGAAGCGAGCATAGAAGTAGTTTACCTCGTCTGATAGGCTCGTGTCACTGGGCAGCTCTTGGCTGTGCTTCCCTTTTTAGTCTGTAATTGTTTGCAAGACCTGCCACATCCGACGAGCGTCAGAGCCGGTGTGGTACGATTCGATCTTAGTCCTGTATTAACGCATTGCTTATTTGATGGTTCGCCGGAGGGCATAGCGGGATTTCTTATAAGCTTCCGGGTTGGAGTCCCGCTCCTTGAAAATGTCAACTCTATCCTTTACCTCAGTGAGTATGTTGCCATGGCTTCTGGTTGGGGAATGTACGTACGGTCACTGTGGGGACATCATCATCGATGCACTTATTGATGAAGCCAATGACTGATGTGGTATACTCCTCAATGCCATCGGGGGAATCCCGGAACATATTCCAGTCTGTGATAGCAAAACAGTCCTGTAGCTTAGCTTCTGTTTCATCTGACCACTTTTTCTATTGATCTAGTCACTGGTGCTTCCTGCTTTCATTTTTGCCTGTAAGCAGGAATCAGGAGGATAAAATTATGGTCAGATTTACCAAATGGAGGGCGAGGGAGAGCTTTGTATGCGTCTCTGTGTGGGGAGTAAAGGTGGTCCAGAGTTTTTTTTATCCCTCTGGTTGCACATTTAATATGCTGATAGAAATTTGGTAAAATGGATTTAAGTTTCCCTGCGTTAAAGTCCCCACCTACTAGGAGCACCGCCTCTGGGTGAGTGTTTTCTTGTTTGCTTATGGCGGAATACAGCTCATTCAATGCTGTCTTGGTGCCATCCTCTGACTGTGGTGGTATGTAAACGTCTACGATAAATACAGAAGAAAACTCTCTAGATAGTGTGGTCTACAGCTTATCTTGAGATACTCTACCTCAGGCGAGCAAAACCTCGAGATTTCCTTAGATGTCGTGCACCAGCTGTTATTTGCAAAAATACATAGTCCGCCGCCCCTTGTCTTACCAGACGCCACTGTTCTATCTTGTTCTGTTCTGTGCCTCGGATACAGCGTATAACCAGCCAGCTGTATGTTGATATTGTCATCATTCAGCCACATCTCCGTGAAGCATGAGATATTACAGTTTTGAATATCCCGTTGGTAGTTTAATCTTCCGCGTAGGTCATCTATTTTATTTTCCAAAGATTGCACATTTACTAGCAGAATGGAAGGAAGTGGGCATTTATTTGATTGCCTACGAATTCTCAGAAGACAGCCCGCCCTCCGGACCCTTTTTCTAAGCCTCCTCTTCACGCAAATCACAGGGATCGGGGCCTGTTCCCGAGAAAGTAGTATATTGTTTGTGTCGGGCTCGTCAGACTCGTTAAAGAAAAATAAGGATTCTGCCAGTCCGTGGTGAGTAATCGCAGTCCTGATGTCCAGAAGTTATTTTCGGTCATAAGAGACGGTAGCGGCAACATTATGTACAAAATAAGTAAAAAAACAAGTTACAAACAACGCAAAAAAAACAATCGGTCGGGGAGACATAAAATGTCTTCCTTCTTCTCTGGAGCCATTTTGTGTTTATTAGGTAGTTGTTGTGGAATTGTTAGATTACTCGTTAGATTTTACTGCACTGTCAGAACTAGAAGCTCAAGCATTTCACTACACTTGCATTAATATCTGCTAACCATGTGTATGTGACCAATACAAATTGATTTGATTTGATATAGTGTATCTATGAGCTGAGGGAGGGGCTATAACAAGCAGAGTGATATGCTCCAGAGGAAAAAAAGCTTGAGAAAATGTGTCACCCACCACTCTCTACACACTTCCCTGATCTCTTAACATCTCTTCTCTATCTTGTTCAGTCTTTATTTGTACTCACAGGAGATGTATCTCAATAGTCCAAAGTGGCTTCCTCTACAACTTCTCATCTCCAGTTCATCTGCACTCTTTTGAAATATCAGGATAGATGAGAGCTATATGGTGGGACGTAACATGGTGAATGTCTACCAGTAATTAAACTATCCATTTATTTTTTACATCAGTGCAGATGAAGGAAAGGAGACAAGGGGAAGAAGCCACTTTAGACTATCGACACGCAGCCCGGGCCTCAGTTCCTCTGTTCTGAGACAGCTGTGGCCACAGGGAGGTGAGAATATAAAATGGAACGTTGGTGATGCGCCTCTACAGCACGCAAAGCTCTCGCTGCTGTTTGCATGGCGCACCGTCACTTTGTATGTGGGTTTCCCACGTAGGGCTTCAGACTTTAGTCAGAGACATACTGTAGGCTGCTAGCACCAGACATGTTCATCTCTTTACTGTTACAACTACGGTGTGTTACGGTGGAGGTCTAGAGACCAGTGTAAATCCTGTGTAAATGTCTAAAGATCATGTCACAAACAAGTGTCTTTCTTAATGTTAATATCTAATGAATATTTTATTTATATATTATTTTCCTTTCAATTTTAGCCCTAGACAACCAGGTGAGGGGAGTTCTTTACTAATTATTCCTTCTATCTACAGTATCAGTGAAATGTCAATAACCATTTAAAGGACTTTGTTGGTGGGCACTGTTCAGTTAGTCTGTGGGTGGTAGTTTCACAGGGTTGCCTGAGTCTGTGGGTGGTAGTTACACAGGGCTGCCTGAGTCTGTAGGAGTGTTGAAACCACAGAAGCTCTCTGAAGGCTATAACATCATTCCTCAATCAGAAAGTTTCAATGACACCAACATTATTAGTAACTCACAGGGGTTTGTATTGTCCTCTGTACATATCTGCATGTTCTCTGATAGGCTTAGCTGACATTACATTCAGACAAACAGTATATTTCAGAGAAAATAAGAAAAGTGTGGCGGAAGGAGGGACATCACACCCTCACTCTCACTTCCCTATTCTCTCTTCCTGGTCAGAACTCTGGGGAAGAGCTTGTCAGCCTCTGATAGGCTACAGACGTTTCAGAAACATTTCAACTACTATAATCTTTCAAAAAAATATTTTACCTCTATGGGATCGGTGTCACCCCCATGGGACGGATGAGCTAATGTAGGCTAATGTGATTAGCATGAGGTTGTAAGTAACAAAAACATGTCCCAGGACATAGACATATCTGATATGGGAAGAAAGCTTAAATTATTGATAATCTACCTGCACTGTCCAATTTACAGCTATTAGAGTGAAAGAATACCATGCTATTGTTTAAGGAGAGTGCACAATTATGAACTTGAAAATGTATTAATAAACCAATCAGACACATTTGGGCAGTCTTGATACAACATTTTGAACAGATATAAAATGTTTCATTGGATCAGTCTAAAACTTTCCACAGACACTGCTGCCATCTAGTGGCCAAAATCTAAATTGGACTTGGGCCGGAATAATACATTATGGCCTCTCTCTTGCATTTCAAATATGATAGTACAAAAAAACCTGCATGTTTTTTTCTTTGTATTATCTTTTACCAGATCTAATGTTGTATATTCTCCTACATTAATTTCACATTTCCACAAACTTCAAAGTGTTTCCTTTCAAATGGTATTAAGAATATGCATATCCTTGCTTCAGGTCCTGACCAATAGGCAGTTAGATTTGGGTATGTCATTGAAATAAAATGTAAAAAAGGGTCCGATCCTTGAGAGGTTTTTAACGTAAATTTTTTTCACTCTTTCTTAATGTCATAGTGTTAAGCCGGCCGGAGTAATTTGGTGTTATTTGGACTTACGGTTCATGAGAAGTCCTTCAAAGGTTTTCCAAAATTTCCAAGATGGAGGAAAATCTATTCTGACGGATCTTATTGGTCCTTGATGCAAATTTCTTCAGCATGAAGAAAGACACCTACATACAAAGTTGCAGTGGTGGAAAAAGTATCACATTTCCATACTTGGATAAAAGAAAAGATACCTCAAAAGAAAATGTAAAAGTGAAAGTCACCCAGTAAAAGACTACTTGAGTAAAAGTCTAAAAGTATGTGGTTTTACATATACTTAAGTATCAAAAGTAAAAGTATAAATCATTTAAAATGTGTTATATTAAGCAAACCAGACGACACGATTTACTTGTTTTTTTTAAATGTCCACGATAGCCAGGGGCACAGTTCAACACACATCATTTACAAATTAAGCATTTGTGTTTAGCGAGTCTGTCAGATCAGAGGCGGTAGGGATGACCAGGCATGTTCTCTTGATAAGTGTGTGAATTAGACCATATTCTTGTCCTGCTAAGCATTCAAAATGTAACGAGTACTTTTGGGTGTCAGGGAAATGTAAGGAGTAAAAAGTACATTATTTTCTTTAGGAATGTAGTGAAGTAAAAGTTGTCAAAGATATAAAGAGTAAAGCAAAGTACAGATACCCCCAAAAACGACTTAAGTAGTACTTTAAAGTATTTTTCTTAAATACTTTACACCACTGCAAAGTTTTAGGTCTCCAGTTCAAAACATGGCGTCGGATATGAGAGTTTAAGTAAGACTGATTATAACAGCGTCACCCATTTGCCAATCGGTGGCATTCATTTGACCAAGTTACTCATGGCCTCTAATTTTTGTGTGCCAAATTAGGGGGAAAAAATGACCAATCTATGTGTTACATTTGTAGAGACATTTGGATGGGTGGGACCTACACTGCTAAAATTATGTTTTAAGTTCAAATATATTCTGCGAACCCTGTAGTCTGTCTGTCCCTAATGATAATGAGTCATCTATGGCTGAGGAGGTGATCCTGGCTTGGGGATCTGTCCTTTGACTACTAATGAGAAGCAGGGCCTACTGTGAGTCCCCAGACATAGTATGATACTAATCTGGTTCTATTTAAGGTGTAAACCCTTGATATAGTGTATCTATGAGCTGAGGGAGGGGCTATAACTAGCAGAGTGATATGCTCCAGAGGAAAAAAAGCTTGAGAAAATGTGTCACCCACCACTCTCTACACACTTCCCTGATCTCTTAACATCTCTTCTCTATCTTGTTCAGTCTTCATTTGTACTCACAGGAGATGTATCTCAATAGTCCAAAGTGGCTTCCTCTACAACTTCTCATCTCCAGTTCATCTGCACTCTTTTGAAATATCAGGATAGATGAGAGCTATATGGTGGGACGTAACATGGTGAATGTCTACCAGTAATTAAACTATCCATTTATTTTTTACATCAGTGCAGATGAAGGAAAGGAGACAAGGGGAAGAAGCCACTTTAGACTATCGACACGCAGCCCGGGCCTCAGTTCCTCTGTTCTGAGACAGCTGTGGCCACAGGGAGGTGAGAATATAAAATGGAACGTTGGTGATGCGCCTCTACAGCACGCAAAGCTCTCGCTGCTGTTTGCATGGCGCACCGTCACTTTGTATGTGGGTTTCCCACGTAGGGCTTCAGACTTTAGTCAGAGACATACTGTAGGCTGCTAGCACCAGACATGTTCATCTCTTTACTGTTACAACTACGGTGTGTTACGGTGGAGGTCTAGAGACCAGTGTAAATCCTGTGTAAATGTCTAAAGATCATGTCACAAACAAGTGTCTTTCTTAATGTTAATATCTAATGAATATTTTATTTATATATTATTTTCCTTTCAATTTTAGCCCTAGACAACCAGGTGAGGGGAGTTCTTTACTAATTATTCCTTCTATCTACAGTATCAGTGAAATGTCAATAACCATTTAAAGGACTTTGTTGGTGGGCACTGTTCAGTTAGTCTGTGGGTGGTAGTTTCACAGGGTTGCCTGAGTCTGTGGGTGGTAGTTTCACAGGGCTGCCTGAGTCTGAGTCTGTGGGTGTTAGTTTCACAGGGCTGCCTGAGTCTGTGGGTGGTAGTTTCACAGGGCTGCTTGAATCTATGGGATGTAGTTACACAGGGTTAACTGAATCTGTGGGTGGTAGTTTCACAGGGCTGCTTGAATCTGTGGGTGGTATTTTCACAGGGCTGCTTGAATCTGTGGGTGGTAGTTACACAGGGGTACCTGAGTTTGTGGGTGGTAGTTTCACAGGGCTACCTGAGTCTGTGGGTGGTAGTTTCACAGGGTTGCCTGAGACTGTGGGTGGTAGTTTCACAGGGCTACCTGAGTCTGTGGGTGTTAGTTTCACAGGGCTGTCTGAGTCTGTGGGTGGTAGTTACACAGGGCTGCTTGAATCTGTGGGTGGTATTTTCACAGGGCTGCTTGAATCTGTGGGTGGTAGTTACACAGGGGTACCTGAGTTTGTGGGTGGTAGTTACACAGGGCTACCTGAGTCTGTGGGTGGTAGTTTCACAGGGCTGCCTGAGTCTGTGGGTGGTAGTTTCACAGGGCTACCTGAGTCTGTGGGTGGTAGTTTCACAGGGCTGCCTGAGTCTGTGGGTGGTAGTTACACAGGGCTACATGAGTCTGTGGGTGGTAGTTTCACAGGGCTACCTGAGTCTGTGGGTGGTAGTTACACAGAGGTACCTGAGTCTGTGGGTGGTAGTTTCACAGGGCTACCTGAGTCTGTGGGTGGTAGTTTCACAGGGCTACCTGAGTCTGTGGGTGGTAGTTTCACAGGGCTGCCTGAGTCTGTGGGTGGTAGTTTCACAGGGCTACCTGAGTCTGTGGGTGGTAGTTACACAGGGTTGCCTGAGTCTGTGGGTGGTAGTTACACAGGGCTGCTTGAATCTGTGGGTGGTATTTTCACAGGGCTGCTTGAATCTGTGGGTGGTAGTTACACAGGGGTACCTGAGTTTGTGGGTGGTAGTTACACAGGGATACCTGAGTCTGTGGGTGGTAGTTTCACAGGGCTACCTGAGTCTGTGGGTGGTAGTTTCACAGGGCTTCCTGAGTCTGTGGGTGGTAGTTACACAGGGCTACATGAGTCTGTGGGTGGTAGTTTCACAGGGCTACCTGAGTCTGTGGGTGGTAGTTACACAGAGGTACCTGAGTCTGTGGGTGGTAGTTTCACAGGGCTACCTGAGTCTGTGGGTGGTAGTTTCACAGGGCTACCTGAGTCTGTGGGTGGTAGTTTCACAGGGCTGCCTGAGTCTGTGGGTGGTAGTTTCACAGGGCTACCTGAGTCTGTGGGTGGTAGTTACACAGGGTTGCCTGAGTCTGTGGGTGGTAGTTTCACAGGGCTGCCTGAGTCTGTGGGTGGTAGTTTTACAGGGTTACCTGAGTCTGTGGGTGGTAGTTACACAGGGATGCCTGAGTCTGAGTCTGTGGGTGGTAGTTCCACAGGGCTGCCTGAGTCTGTGGGTGTTAGTTTCACAGGGTTGCCTGAGTCTGTGGGTGGTAGTTACACAGGGCTACCTGAGTCTGTGGGTGGTAGTTTTACAGGGTTACCTGAGTCTGTGGGTGGTAGTTACACAGGGCTACCTGAGTCTGTGGGTGGTAGTTACACAGGGCTGCCAACACTGTAGGAGTGTTGAAACCAAATTACCTCTCTGAAGGCTATAGCGTCATTACTCAAACAGAAAGTTGCAATGACACCGACATTATTAATAACTCACAGGGTTTTGTATTTTCTTCTATACATATCTGCATGATGTCTGACAGGCAAAGTTGGTAATACATTCAGACACACAGTACATTTCCGAGAAAAGAAGAAACGTGTGGCGGAAGGAGGGACATCACACCCTCACCCTCACTCTCACTTCCCTATTCTCTCATCCTGCTCAGAACTCTGGGTAAGAGCTTGTTAGCCTCTGATAGGCTTCAGACTGACTTACAGCATGTTTCAGAAACATTTAAACTACTGTGCTCTTTAAATTAATAACGTGGAATATTTTCACTGTTTATTCATGTTGTGAGAAGCCAGAAGCTTCTAGCCACTGGGATTTTTGCCCATTCTTCGAGGCAAAACTGCTCCAGCTCCTTCAAGTTGGATGGGTTCCTCTGGTGTACAGCAATCTTTAAGTCATACCACAGAATCTCAATTGGATTGAGGTCTGGGATTTGACTAGGCCATTCCAAGACATTTAAATGTTTCCCTTTAAACACTTGAGTGTTGCTTTAGCAGTATACTTAGGGTCATTCTCCTGCTGGAAGGTAAACCTCCATCCCAGTCTCAATTCTCTGGAAGACTGAAACAGGTTTCCATCAAGAAATTCCTTGTATTTAGCGCCGTCCATCATTCCTTCAATTCTGACCAGTTTCTCAGTCCCTGCTGATGAAAATGATGTTCTCAGGGTGATGAGAGGTGTTGGGTTTGCGCCAGACATAGAGTTTTCCTTGATGGTCAAAAAGCTCAATTTTAGTCTCATCTGACAAGAGTACCTTCTTCCATATGTTTGGGGAGTTTCCCACAAGCCTTTCAGCGAACACCAAACGTGTTTGCTCATTTTTTTCTTTAAGCAATGGCATTATTTTGTCCACTCTTCCATAAAGCCCAGCTCTGTGGAGTGTACAGCTTAAAGTGGTCCTATGGACAGATACTCCAATCTCCTCTGTGGAGCTTTGCAGTTCCTTCAGGGTTATCTTTGGTCTCTTTGTTGCCTCTCTGATTGATGCCCCCCTTGCCTGGTTTGTGAGTATTGGTGGGCGGCCCTCCCTTGGCAGGTTTGTTGTGGTGCCATATTCTTTACATTTTTTAATAATGGATTTAATGGTGCTCTGTGGGATGTTCAAAGTTCTGAAGGTAATTGGTTGCACCAGATCTTATTTAGGGGCTTCATAGCAAAGGGGGTGAATGCATATGTACGCACAAAATATGCTATTTCTTAAATTTCATTTCACAAATTTGGACTATTTTGTGTATGTCCATTACATGTAATCAATTTAAATTGCAGGCTGTAATGCAACAAAATAGGAAAGACGCCAAGGGGGATGAATACTTTTGCAAGGCACCGTATGCGTCCTTACTCCACATTGACCGGAACGTTTCAAACAAAAGACAATGAATAAACTGACAGAACTCGTAAATGGAATGAAATAAACTAAAACTTGTTTCTGACAAGTGTAGCATAGGTTGTGATTTCTGCAAAACACATGTCCACTCTGACAACGAGGACTGTAAATTACTACTAGTAATAATATATTGAATGTATTAACTGAAATTAAATCCAACCAAACAAACACTGCAGATTAGAAAGGATGGGAATTAACAGTAAATCTAAGTTTTCTACTGGTGATACATGTCAGGAGTTCCCAAGCTCTTTCACACAGGGTCCCCTTGCAGCATTGGGGAACATCCTGCGCCTCCCATGCATGCATCACTTCTCTTTCTATGGGCACAAGCACTGTTCATGACACTAATTGTTCACACCCTTCTTGTTTGTGGAGAGAATTTTGCAGGTTTAAAGCTTAGTTCCTGCAATTCTACACATTTTGTCATGTGGTGCTAAGAAAATGTTGTAGTTTTAAAGCAAATTTTCTTGCAATTCTGTACATTTTGCCATGTTTAATGTGCATTCATGTGATATTTGAGTGACAAAAAAACCTGAACCAAAAACATTAGCTGACATCTGGACATTTCTGACAAGTTATAAATAACGCTAAGGTCGGTAATAACTAACATGACAAGTGGAAATTGATGATGCAATACCCAATTTCGAAATTGCACATAGTGCATTCTACTATTACAACTTCCGAAAGTAAGTTTAAAGCCGGATTGAGTTGCTTAATTTTCTTGGGGGGTTGTGGAGGGGAAACCCCTAAAGCCCCCCACAGTTTGAGAATCACTGATATATGTCATGGGGAATTGATAGACACAGCAAACAATGGACACAATGAAGTTATGAAACAATGAATAGCCATAAAATGGCGAGAGAGAGAGCGCATTCGGGAGAGAGATGTGCCTTGTTCATCTGAGGCACAATCCACATATTCTTGGACCGTGGCATCCACGTGGCCTCCAAGGGACTAGTCCACTGAGACAGGTGCAAATCAGACAGGTGTCTCGTGTACCATGAAAAAAGTATCTATTCGCAACTGATAGACCAAAAAATTGAACGTTTTCAACACAGACCCCTTTGTCATACAGTATACCATATGAGGACCCCAGACCTTATGAAAGTTGCACAGCATACTCTTAGTCTAGTGATGCATAATTTCATGGGAAAATCAAAAGAAATCAGCCAAGACCTCAGAAAAAAACATTGTAGACCTCCACAAGTCTGGTTCATCCTTGGGAGCAATTTCCAAACACCTGAAGGTACCACGTTCTGTACAAACAATAGTACCCAAGTATAAACATCATGGGACCACGCAGCCGTCATACCGCTCAGGAAGGAGACACGTTCTGTCTCCTAGAGATGAACGTACTTTGGGGAGAAAAGTGCAAATCAATCCCAGAACAACAGCAAAGGACCTTGTGAAGATGCTGGAGGAAACAGATACAAAAGTATCTATATCCACAGTTAAACGAGTCCTATATCGACATAACCCGAAAGGCCGCTCAGCAAGGAAGAAGCCACTGCTCTAAAACCGCCATAAAAAAGCCAGACTATGGTTTGCAACTGCACATGGGGACAAAGATCGTACTTTTTGGAGAACTGTCCTCTGGTCTGATAAAACAAAAATATAACTGTTTGGCCATAATGACCATCCTTATGTTTGGAGGAAAAAGGGGGAAGCTTGCAAGCCGAAGAACACCATCCCAACCGTGAAGCACAGGCGTGGCAGCATCATGTTGTGGGGGTGCTTTACTGCAGGAAGGACTGGTGCACTTCACAAAATAGATAGCTTCATGAAAAAGGAAAATTACATGGATATATTGAAGCAACAGCTCAAGACATCAGTCAGGAAGTTAAAGCTTGGTTGCAAATGGGTCTTCCAAATGGACAATGACCCCAAGCATACTTCCAAAGTTGTGGCAAAATGGCATAAAGACAACAAAGTCAAGGTATTGGAGTGGCCATCACAAAGCCCTGACCTCAATCCTATAGAAAATTTGTGGGCAGAACTGAAAAGCGGCCTCCTGTGCAAGCAAGGAGGCCTACAAACCTTACTCAGTTACACCAGCTCTGTCAGGAGGAATGGGCCAGAATTCACCCTACTTATTGTGGGAAGCTTGCAGAAGGCTATCTGAAACATTTGACCCAAGTTAAACAATTTAAAGGCAATGCTACCAAATACTAATTGAGTGTATGTAAACTTCTGAACCACTGGGGACGTGATGAACGAAATAATAGCTGAAATAAATAATTCTCTCTACTATTCTGACATTATTATTCTGACATTTCACATTCTTAAAATGAAGTGGTGATCCTACCTGACCTAAGACAGGGAATTCTTCTTAAATGTCAGGAATTGTGAAAAACTGAGTTTAAATGTATTTGGCTAAGGTGTACAGTGCCTTGCGAAAGTATTCGGCCCCCTTGAACTTTGCGACCTTTTGCCACATTTCTGGCTTCAAACATAAAGATATAAAACTGTATTTTTTTGTGAAGAATCAACAACAAGTGGGACACAATCATGAAGTGGAACGACATTTATTGGATATTTCAAACTTTTTTAACAAATCAAAAACTCAAAAATTGGTGAGAAAAGGGGGTAAAATAAAAAATAATAAAAATAAAAATAAATAGTGTCTCCCAGGTCTTCTTCACATTTTAGTTTGACATGTTTTGTGTCATCTAGAAAAGCCTATCAACCAATGATACAGTTTGGCTATCAACTTTAGAGGTTTATCAAACTGCCTTAAAATAGATTCACAGAGAGAATAAAGTGTTGTAACTGCCATAGCCATAGCACAATGAGACTGGTCTTCCCTGGTTGCCTGGACCTGCTGAGAACTCTGTCACCATCTGATCCTCCTCAGGTGATGCATTAAAAATGATTACCTTTGTGTACATTTCTACATTATATTATCCAAGAATAGAATCAATGGTTCAATAATTGAATGTATATATTTTTTCTTCTGTGAAGTCAAACAGCAGTTACCTCGTCAGCCACATCAATCAAATAAAGAGTAGCCAGTTCCTGCTTTGCTTGCTTTTACAACTCAGAGAAAAAGTGCAACACACACAGACACCAGCTACAGACAGCAGTACCATGCTGGTCCTATAATAACAGCTTTGCGTTCCCAACGGGCACAGTTCGTCATAATGATGTCTTTTCCAGACGACGGTCAGATTTTGGTTGATTTTGAAAATGATGTGGACACTTGCTTGTCGAACAGCTTATTCCAAAATCAAGGGCATTAACATGGCGTTGGTCCCCCCTTTGCTGCTATAACAGCTTCCACTTTTCTGGGAAGGCTTTCCACTAGATGTTGGAACATTGCTGCGGGGACTTTTACATTCTAGCAGACGCTCTTAGTGCATACGTTTTCGTACTGGTCTCCCATGGGAATCAAACCCACAACCCAGGTGTTGCAAGCGCCATGCTCTACCAACTGAGCCACACAAGACTAATGGCTTCCATTCAGCCCAAGAACATTAGTGAGGTTGGACACTGATGTTGGGCGATTAGGCCTGTTAACATTTTCCTTCACTGGAACTAAAGGGCCTAGCCCGAACTATGAAAAACAGCCCCAGACCATTATTCCTCCTCCGCCAAACTTTACAGTTGGTACTATGAATTGGGGCAGATGACATTCTCCTGGCATCCGCAAAACCCAGATTTGTCCTTCACCCAGATGGTGTGATTCATCACTCCAGAGAATGTTTCCACTGCTCCAGTTTAGAACTCGGTATTGAGTGTTGCACCCGAAGACAGGTGATTTTTATACACTACGCGCTTCAGCACTCGGCGGTCACATTCTGTGAGCTTGTGTGGCCTACCACATCGTGGCTGAGCCGTCGTTGCTCCTAGACGTTTCCACTTTCCAACAGCAATTACAGTTGACCAGGGCAGCTCTAGCAGGGCAGAAATTTGACACACTGACTTGTTGAGGATGCATGCCAGCAAAGCCACAACACAACACAACACTAAACAATACATTCATTGCACTATAATGGTGACAAACTGTGCCCACAATCTGTTAGGGCCTACATAAAGCTGTCCCAACAGCAGTCCCAACACCTTACCACTGCTACACCTGGCTATCAGCGGAGCCTTGTCTGACAGCGAAACAGTTAATTTAGCCTCATTTACTACCTTTTAAAAAAACAATGCTGATATGGCTGACTTGCTTAAATAAATGTGGTTTCTACTGACAATTGAGATGTGTAAACTATGTCCTTTGTGGGCAAATTATTTAATCAAACTTTATCATCAAAATCTGTCATTCTCTGCATTTATAATGCTTTCAAGACAACTGGGAACTCTGGAAAAAACAAGGTTGAATCATGATGACGTCAGTGATCTTCAGGTCATAGCTCTAGAAAGAGGCCCAAGTTCCCGACTTACAATTCCGAGATGTGTGACCATTCAAAACATATTTTTCCAGTCTGAGCTTGTTTTTCCCCGAGATTCCCAGTTGTCTTGAACTCATTGAAGATAGATTTGCCAGTTCCGAGTTAACAGTTGTTTTGAACGTGGCAGAAATCGTGCTGAATTGACAGCATGGCCAATGTTGAATGTTTATAATTTTAAGCTTGGAAAAGAGACCCTTAAACCCAGAATTGGGACCATGAACCCACTCGGGCTAGTGATTGCTTTGCAATGTTTGCAGTTAGCCACTGATTCTTTCCAAACCAGTCATTGTTGAATTAGCGATTTCCAACTTGTTGTGTAATGTTTATGTCCAAAGGCCGATGAGCACCGATACATTTGATCTATAATTTATCTTCATATGACAAGGATTGAAAAGGGTTTGCCAGCAGATTGTTGACTTAATTCATGATGATGATAACTGCTAACTTGCTAGCCAAGATTTTGAAAGTATGATGTTGACATGATCAGTCCAATCAAAGGTACTGTACATATAACATGATTTGACATCATTCTATCTGTAGCCAATGACCCTGAACCTTCTTGGACGGGCACTTCTAATGTAACTCTATGGTAGCATTCAAGGGGCTTGAATTTTCCAGCGCTACCCTTAGATTTTGCAGTGACTTAGTGTCCCCATGAGTGACAGAACACTGAGCCAATCACGGTGCAACTAGATAATATAGCCAACCCCTACGCTCCGTATTTTACGCTGGTTGCCCCACCACCACAGAAAACACTGGGGCTGGGCTGAAGCACCTGCATTGTGGAGCTGCCTTACTCAAGAAATCAAAAAAGAGACCATGTTTGTCTGCGGCTTTATTAATTAAATGATTTTTTTTACAATGTTTGCGAACTGAAATGTGACACATATTAATGGCAAAATAACATGCAAAACAGCCCCCCCCCCCCCCGAAAAAAAACCACACGAATATTTATGTTATGTTTTTAAGCTAAAAATGTGTGACTCCAAACAGGTGGGACTCTGCTCCACCTGCCCTGAATGTCGGGTCGTCACTGGCAAAAAAGTATGTCATATCAAGTTACATTTCACCTGGGAAATCCCTCTTTCCCTAAATATAGTGAGCTGTGTATATCAACAAAATTGCATCTGATGTCTGAAATACAGTAGACCATCTAGGAAACCATCAAACTAAAATGTGGCCTAATATCATTGTCAATACAGGATTCCTGCTTTGTCTGTTATCTTCAGCGGCTGCAGATGTAGAGTTGAGCCGTTCTGGTCTCCGACGTCTCTTTCTCAGGTTCCTGAGGCGTTCCTCAAGGAAACCAGTAGAAGTGGCATCATCTAAGGGTGTACCAAGCATCCTTGAACATAAAAGTCTGTGTTATTATTATTTTTTAAAGACCCCTTTGTGTTCAATATGGCTAGGATTTGGTCAAACCAATCCAAAGGTATTACACCTTCAAGGGCACCCTTTTGGTGGAAATAGCAGAGCTCATGCATGAAAGATAATACAGTGAGTTTCAAAATGGAAACCTAACTTACAGTTTTTACCCCTCTGAATCCTCGAGGCAAGGGAACTGTTCCACTAATGAACATGACAGTTGTCTTTGTCTCAGATGTTGTGCTGAAAGAAAAGAGGGTTAAACAGAAAAGACAACTTAAATCAAAGATGCAATATTTACAAAACAATCACAGTCACAATTCCCGTCATTAGTAGAATAATATTTTGGAGATAAATACACAACGCAGAGACCGAGGACGAGAGGTCAGTACAGTACTAATGATCAAGGGAAATAGTGTATTTTCTGTAATGCGGAGACATGGGAGGAATTTGTCTATATATTGACTCTGAAATAGGATACTTGTTGTTTGACCATTGGCCCAGTTTTATTGCAAGTTATTCTAATTGGTCAACCACAGGGCTGGGTTATAAACTACATCCTGTTCCTTTGTTCACTGGAGAGAATCACTGGAGAGAATCACAGGAGAGAATCACTGGAGAGAATCACAGGAGAGAATCACTGGAGAGAATCACAGGAGAGAATCACTGGAGAGAATCACTGGAGAGAATCACTGGAGGGAATCACAGGAGAGAATCACTGGAGAGAATCACACGAGAGAATCACACGAGAGAATCACAGGAGAGAATCACTGGAGAGAATCACAGGAGAGAATCACTGGAGAGAATCACAGGAGAGAATCACATGAGAGAATCACTGGAGAGAATCACTGGAGAGAATCACAGGAGAGAATCACAGGAGAGAATCACAGGAGAGAATCACTGGAGAGAATCACTGGAGAGAATCACAGGAGAGAATCACTGGAGAGAATCACACGAGAGAATCACACGAGAGAATCACACGAGAGAATCACACGAGAGAATCACTGGAGAGAATCACTGGAGAGAATCACTGGAGAGAATCACTGGAGAGAATCACTGGAGAGAATCATAGGAGAGAATCACTGGAGAGAATCACTGAAGAGAATCATAGGAGAGAATCACTGGAGAGAATCACTGGAGAGAATCACTGGAGAGAATCACAGGAGAGAATCACTGGAGAGAATCACTGGAGAGAATCACTGGAGAGAATCACTGGAGAGAATCACTGGAGAGAATCACAGGGGAGAATCACAGGAGAGCACCACTGAGGACAGGGGAGAATCACAGGGGAGAATCATAGGAGAGAATCACTGGAGAGAATCACTGGAGAGAATCACTGGAGAGAATCACTGGAGAGAATCACAGGAGAGAATCACTGGAGAGAATCATAGGAGAGAATCACTGGAGAGAATCACTGGAGAGAATCACAGGATAGAATCACTGGAGAGAATCACTGGAGAGAATCACTGGAGAGAATCACTGGAGAGAATCACTGGAGAGAATCACTGGAGAGAATCACAGGGGAGAATTACTGGAGAGCACCACTGAGGACAGGAGAGAATCACAGGGGAGAATCATAGGAGAGAATCACTGGAGAGAATCACTGGAGAGAATCACTGGAGAGAATCATAGGAGAGAATCACTGGAGAGAATCACTGGAGAGAATCACTGGAGAGAATCACAGGAGAGAATCACTGGAGAGAATCACTGGAGAGAACTCAACTCTTAATCTCCTGATTAATGGCATAAGTGCAGGGTGAGTCTATTTTAAAAGAACCAAATCAGGTTCAAATTAGTGCGTGCAATGACTGATGTGTATCCGTTATGTACAAGGGGTCGAGTTCCATAACAGACTTCCTTTGTTCTCTATGAAAAGGTTTGAGGCCTTTGTCTTTGTTCTCTACTATAGGGGTTCAAGTTCTCTATGAAAAGGTTAGAGTCTTTTCATTTTGGTGAAACCTTCTTGTCGCATAGAAGTGAGTTGCTCGTTGAGTAGCAATTTTTACAGGTGTGGTTAACGTAGGCCTTCAAGAAGCTTTTTGATGTGAACACACAGTTTTATGGGTAGCCAAGCCCTACAGAAACATGTTGGGTTCTAGAAGAGGTTTAAGTCCTTAAAAGGGGTTACATTTTAGGGTTAACTAAATAAATAAACATAGAGATAAATATATTATACAGCTTTTGAAGTTAATATAATGTCATTGTAAAGTGAGAAAACCACTCACTGTCTAGTCATATGAAGAACCATTTCAGAGTAGAGATGTGTAGGTAAGAGATAATAAAGGAATATTCATTCATTGTTGACAAAGATGGAATATGGAATCTGTCTGATGCACAAAAAGCTTGGGGAAAAATTCAGAGGATGTCTAAATGTCTGACAAAAACAAGATGGTCTTTAACTGTTTTAGCCAAAGTAAGAAAATGGGATGAGAAATTATTTCTGGACAATCATGACAGGACATTGAAGAGAGATACAGATAGTTTGAAAGCTCTTGGTGAACAGATCAAAACCTTGAAAGAAGAAATTCAACAATTATATAAAAGAGTCGTAAAAACCAACTTGACCCCCATCTGCGGATCATTTGTTCCCTCAATCTATCCTCAGGCTGAGTTGTGCAAGGCAGATCAGGTTTCAAGCATCTGGTCAGCACTGCCTGGCTTTGAATCAACAGATACTGACAGAGGTGACTAACGGATGGTAATAGAGGGGAGGTACGTGAGGCAACGTTGGCTCCCTCTGCTGGGGATACAGGGGCTAGGCACCCAGACTCGGACAGCTCCAAGTGGAGGTAATTAGAGGAAAGTGCCAACCAGCCGTGGAGGCTAAATAAAAGGAGCACGATGGCACACCGTGAGGGAGAGACTGACACCAAGCAAAAGAGAGAAGAAAGACCGAGCTAAACCTAAGTGATTTCTTTGATATATTTATTTAAATCAAAATCAAATCTAATTTCATTTGTCACGTACACATGGTTAGCAGATGTTAATGCGAGTGTAGCGAAGTGCTTCTAGTTCCGACAATGCAGTAATAACCAACAAGTAATCTAGCTAACAATTCCAAAACGACTACCTTATAGACACAAGTGTAAGGGGATAAAGACTGTCTGAGTAAAGTTGTTTTTGCGGACTAAAGCCTCCCTGTCTCTGTGTCAATCTCTGCACGCTCAACCAAACACCCCACAATGTTTTCCTTAAGGTTCTGACCAATGCAAACACCAATTGTGGGGAGAGAACCAAATGTGTTCTCAAAGCGTTTGTTGAATTTGAAGAAAGGTTTAGAGCAGAGGTGGTTCGATACAGTGGCTTACCCGACTTTGTTTAAAATCTGTATCTTATTGTAACAGCAAGTACAATATGCCCTTTGTGTTTTATAGAAATGGAAGGTGTTTAATGTGAATGATGTCTTTTTTCCTGTTTTTATTGTTTTCTAAGACATTTGAAGTATATTTCTTTTTAAAAATGGTCTGGGGGAGTGTAAGAACATTTTGGAGATAAATACACAACGCAGAGACCGAGGACGAGAGATCAATGCAGTACTAATGATCAAGGGAAATAGTGTTTTTTCTGTAATGGGGGATTAATGCGGAGACATGGGAGGAATCTGTCTATATATTGAGTCTGAAATAGGATACTTGTTGTTTGGCCATTGGCCCAGTTTTATTGCAAGTTATTCTAATTGGTCAACCACAGGGCTGGGTTATAAACTAAATCCTGTACCTTTGTTCACTGGAGAGAATCACAGGAGAGAATCACTGGAGAGAATCACAGGAGAGAATCACGGGCGAGAATCATAGGAGAGCGTCACAGGAGAGCGTCACAGGAGAGCACCACTGGAGAGAATCACAGGAGAGCACCACTGGAGAGAATCACAGGAGAGCACCACTGAAGACAGGGGAGAATGACCATCTACTTCCAAACATGATTTGTCCTATTTTAATAAACCTATTTTCTTCCCCCTGATTTGCATTGGGGTCTGTGTTACAAAAGAATAACGTCAACTGCTACCATTAGGACCATTAATGATGTAACTACTGCAGAACACACGTTTCTCCAAACCTCTGGATGTGGTGTGAAATCAACACCCTGACCATAGATGATGTCTGCTTGATTGAGATGCATGGGTAGCAGGTAGCCTAGCAGTTAAGACCATTGGGCCAGTAACCGAAATGTCTCTGGTTTGAATTCCCAAGCCGACTAGGTGAAAAATCTGTTGATGTGCCCTTGAGCAAGACACAACCCTAATTGTGCCTGTAAGTCACTCTGGATAACAATGTTTGGGCACTGCATCTCAGTGCTAGAGACGTCACTGCAGACCCTGGTTCGATTCCATGCTGTATCACAACCGGCCGTGATTGGGAGTCCCATAAGGCGGTGCACAATTAGCCCAGCGTTGTCCGGGTTAGGCTTTGGCTGAGGTAGGCCGTCATTGTCAATAAGAATTAGTTCTTAACTGACTTGTCTAGTTAAATAAAGGTTAAATAGACTGCTAAAATGTAATGCAAGGCTGGTCACAATGACCTTTGCCCTCCGGTGTTTGTCTATGTTCAAAACAGTGCCATTTGAGTCTAACAATTGATCTGCGGCCAATAAGAGAACTTACGAATTATGTCACAACAGATGCAGAGCCTTAAAGAAGAATATAAAGACGTAATCAGTCACTGTTTTCATATAGTCAAGCTATGTGTTAGATAATACATACAACCTGCAACAGCCCTCCTGACAGCATAAGGAAGTAACTGGAAGCCATGTTGAGATGGTGTACTGCACTTAGATGTGTGAAGAGATCTTTACAGTTATCGGCAACTTTTTCTTCTAAAATAAACCCCATCCTTATCTACCATGCATTCACTGTTAACCAATCTTTGTGATGCAGGGCTCTACAGTGTGACCATTTACTCCCGTACTGTATGTGTCAAAAAAATAGATGTGAAAAACTGAAAAAAGTCAAGTATTAGCAGGTGTGAGTTGTGCTTTGCATCAACAAATTGCTGTCATAGTTATTCAAAGTATTTCGTTTTCTGCCATTTTGTTTCATAGAGGTAGCTAATCACACAAACTTCTATGAGTCCCATAAAGCCCACCTCAAGCAGCAACAGTACTTGACGGGGGCTGTGCGCACTGAGTGAAGTGCTGAAATAAATTTTTTTACAAGCACACAGGCACAAAAGTTGGTCTAACTTAACCACAAGTCTACTAAAGTGTGACTGTACTTGTGTTCCTTGGCTATTTACATCATTCTGTTCACACACTAGTGTTTTTCAATGTTAGTTTAAGCTTGCTCAACTGCTAGCGAATAGACACGTCAGAGAATCTGATCTCTCACAGACAGACATGTGAGTGCGAGTCCCACCAGAGTATTTGAGAAAGTTTTTATTCAACAAGTGTTTTTATGATAAGAAATGACTAACAGTTAACAAATAAAACATGTATTCAACAAGTGTTTGTCATTTATTATGATAAAATCACTCTTCCTCAAATATTTTCATTGTGCTCCTAAATGTATTTAGGACAACATGTGCTCCTTGTAAAACATGCCAGCGTAGAGCTCTGTGATGAGGTCACTTTTTGGGAAACAGCGATGGTGGATCGATCTAGCATAATGAAAACTAGTGGAAACCCTTCTCTCAGGCCAAACGTGCTGGTCATCAAGTTATCGTGTGAGATAGTGGCCGTTGTTGCCATGAGAAAAGGGTAACCAGTGGAACACAAACAACATTGTAAATACAACCTATATGTCACGTTCTGACCTTTATTTTCCTTTGTTTTGTCTTCGTTTAGTATGGTCAGGGCGTGAGTTGGGGTGGGCAGTCTATGTTTTGTGTTTCTATGTTTAGGTTTCTGTTTCGGCCTAGTATGGTTCTCAATCAGAGGCAGGTGTCGTTAGTTGTCTCTGATTGAGAATCATACTTAGGTAGCCTGGGTTTCACTGTTGGGTTGTTTCCGTGTCTGTGTTTGTCGCCACACGGTACTGTTTCGGTTTGGTATTTTCACGTATTCGTTTCTTGTTTCTTGTATTTCATTAGTGTTCAGTTTCTGTTTATAAAATAAACGATATGAACACGTACCACGCCGCATCTTGGTCCGATCCTTCCTCCTCTTCAGACGAAGAGGAAATCTGCCGTTACACTATACTTATCTGTTTATTTATTCTCCCTCTCATATTTCAACTATTTGCTAATTATTGTCTATTCAATTTGCTTTGGCAATGTAAACATATGTTTTCCACACCAATAAAGCCCTTTGAATTCCATGTAATTGAATAGTGGGGCAGCTAAGCAAAAATAATATAGGTGTTTTTGCATTTTTGGCACAAATGTATATTCATGGACCTTGAAAAGATTTGGATATGGAGCCAACACAGCTTCAGCCCCTGTGGAGCATGGCAGACCATACACTTGAATAAAGGAGGTCAGGTCCAAGCCACTAGTACATTAGCTGGTTAGTTCCAGGGCTTTTAATGCTGTACCTTCTCCTGATAACACTCTTCTTCAAAGGGTGTATATTGTCTGTTGCTGTGTTTGGAAGCACTAACCCAATAATTATTATTTTGAATGATGAGGTTGGAGGTCCCTTAGAGTACAGGAAGTGATGGAACACCTCATAGGGGCGTACCTGCCATAGTGGACAGTTTGATTCTACAAGTGGACAGAACACTAGTCTGTCACAGGGCCTTGCCCCACTCCAGTTGCTTAATGCTGTGGTGGCTCCAAGCAGAGACGGTCTCATTTTTACTGTCTTAGGTACGGCTTGGCTGGGAATCGAAATAAGAACCTTCCACTCTCAGGGCAAACACTCTAACCAAAAAGCCACTGACTTGGATATATACTACATGGCCTTTAATTTGTTACATTTGCAGAACATCTTCAGCTGAAATTAGAAAAACTAGTGTGTCGTACTTTGTTCATGTGTCACTTACACTCCCTCTCCGGCCTCTAGGTCACCAGGCTGCTCAATATCCCGCACACCTGTCACCATCGTCAAGCACACCTGTGCCTCATGACAATCACCAGGACTCCATCACCTCCTTGATTATCGTCCCTATATCTGTCCCTCCCCTTGGTTCTTTCCTCAGGTGTTATTGACTCTGTTTCATGTCGGTGCATTGTTTGTGTTTCGTGTTTATTTATTAAAACACTCACTCCCTGTACTTGCTTCCTGACTCTCGGTGCACTCGTTACATCATGAAACAGGTTGACAGTAAAATATTTTGTGCCAAGCACAGTTCTGACAGACACAGCTTGAGATAATTGTCCACAGCAATTGTGAACTATTCCAATTTAATGGCTGTGATATTTTCCATTGCAAAGTAGCTTTCGCAGCCATTTGTTTACATGCTCATGTTACTGGTAGGATGTGAACCCCAGTCATTAGACCTAAACAAATATTTAGAATATGGCCAAGGGTGGTTGTAAGTTGCAGGCAGGGCTACTTCATCACTAGAACATTTTAACTCACCTCTGCTACACTTATCTTTAAAAAATTATAATAAATAAATAAAATGTTTGGCCTAAATGACTGTGTTTCCCTCTATAATTGTAATATCCTGTGTTACTGTCAAACCTTTTGGTTTTCAGGAGATCCAGGGCCAGAAATATGGGCAAGAAGTGTATTCATTTTAAAAGGCAATTACTTTTTGTAGATTAAAGATTTGTAAAATTTGACCTCTGTGTCAAATTTGGTGTGTTCATCTCAAAATAGGTCAACTGTAAATTGTATTACTGTCTGTGGCCATTTCAAAAGATGACCACCACACCCCTGGGTTGTCCATAAGCCTACCTCTGTTCCAAATTGTACCTCTCTTCTGAATTGGAAGATAATGGTAGGCCAACCGTTGGTGGCCATTTTGAAAAATGGCTACCATACCCCCCCAGGATCCAAATCTGGAGTGGCTCTATATCTGAATCTTTTCAGGTGGGTAGGTAGCCTAGCGGTTAAGAGCGTTGGGCCAGTAACCAAAGGATGATGGTTTGAATCCCAGAACAGACTATGTGAAAAATCTGTTGATGTGCTCTTGAGCAAAACACTCAACACTAACTGCTCTGGATCAGAGTTTCTACTAAAATGTCAAGATTTGACAGGAGTCTATCTCTGTGCATAATGTAGCGCTTTTATCACAAAATGCATGATTGTTCCAGATTTTTCAGCTTAAAAGCTTGATGAGAAGATTCAGGGCCATGCACAGAGGTTTTTGGGTACATGTGCTCAAACCAAACATGGCACCTCAAAAATAACATTTCCTGCGACTGTGGTCACAGACTTGTTGAGAAAGTTTTACTAACAAAGGGGAAAGCAGCACAATCTGAACAATTCGAGGAGTAAAGTATTTTACGAAACTCTTTTGAAACGGAATCAATTCTGCAATAACCAATATTAACAATAACCAATATTAACAATAACCAACACAATTCCAGTCAAAATAGATGTATTATACTATATCGAACCTAACTCCAAATGTTTGCCTGTCATTACAACCATAAAGGTATTTTCAAAATGCAAGACAGGCTACAGAAATAAACTGCATTTTACACCTGCATTTGGAGCAGAAAGTCATTCATGTTAGCAGCCAATAACAAGTAGGTATACATTATGTCACATCTCTGGAGTCCAGAGCAAGCTAAATCATACAACCATACGGCCTGCTTGTAGCAGAGGTTTCAGGATCGGATGGAAAGCATGTTCTGTCTGCACCATCACGTTGGAGGGTGTTTTCTATAGTGTTTATTCTCTACAAGAGCAAGGTAATGTTGATTATGAAGTATTTACTTCAGCATCACTCTGTAGCATACATACAGTTCCATTCAGTGCATAGTAAGTAATGCCTAACCTGGCTCACTAGTACTATATAGTATCACACTCAGAAACACATGACAGCAGCACCATCTATTGGCTTGGCGACATCTAGTAACATCTTCCTTTAGCCCACAAATGAAGATAACTCCTATTCGACTCATTGAACAGGAGAACTGGGGTTAGACCTGTGCCAGTGAAAACATGACCCTGGTAAGAAAAACACCTTCAGAAGCATCAACTTTAAAGTCAACAAGCGGACTACCCTCTTCCATCAGGCAGTGGGCTTCCATATCAGCAGCCTGTTGTTCACCACCTGCTGGGTTGGCGGGTTCGTTCCATGGCCTTCACTCATCTGTGTTTGTTTGGTGGTCGATCGGGGGGGGGTCGCTGTACCGGAGAACTGTTAAGTTCCTCTGTTGGAACTATTCCTCCATGCCAACACTGCTTTCTATGGGTCTTCACCATCCTATCGCAGCCTTTTTTAAAGAGCGTTTTGGACATTTTCACTGCTGATTTCACTTTGCCATTGCCTTGGCTGTGAAACGGTGAAGATGTCACATGTTTAAAGTCATCAGCACAGTTTTGAAAGTCCATTCCGGAGAGAAGGGGGGGGGGGGGGAATTATCAGAAACAACAGTGTGGGTAACGCCATGTCTGCTGAACTGCTTTTAACAGAATTCAATGATGGTGTCTGATGTGGTGTCAGTCAGTTCGTCGAGCTCCCAGTAGTCAGAGTAATAATCGACCATGAGGAAGTAGTTGCTTTTATTGACTGTGTAACATGTCCATCCCAATCTTTTTTTTAAATTGATTTTTTATTTCACCTTTATCTTGATCTTGGGCCATGGGAGGGGAGGGATTTGGTGGGGGATGAGTGTCTCCTTGTGTTGTCTCTTCTGGATGGAGTTGCAGGTTGCACATTTGCTGATAAAGATCTTTATGCCCTCCGTAATCCTTGGCCAGAAAACAGCATCACTTGCCTTTCTGAGACAAGCCTCTATACCTGAGTGGCCAAAGTGTATTTTGTGTAGAAAGTCAGTGTGTAACATGTCAGGTTTGAAGACCCTGTTTCCTTTAAATATCAGTCCATTTTCTGTGGTGAGCTCCTCTTTGTACATCCAGAAATCTTTCAGTGTGTGACTCACAGCCTGTTTGGGTCCAGGCCAACCGTTTTTGAATTGTGCGTACAGAGCCTGAAACAGTGGGTCCTGGGAACAGTGTGCTTTGATTGACTCCATTGTCTTAGTTGAAATGGTGACATGATAAGTGCCGTCCACAATCGTTACGCGCACCGGCGCCTCATGATAATCACCTGGACTCCATGACCTTCCTGATTACCTCCCCTATATCTGTCACTCCCCTTGGTTATTTCCTCAGGCATTATTGACTCTGTTTCATGTCTGTACGCTTTTTTGTGTTTCTTCCTCACTCCCAGCGTACACGTTACAAAGATAGTTTCTGTGTATTGTGATGAACTCTCTGCCATGCAGAATCTGGTCAAACTTGTCACATGCAAAACAACGGAGAGAAATTCTTTCTTAATCTGTGCATATCTTTATTCTGTCTGAGTCAATGTTCTGGAGGCAAAGGCAACAGGTTGTCCTTTCTGTAGAAGGGCTGTGCCCAAACCTGTCTCACTGGCATCACACTGCGGTGTGACTTCATCATTCAGGTCGTAGTATTTGAGCATTGGGTGTTGTGTGACTAACTGTTTGATAGTCTCAACTGACGTCGGTCGATGTACCCATGTTCTGAATGGCTGTTATTTTCTCTGGGTCAGGGCGAAGGCCCTCTGTGGTTTCTTTTTGTTCAGCTTCAGGTTGACATCTCTTGCTCTTGTAATGTTTCTGGGATGTGCAGAGCACATTCTAGGTGAAGCTGGTTGAGAGAATGCCAAGAGTGTGCAAAGCTGTCATCAAGGCAAAGGGTGGCTACTTTGAAAAATATAAAATATATTTAATTTGTTTACTACATGATTCCGTATGTGAAGCTCTCCCTTGTCCTCCATTTGGCAAATCTGATCATAATTCAATCCTCTTGATTCCTGCTTACAAGCAAAAAGTTAAAGCAGGGAGAAGCAGTGACTAGATCAATAAAAAAGTGGTCAGATGAAGCAGATGCTAAGCTACACGACTGTTTTGCTATCACAGACTGGAATATGTTCCGGGATTCCTATAATGGATTTATGGCTGATGTAAGATGAAATGTTACTTTATTTGGCACTTAATAGGGTCATTTGTTTTACGTGAACTTGTTTTTTATGAAGTTAAACATGTGCATTTTATGACTGAATGTAAAAATTAAGTGAAATCAACGTTTTTTTCTTCCTAGCTAAAGGCTAGAGCTGACGCTTTCAAGGAGCGGGACTCTAACCTGGAAGCTTATAAGAAATCCATATATGCCCTCCGACGAACCATCAAACAGGCAAAGCGTCAATACAGGACTAAGATCGAGTCTTACTACACCGGCTCTGACACTCGTCGGATGTGGCAGGGCCTGCAAACCATTACAGACTACAAAGGGAAGCACAGCCAAGAGCTGCCCAGTGACACGAGCCTATCAGACGAGCTAAACTACTTCTATGCTCACTTCGAGGCAAATAACACTGAAACATGCATGAGAGCACCAGCTGTTCTGGAAGACTGTGTGATCACGCTCTCCGCAGCCAATGTGAGTAAGACCTTAGGTCAACATTCACAAGGCCGCAGGGCCAGACGGATTACCAGGACGTGTACTGCGAGCATGCAATGACCAACTAGCAAGTGTCTTCACTGACATTTTCAACCTCTCCCTGTCCCAGTCTGTAATACCAACATGTTTTAAGCAGAACACCATAGTGCCTGTGCCCAAGAACACTAAGGGAACCTGCCTAAATGACTACCAACCCGTAGCACTCACATCTGTAGCCATGAAGTGCTTTGAAATGCTGGTCATGGCTCACATCAACACCATCATCAAAGAAACCCTAGACCCCACTCCAATTTGCATACCACCCCAAAAGATCCACAGATGATGCAGTCTCTATTGCACTCCACACTGCCCTATCACACCTGGACAAAAGGATCACCTATGTGAGAATGCTATTCATTGACTACAGCTCAGCGTTCAACACCATAGTGCCCTCAAAGCTCATCAATAAGCAAAAGACATCCGCAACGCTAATCCTCAACACAGGTGCCCCTCAGGGGTACGTGCTCAGTCACCTCCTTTACTCCCTGTTCACACATGACTGCACGGCCAGGCACGACTCCAACACCATCATTATGTTTGCACCGACAACAATGAGACAGCCTATAGGGAGGAGGTCAGAGACCTGGTCGTGTCGTGCCAGGACAACAACGTCTCCCTCAACGTGATCAAGACAAAGGAGATGATTGTGGACTACAGGAAAAAAAGGACCGAGCACGCGGGGCTGCAGTGGCGCAGGTTGAGAGCTTCAAGTTCCTTGGTGTCCACATCACCAACAAATTAACATGGTCCAAGCACACCATGACAGTCGTGAAGCGGGCACGACAAAACCTATTCCTCGTCAGGAGACTGAAAAGATTTGGCATGGGTTCTCAGATCCTCAAAAGATTCTACAGTTGCACCATCGAGAGCATCCTGACTGTTTGCATCACTGTCTGGTATGGTAACTGCTCGGCCTCTGACCGCAGGGCACTACAGAGGGTAGTGCAAACAGCCGAGTACATCACTGAGGCCAAGCTTCCTGCGATCCAGGACCTCTATACCAGCCGGTGTCAGAGGAAGGCCCTAAAAATTGTCAACGACTCCAGCCACCCTAGTCATAGACTGTTCTCTCTGCTACCATATGGCAAGCGGTACCGGAGTGCCAAATCTAGGTCCAAGAGGCTTCTCAAAAGCTTCTACCCCAAGCCATAAGACTCCTGAACATCTAGTCAAAAGTCTACCCAGACTATTCACATTGCCCCCTCCCCTCATCACTGCCACTCTCTGGTTTCATCTATGCATAGTCACTTTAATTAACTCTACCTACATGTACATACTACCTCAACTAACCGGTGCCCCCGCACATTGATTCTGTACCGGTACCCCCCTGTATATATTGTTATCTTGCTGCTCTTTAATTTATGGTTACTTTTATCTCTTATTCTTATCCATATTTTTTTTTAACTGCTCTGTCGGTTAGGGGCTTGTAACTAAGTATTTCACTGTAAGCTCTCAAACTGTGGTATTCGGCGCATGTGACTAATAATATTTGATTTGATATTTCATAGTTTTGATGTCTCCACTATTATTCTACAATGTAGAAAATAGTGAAACATAAAGTAAAGCCCTGGAATGAGTAGGCGTGTCCAAACGTTTTACTGGTCCTGTCCAACAACGGGACATTTTTTCGAGCACAATGTGACATGTGCTCTGCACAGATAGAAGATTAAATATTGAAATATTTATTTTATATAACGACTGCCATGAGACTTGTAATGATGTCTGGAATGAGTCAGCTTGGAAGATGTTAGGCAAATGACGTCATAAAATGGTCATATTTTGGTCATAATAAAGACGTCTCAAAAAATATGTCTTAAACTGGTCATATTTGTGATCATATGACGTTGCGACCAGAATATTCTCAAAATAAGAAGTCAAAATTACGTTGTGTGCCAGTTGGGTTCACACAGCCTGCCCATTGGGTTCATACAGCCTGCCCATTGGGTTCATACAGCCTGCCCGTTGGGTTCATACAGCCTGCCCGTTGGGTTCACACAGCCTGCCCGTTGGGTTCACACAGCCTGCCCGTTGGGTTCACACAGCCTGCCCGTTGGGTTCACACAGCCTGCCCGTTGGGTTCACACAGCCTGCCCGTTGGGTTCACACAGCCTGCCCGTTGGGTTCACACAGCCTGTCCGTTGGGTTCACACAGCCTGTCCGTTGGGTTCACACAGCCTGTCCGTTGGGTTCACACAGCCTGTCCGTTGGGTTCACACAGCCTGTCCGTTGGGTTCACACAGCCTGTCCGTTGGGTTCACACAGCCTGTCCGTTGGGTTCACACAGCCTGCCCGCAGCTCTTACGACATGTTATTGGAATATTTGAGTAAAGTTACTTGTGTTACTCATCTGTGCTGTCCTGCGCCTGACTATATTGGTCCCATTGACTGGGTGTGGCCGGTCTGGGTGTAGCTGCACCAGCTTCACCCAGACCACAACATGATGGCCACAATTAGGAATTACTGCAGGGTCTTACTATCACCCAAAACAACCCAAATGTTTCCCAAAATATCCATATGAACCCCAAAGTACCCAAAACAACCCCAAACAGGTACCCAAAAGAACCCCAAACAGGTACCCGATAGAACCACAAACAGGTACCCGATAGAACCACAAACAGGTGCCCAATAGAACCCCAAACAGGTGCCCAATAGAACCCCAAACAGGTACCCAATAGAACCCCAAACAAGTACCCAATAGAACCCCAAACAGGTACCCAATAGAACCCCAAACAGGTACCCAAAAGAACCCCAAACAGGTACCCGATAGAACCCCAAACAGGTGCCCAATAGAACCCCAAACAGGTGCCCAATAGAACCCCAAACAGGTACCCAATAGAACCCCAAACAGGTACCCAAAAGAACCCCAAACAGGTACCCGATAGAACCCCAAACAGGTGCCCAATAGAACCCCAAACAGGTGCCCAATAGAACCCCAAACAGGTGCCCAATAGAACCCCAAACAGGTACCCAATAGAACCCCAAACAAGTACCCAATAGAACCCCAAACAGGTACCCATTAGAACCCCAAGCTGTTTTGCTGAAATCTGTGCAAATGGCACATGAATTGCTTTTCCTAAGATAACCCTATACTTATCTGTAAGACATAGCGGTCACATGTAGAGGATGGAGCTCGGTTGTAAAAGCTCTTTGGTGAGATCAGCAAACATAAATTGCATTACCAGGTTTTGTTGGCACCCCCTAATCGACAACCTTTCTATTTTTCATAAGTGAGGGCTGCAACAGTTCAGCCATGAAGGATGGACCTGTCAATGGGCCCAATATAGTTTTATAATAGAGTCTATTTTAAACATACCAATGCAAAGCTGACAACTTCAACCTTTCAAATCTAGATCCCAATGCGAACAGTTAGAATTATGATTTCTATAGGAAAGGACAAAAACATCACACTAAGATGATATATTAGGACATGCTGGTAAAGTTCTTTCAAAATGTAGACAATTTCAGCTAATTGAACCCTGCAGATTGTCCTCAGACAACACAAAACATTACTAAGCAAATAGTATACCTTAGAAGTTGAAACGGTGTAATCGCCAAATCCTACCCAGGTCTATTTTTATATTTAAAAAAAATATGAATTAAGCAATTAACATCCCATCATGCTTAGGGTCATGTATAAATAAGTCCAGTTGCCCATTATATTGTCTACCATGGCTAGAAGAAGAGATCTCAGAGACTTTGAAAGAGGGGCCACGAAAACTTATGGGAGATTCTGGAGTGATCCCTAGACAGCGTTTTCCACCACCATCAACAAAACACCAAACGATGGAATTTCTCATGGAAGAATTGTGTTGCATCCCTCCAATAGAGTTCCAGACAATTGTAGAATCTATACCAAGATGGATTGAAGCTGTTCTGGTGGCTTGTGGCCCAACGCCCTATTAAAACACTTTATGTTGGTGTTTCCTTTATATTGTCAACAGTATATATTAGCCTATTATCTACACTTTATCTGATATTATGGTCTCTCCTCCCTCTACTGGTCTAGAGCTATAGAATTCTGATGAGTACTCTTACTGAAAGACATATGTCGGTCTTAGTGTCCTCTTTTTAGGTCTAGATGCGTCAAATCTGGGAGTTAATGCCTTTTGAGGGCTTATTTTATCTAGCCAAATGTAGGTGGAAATCACAGGAGGGTGCAGAGGGGAGAACGGCTCATAATCATGTCGGGAACATAGTTGACCGAATATACGTTTATTATTTACAGTCTGCATAATATCTTTGAAAGATCCCCTGTGGCTTAAATGTTGATCAATAAGGCTTGTTTCACTTCAGGTGCATTATCCATTGTCAATAAACGTTAACGCGCAGGATTCACCTGTAAAACACTGAGGTCAAGTGAGCCGACACTGGCAAAACGCAGTAAAGCCATTTGAACTTCAGTCAGCTACTGAATTCAGGTGCATGAATAAACAACATTTTAGAGTATTGCGTGTTTTCCCGAAGGGAAACAGTAGGCATTCTCATACTCAGATAAAGGTGATAGCTATAAATCATTCCAAGCAAACAGATGGAAGCATATTTGTTCAATCTTCCACAATAGAAATTATACCAAATTGTTTATTTAATTTCTGTGCCATATTAAAAAATGACTCTGATATCACAAGTTGTGTGAGTTTGAGTTTGAGTTTATTTTTATTTTTACAGGGACAGTGCACATTAATCAACATTTCAGTAAAAGTGCCGGTTTTAGCCAACCGGTTAATTTTCAACCGCAGTCCTTGGGCAGGTTATTAAAAACAATTACAATATAGACAATAGCAACATAGAACAAGCAAGACATAGCATACAGACAGAGCAACATAGGACAAGCAAGACGTAGCATACAGACAGAGCAGCATAAAACAAAAAGCAGCAAGACAAAATTCATAAAAGCAACAAAGTGTTTCCACACCTCACAAGCTACAGACAACAGACAACATGGAGAGTGGCAACACACAGCTAGGGACCACGTTCACAAATCTGATTGACCTTTAGCCATGTCTTCAAGCATTTGGTGAAAGTGTGATATGTGGTGCAGTTATGTGTGTCTGATGGCAGTGTATTCCAGACATGGGAAGCTCTCACAGAGAATGCAGATTTACTAAAGGTGCTTTTCCTTAGGGGAACTATACAGTCACCTCTCATGGCAGACCTTGTGGATCTGCTGCCATATGTCTGGGTTTTCTGTTTAACAAAAATATTGAGTGGAGGGGGAGCCAGGCCATTGAGGATGTTGAATACAAGACATACAAGACACACACCAGCCTTAGACCAGCAGATCTCCCTTCCCAACTAGGTTGTATGTAGTATGAGTAATGAGTAATGATTTGTCTGTTTTCTCGGCATCTGTCATTTTGTCTTTGATTGACATGCTTCACCTATATTTCAGGATGACATTTTAAAAGTTCTGTGAGGCAGCAGAGACATATTACAATGAATTTTGAGGGCATATAACTCACATTTTCCACACACAAAATGTATTTATAAATATATTTTGTGATGTGTACCATTAGTAGATCATTAATCCAGAGTGATGACTACTGCATACTATAAAATGCCCATATTATGCCAGTTTAAAGAGGTTTTGTGACGTGTTTTACTATCAGATCAATAATCAATTGTCATGAACATTTCAAAATATAACATGCCCATATTATGCCAGCTGCAAGATTAGAAAAATACTTATTTTGTTCTATTATAGTAAACTATCCTGTCCTTCTTCAACAATAAATAATTAAGTGTCCCACTTTGGTCTCAGGACAATTTGTGTTTGAAGAAAAGTCATTGATCCTGTGTTTATTTAGTGTTTAGTGTAGTAGAGTTCTGAAGCTATATAGAATGTAATCAAGTTGGGAGTTAAGACAATGGGAAGATTCTGGAAGGTGTTCTGGAAAGCATGTTTTCAGAAAGTGCCCATACTCACCCTACTTAAAAGGGAAAAATATCCTTCCCATATCTATCTACTGTTTCTTCTTTCTCTTGTGAATGTTAATACTGGTGTTATACATAGAATAATAGGCAATCATTTGGAAAGGTGGAATTATATTATGTTTATAATAATTGACCACTATCTAAAGGATCAATGTATTTATACAGCTATATTTTATATTATATTAGACCACTGCTCCCGAGTGCCGCAGTGGTCTAAAACACTGCATCTCAGTGCAAGAGGAGTCACTGCAGTACCTGGTTTGAATCCAGGCTGCATCACATCCGGCCGTGATTGGGAGTCCCATAGGGAGGCGCACAATTGGCCCAGAGTCATCGGGGGTTTGGACGGGGTAGGCCGTCATTGTAAATAAGAATTTGTTCTTAACTGACATGCCTAGTTAAATAAAAAAAATAATGTTAACGTAGTTTTTGGAGCAATTCAAAAATGTAATTACTGTGTTGATAATGTATTATGTATTATTATAATGTATGCTATTAATATATTATTCAAGAATATAACACCAGAGCTCTGTGCAATAGTTTTAAGAGAAATCAATCAATAAATAAAAACATGTTTACAGTCTGGATTACACCCAGATTGATTACAAAATGACACATAAATAGAATGTATAACAATACATTAACATATAAATATAGGCATAATAACATCAGAAGCCATTTGAAATCCCTGGTGGAAAAACAGACGTGTAGTTTTCACCTCCACCATTCCTACTGTACAGCACCACATGGTTTGATGTTTTTCAAGCTATAACATATACAATTTCCTGAAATGAATTGCACATTTTTTTTCTCTAAAAACAAACAGAGAATTAGTGTATGTGTTGGTACCCTCTTCTCTTTGACATAGGGGTTATCTATGTCGACTGTAATAGGACTACTTTATTATTATTTTTTAAATATAAAGAATTGATAGACCAAGAAAAAGGTAGTTCTTTACAGTGGCACAACTTTGGTTTTAGAACAGCCTACCCGCCCGCTCGAAGACGTTTGCATGGTCCTAAAGCACACCGTGCCCTTTCTGAACATAATTTATGATTTATTTCATCCATTCTGAACGTTAATGTATAATTTATGCTTAATTTCAACGATTTAAAAAAATTATGGTCTTCTACGCTAATGTAAATAAATGTATGTCTATTGTAAGAAGTACACATTTTTAAACCTTATATCACATTATCTGTAAAATAGTAAATTAGTAAAATACTTAATTTTCTAAGTGATTCATCTACTCCATACTTTCAGGTCCTGTAGACTTCCAAACCAAAAACCATTGGCTATAACAGAGTAGGCTTAAGTTAACTGGTACACCATTTGGCGGTCCCTATGGCAGTATCTTTTGAAGAACCCTTTTGGGATCCATGTAGAACCCTTTCGGGTTCTATGTAGAACTCTTTCCACAGAGGGTTCTACATGGAACCCAAAAGCATTTTACCTGGACCTAGAGCCCTTTTCCTAGAAGTGTAGCCTAGGTTACTGATACAGTCAAGTAGCCTTCCTTTTATCCTGTTGAATCTAGGGGGCACTATTTTCATTTTTGGAAAAATAACATTCCCAAAGTTAACGGGCTATTTTGTCAGGACAAGATGCTAGAATATGCATATAATTGACAGCTTTGGATAGAAACACTCTAACGTTTCCAAAACTGTAGAAATATTGTCTGTGAGTATAACAGAACTGATATTGCAGGCGAAAGCCTGAGAAAAATCCAATCAGGAAAGGGACTCTTATTTAGAAAGCTCTGCGTTCCTATGTGTCCCTATTGAGCAGTGAATGAGATATCAACCAGATTCCCTTTTCTATGGCTTCCCTAATGTGTCTAGTGTCACAATACATAGTTTCAGGCTTTTATTTTTAAAAATGAGCCTGAAAGTCAACATTGCGTAAGTGGTCAGCTGGAGGCTCTCAGAGTGTTTTGTGCATAAAAGACAAATGCGGCCATTGTTTCTCTCTTTCCTACTAGGAAGCCACCTGTCCCGGTTGATATATTATCGAATAGATTTTTGAGAAACACCTTGAGGATTGATTATAAACAACGTTTGCCATGTTTCTGTCGATATTATGGAGCTAATTTTGAATATTTTTTGGCGTTGTCGTGAACGCAATTTCCTGTCGAATTCTCAGGCAAACGTGAAGAACTAACGGAGTTATTTCGGCTACAAAAATAATATTTTTGGAAAAAAGGAACATTTGCTATCTAACGGGGAGTCTCGTGAGTGAAAACATCTGAAGCTCATCAAAGGTAAACGATTTAATTTGATTGCTTTTCTGATTTTCGTGACCAGGTTGCCTGCTGCTAGCTAGGCATAATGCTATGCTAGGCTATCGATAAACTTACACAAATGCTTGTCTTGTTTTGGCTGTAAAGCATGATTAAGAAAAGGCTAAGCTGTGTTTCAATATATTTCACTTGGGATTTCATGAATATGAATATTTTATAGTAATATTTTTTGTCCGTTGCGTTATGCTAATTAGTGTCAGTTGATGACAATTCTCCCGGATCCGGGATGGGTCGTTCCAAGAGGAGTGAAAATGATCAACTTTCACAGGATGAGAGAAAGAAAAAGGACAAGATGTCAAGCAGAGGTAACTGTCTCCAGACACACACGTTTTATTGAGCCAAGTCATGGATCCAAGTGTCCACTGTGATTTAACATGTACATTATGACCATGGTCTCTCTTGTGAACAGAGTAAGCCTCAGCCAGAGAACTTGTTTGAACCAGAGGCTGGAACACCTGGCAGGCCAGAAGAGGACCATCTGCAAGCTGAAGGCTGGATTTGCTGCCAAGTCTCAGCGGCTGATACGGCCCCCTACAGAGAAAGAGAAGCTGGCTGACAGCAAGAAGCTAATCTTGAAAACTGTGGCAGCTCAGAACAATATCAAACATTTTAAGGCTGAAGAAGTAACTGTGGTCTGGAAGTCCCGAGTGGAGTAGTGGTCTAAGGCACTGCATCTCAGTGCTAGAGGCGTCACTACAGACACCCTGGTTGGAATCAAGGCTGTATACCAACCGGCAGTGATTGGGAGGCCCATAGGGCGGAACACAATTGGCCCAGCGTCGTTCGGGTTTGGCTGGTGTAGGCCGTCATTGTAAATAAGAATTTGTTCTTAACTGACTTGCCTAGTTAAATACAGGCTCAAAAAAATCCATCACTGTTCAATGGACCACAAGGAAGGTAAATCAGTCATATGTGTGTAAAGTATCTAGAACAGTGTGGTAGAAAGTTGTTGCACCTTAAAACAGTCCAGCAGTATTTGGGTGCACAGTAGGACAGAGATATAGTGTATTTGGGTGAGCAGTAGGACAGAGATATAGTGTATTTGGGTGAGCAGTAGGACAGAGATATAGTGTATTTTGTTGAGCAGTAGGACAGAGATATAGTGTATTCTAGTGAGCAGTAGGACAGAGATATTGTGTATTTTGGTGAACAGTAGGACAGAGAGATAGTGTGTTTTGGTGCGCAGTAGGACAGAGATATTGTGTATTTTGGTGAGCAGTAGGACAGAGATATAGTGTATTTTGGTGAGCAGTAGGACAGAGATATAGTGTATTTTGGTGAGCAGTAGGACAGAGATATAGTGTATTTTGGTGAGCAGTAGGACAGAGATATAGTGTATTTTGGTGAGCAGTAGGACAGAGATATAGTATTTCTGGTCTTAAAAAAAAGAAAAACATATCCCAATGCCCCAGGGCTGACACTGCCCTGTGTAGGGTGCCGTCTTTCGGATTGGACGTTAAAGGGGTGTCCTGACTCTCTGAGGTCATTAAAGATCCCATGGCACTTATCGAAAGAGTAGGGTTATTAACCCTGGTGTCCTGGCTAAATTCCCAATCTGGCCCTCAAACCATCATGGTCACCTAATAATCAGGATAAAAGCCTTCCAGTCTTTGCACAGACTACTATTTGTCCTCCTTACGTCATTCTCATAGTGACTCCTCTTAATGGCTCGTCACCTCTGGCATTTAGCCACCGTTATCATATTGCCTTCATATTAGGACATGCAACCTGTAGAGTCACAGAAATAGTTTCATGCATGTAAGACCATAGGAACAGACCTTGGCACTCTACAGGATTAACCAATACATGTCATCCTGCTGACTCCACTGAAAGGGGAACCCCTGTTCTGGAAAAAACCCCAAGAGGTGTAACCACAGTTGGCCATAACATTTACAAGAATAACCAGGTGCATGTCTAATGATGTCCAATGACCTAGAGCACAGAGTGCCCTAGTTTTGCTGGCTCCTTCTGAAATAAATAATTGGCACATATGTACTGAAAAGTTCACAATAAGAGGCACGGCAGCATTAAAGAGCTGCAGAAGATGAAGCTGTGGATGCACAGAAAGCACTAAGTGCCTGGCCGGAAGCAAGCCTCCAGAGAGAAGGCCTCCAGAGAGAAGGCCTCCAGAGAGATGGGCTCCAGAGAGATGGGCTCCAGAGAGATGGGCTCCAGAGAGATGGGCTCCAGAGAGAGAGCCTCCAGAGAGAGAGCCTCCAGAGAGAGAGCCTCCAGAGAGAGAGCCTCCAGAGAGAGAGCCTCCAGAGAGATAGCCTCCAGAGAGATAGCCTCCAGAGAGATAGCCTCCAGAGAGATAGCCTCCAGAGAGATAGCATCCAGAGAAAATCAACAGCTTCATGAGCACACTCTGGCCTTGGAGAAGAGCAAGCGGCTATGAGAGTCTGGCTATGGAGAGCCAGACCACAGTCAGAGTTACGGGAGTTAACGGCCGAACACAGGGCACTGGAGAACGAACACCAATAACTCTTCTCTGAGTTCCACACCGTGTCAGCCGAACACCAGGAGCTGATCCCAGAAATCGAAGACATCCAGATCAAGCTCCAGGATACAGCTGGTGAGCATTTGAACCTCCAGTCTGAGCTCAAGACCATTGATAGGGAGCATAACAGCCTCCTATCTCAGCATCAGGCCTCACTGAAGGATAAATGCTCCAGCTTGAAGTTTCAACTTCAAGCGAACCAACTCAAATCCCAGATCACAGAGGAGCAGACCAGGAACACAAAGCCCCAGAATGACCTTGATTCTGCCATCACTGAACAACAGAAGGAGACCAGAGCTGTCTGCTCAGAGCTGGAACAGGCTGTGGCCAAGGAACTAGATGAGTCAGAAAAACTCTCAGACCGGTTGAGGGACTTTAACCAGCAGCTTCATGAGCAAACTCTGGCCAGGAGATCAATTTCTCACAAGATGCTGAACTCACACACTCAGAGAGTCTGGATACTGAGAGCCAGACTACTAATCACAGAGCAACAGGAGTTTAAAGCCAAGCACCAAGTGTTGGAGGGTGACCACCAATACCTCCTCTGTAAGCGCCAAAGTCTTCAGGTTTTCCTCACTGAGCAGCAGAAGCTGCTAGAGGAACACCACCAGCTGTCTGCATAGCTACAGGGGTTGAGGGACAGTCTGCTGTCCTAGCACCACACTGCTAGGTCTCTGACCTGCTCCCTGTAGGCCGTCTCATTGTCGTCGGTGAACAGGCCTAACACCATAGTGTCATCTGCAAACGTAATGACGGTGTTGGAGTCGTGCGCAGCCACGCAGTCAAGGTTGAACAGGGGGTACAGTAGGGGCTCCTGCGTTGAGGGTCAGCCTGGTGGATGCGTTGTTGCCTACCTTCACCACCTGAGGGAGTCCCGTCAGGAACTCCAGCATCCAGTTGTAGAGGGAGGCATTTAATCCCAGGGTCGTTAGCTTATTGATTGGCTTGGAGAACACTATGGTGTTGAATGCTTAGCTGTAGTCAATGAACAGCATGCTCACATAGGTGTTCCTCTTGTCCAGGTGGGAGAGGGCAGTGTGGAGTGCAATAGAGATTGCATCATCTGTGGACCTGTTGGGGCAGTATGCAAATTGGAGTGGGAAAAGAGGGTCTGGGTTGATGGTATCGTGAGCTATGACCAGCAGTTCAAAGCATTTCATGGCTAAAGATGTGAGCGCTACGGGGTGATAGTCATTTAGACCGGTTCCCTTGGCGTTCCTAGGCACAGGGACTATGTTGGTCTGCTTGAAACATGTAGGTATTACAGACTGGGTCAGGGAAAGGTTGAACATGTCAGTGAAGACACTTGCCAGTTGGTCTGGCCCTGTGGCCTTGTGAATACTAACCTGTTATAAGGACTTACTCACATCGGCTACGGAGAGCATGATCACACAGTTGTCCGGAACAGCTGGTATTCAGTGTTGCTAGCCTTGAAGTGAGCATAGAAGGTATTTCACTCGTCTGGTAGGCTCGCGTCACTGGACTGCTCACGCTAGGGTTTCCCTTTTGTAATCCGTGATAGTTTGCAAACACTGCCACGTCCGACGAGCATAAGAGCTGGGGCGCCAGGTAGCCTAGTGGTTAGAGCAGGTAGCCCAGTGGTTAGAGCATTGGACGAGTAACTGAAAGGTTGCAAGATGATTGAATCCCGAGCTGACAAGGTAAAAATCTGCCGTTCTGCCCCTGAACAAGGCAGTTAACCCACTGTTCCTAGGCCATCATTGGAAATAAGAATTTGTTCTTAACTGACTTGCCTAGTTAAATAGGTACAAATGAATAAAGAGCTGCTGTAGTAGAATGTCATCTCGGTCTTGTATTGACGTTTTGCATGTTTGATGGGGGTCGGATGGTGTAGCGAGATTTCTTATAAGCATCCGGATTAGTGTCCCGCACCTTAAAAGCGTCAGCTCTAGCCTTTAGCTCAGTGAGGATGTTGTCTGTAATCCATGGCTTCTGGTTGGGATATGTACGTACGGTCACTGCGGGGAAGACGTCATCGATGCACTTATTAATGAAGTCGGTGACTTATGTAGTGTACTCCTCAATGCCATCAGAAGATATTCCAGTCTATGCTAGAGAAACAGTCCTGTAGCTTAGCAACCATCATCAGACCACTTCTGTATCAAGAGTCACTGGTACTTCCTGTTTGAGTTTTTCCCCGACACCACTACTCTGTCATTCCGATGTATAGCTAGATTTATATTTACCATGTCCTTGTTCAGCCAAGACTCAGAGAAACATAGAATATTACAGTTATTCAGATTGATAGGATCGTCTCAAACCAAGCTCATCCAGTTTATTCTCCAGTGATTTAACGTTCGCCAATAGAACGGAGGGTAGAGGCAATTTATCCACTCTCCGACGTACTCTCGTCAGGTATCTCACACGCCTCTATAATCGCTGTCTCCTCCTTCGAGTGTCAGCCTCCTGGAGAAGTGACTTCAGTGCCCTCCTGGAGCCTCAACGCAGCAATGCTATCCGGATGGCCAAGGAAACCAAAGTACTGTCCAGAAAGCTCTTGGACCTGAACACCCAGCTGTGCGACAGCCTCCACACTGAGACCTCAACGTGTCACTCTGAGCTATCAAATCAATGCCTGCCATGATGGGGACACTTACAGCGGAGCAACAGAGTACTGGGCAACAGAGTATTGTGCCAACTGGAGAGACACTGATCGAACACAAGAAGCTCCGCTCTGATCATCGCTCCCTCACAGACGAGCACCAGAAGTGGTTATCGTAGGGCACCACAGTGTCCTGCAGCTGGACCCTAAGGAGCACTTCACTATGGCCACCACAGCCACAGAAGACTCCATAGTGGGTATGACAATGGCAATGTGTTCACTGTTGAAAAACCTCAAGGAGAAGAGGAGAGTGAAGTGAGCAGATTGTCAGATCTGGAGTTGCCAATCCCTTCCCACTCCTAGCAAACAGCAGTCATAGGTTAATGGAGTTGCCTGATATGTCTACAGCTTCTAAATGTCATTTTGAGGTAAATAATCAACTTTCATTAAAAGGAGAATAGAATTGCACTGATCTTTCGTATTATTATTTATTGAGAGACTTGAATATGGAATACAGGAAAATGTTGCATATACATGAACATAATGAATGTTTAAGTTCACAGTGGACACAGTGGATAGAGTTGCACCACTCAGTCCACAGCATGTTACATTCACCTATATGTTGTTTTCTTCTCTGCATTGAGAACATACAAGTAAGTTACAGTACCATGTCAAGTAAGTTTGTACACACTAGACTTCAGTAGGTTGTACACGGCATATTCAAATCATTACAGTACCATGTCTAGGGACAAGGTGAATGAATGAACTGTGTCCCTCTCAGTACTGTCAGTCACTAAATGGATGTTTTACAAGACAAGCGATATGCCTCCGTTAGTTTTCTTGACAATCAGTGGTTTTGATCTTTAATATCACATGGGTATTAGGAAAAAGGGAAATGTAATCATAAGAGAATAGAAGCTGTCAGCTTTTATCCTGTTTTCTTCTGCATCAGCATGTAAGTAGTGAGACAGTAACCAGACATTCAGTCATACAAATACCAGCTGTTCAGTACACTGATAAGCAGCCACACAGGATTCCTTGCCGACTGTGTTAGGAAGACATTGCTCAAGTAAACCAATCACAATCCACAGCAGTTAAATACAGTAGTCATGTAGTACATGAGAAATAAATTCAGTTTGATAATAAAATAACTACTAAGTACAGTATTTCAACACCATGTTTGTAAGGCAAGGATATTGGACAATACTACCGGACCTGACACCGTCTTTCTTTCTCTCCATTTGATTTGATTAACAAACAAAATGAAGAAGAAAAGAACCATTCAACAACTAAATAAGATTAGCAGAACTCGGGTAATATTTTGAAGGAAAAAAACGAAAACATTTTGAATTTAAAAAGACATCATTCATATATACATGCATAACAAAAAACTGAAAAATAAAGTCAATTAATTGCAAGAATTTCTGCCACCTCATGAACTGAAATACTGTAACATGCTTTAGTGAGTGACTGGATGGAAAATGGTTTGAGTTTTTAACACCTTGTTTTAAATGATACAAAACACCTCTTTTCCCCAAAATAAGATCTAACAACAATAACATTTTAGGTGTTTGTTCTGTGAATCATGATACAATATACTACATATTATCAGACTCCTTTTAAAATACTGTAATCAGGAGAGAAAAAAAAACATGTCCAATCATTGAAAATAATATTTCATCATTCTGAAACAAAGCTTGAAATAACTACACAGAGAACATCTTCCAACAAAGAAATAGCAAGATCATTCTCTATTTTGTTCAGTCAGAAAGATCATTCTCTATTTTGCTCAGTCAGAAAGATCATTCTCTATTTTGTTCAGTCAGAAAGATCATTGAAATAATAGCACAGAGAAAAGCACTACCAGCACACACAGTAAGCTAAGCTTGATTATAAACATGGAAAACAGAGATAGAATGACAGTTCAACCTATTTGATCTACTAGACTCTATGTTTCATAGGTTAAAGAACTGACAACATACATTTAAGGATGTGGTTTAATCTCTGAGTCTCATCACCGAGTGGGCCAGTGGTTTTACATGCAGAAACACTGCAGACAACAACTATTGAAATGTTGAGAGGACTTGACCTCTTTGAAAAGATCCACTACGCGGAAATCATTCCTCCATTTCCTGGTTCCTAAAATTCGAACAGGTCACGACAAAACAACCAAGTATTGTATAGAGAATCATCATACCATCTAAACCGCTATGAAATATATTTTCAATAACCACATTTTTTTTATTTTCAGCTGTTTGAAGCTGGTGTACAAAATCGAAAGTAAAAGACCCATAAACTAAGCATAGAAATAGAGCATATAGAACAGATCTACCGCTTCTAAGACTGGCTTTCAATGAGAACGACAGATCTATAACTCTGAATTTTGTCAGGTCACCCAAAAAGTTACATATAGCAGCCTAAAGACACATTAGCAATGGCATTTTCTCCCTGACACCTTGTGTTGACCACACGGAGTATTACTCATATACTGTAAGGCACACCCTTCATTCTTACACACAAACCCACATTTTGGCCAAATGACAGACAATCTAATGAAACCATCAGTTAATCAATGGATTTACAAATATGATTATCAATTACCTGATCTGATGACAATTCATGAATAGTGGTAAAGTAAAAATCTATTCAGAATTTGGAAACTTTAAATGTTTTTTCTTTTTTGCATAGTATATTGACAGCTTTCAAACTTCAAAACTGTCCAAATAAGTAATATTTTGGGGAGTGAAATAAAGCGGGCCAACAAATTGTACACAGGCCCTTTCAAATCCAAATGAATAGCGGAGACGAGGGACTTCTCAGAACCACGGCGAACACTTTACAACCTCATCGTTAGCACAGCCCGGCAGTCAGGGAGGGAGCTACCGCTAAATTGGCACACCCAACAGCACTAGAGAAAACTGGCTAAACTCATCATCATAACATAACCACAAACAAGCACTGGACAATACTTTCTTCTGTCTGTATGTACTATAGTGGTAATATAGTGAGTGGTCACAATCTCTGGACATTACTCAAAGGGCTTGCATTCTCTCCATGGGAGATTTCTTTTTAAATCACTTCAGACATCTGTCCATACTCTCTGAAGAGAGCCGTATTGCTTCGTTATCCTTCTACAATCATCTCAAGCCTTCTGGTAAAACACAGTGTGAAAGCATCACCTCAGTGTTTAGGAGAAAGCTTGCATTTCATTTGGTGTGTGCACATAGCAACGATTTTAGTTTGTGAAATCCCACTCCACCTAAAGCACTCAACTCTACTGGCCTCCATTTTAGCTGTCAGCCTCCATTTTAGCTGTCAGCCTCCATTTTAGCTGTCAGCCTCCATTTTAGCTGTCAGCCTCCATTTTAGCTGTCAGCCTCCATTTTAGCTGTCAGCACCAAAAACCAGGGGGAAGGACGGAAGAGAGGAGGATGGAAAGATATTTTATAAGATGGTGAGCAAGGAAAGGTGAATGAAGGGAGCATGAAGAAGTGGAGAGAAACAGAGAGAGAGATGGAGAGAAAGACAGAGATGGAGAGAAACAGAGAGAGAGAGAGATGGAGAGAAACAGAGAGAGAGATGGAGAGAAAGACAGAGATGGAGAGAAACAGAGAGAGAGAGATGGAGAGAAACAGAGAGAGAGATGGAGAGAAACAGAGAGAGAGAGATGGAGAGAAACAGAGAGAGAGAGAGAGAGAAACAGAGAGAGAGATGGAGAGAAAGACAGAGATGGAGAGAAACAGAGAGAGAGAGATGGAGAGAAACAGAGAGAGAGATGGAGAGAAACAGAGAGAGAGAGAGATGGAGAGAAACAGAGAGAGAGATGGAGAGAAACAGAGAGAGAGATGGAGAGAAACAGAGAGAGAGATGGAGAGAAACAGAGAGAGATGGAGAGAAACAGAGAGAGAGGATTGTCTATTTATTCCTATCAGCGGTTTACACAGCTCCTCTTCTCCTTTATGTCCTGACAAACAGGAGCATCCTGAGAAACATACATCTCTAAATAGACAAAACGGAGCAACATATATTAAACTACCTTGACTATCTTTACGTGCAGTGAAAAAGCTGTCCATTTTTCCACATTCATGACATGTGACAGTGGATCTAAGCAGATCAAACATTTCCAGAAGTAACAGCTATAAATATATATTAAGACATTTTAAGACTGAGCCGTGCCAAAAGCAAATCACAGCTCTGTTTAAGGCATCGTGTTAGGCAACTATACAACGGAACTGTTACTTAGGTCGGGGGGGTTACTTTGTGTCTTTACAATACTTTCAGATCTGAGGAAAACTAAATGTCTTCTCTATTAACTAAAACACACTCATATTTTAGGACCATGTAAATGAGTAATATGTACCATTTCATGTGAGTTAAAATCCACCACATATTTTCCCTTTGTTTACACGGTCAGTCTTTGTTTACACGGTCAGTCTTTGTTTACACGGTCAGTCTTTGTTTACACGGTCAGTCTTTGTTTACACAGTCAGTCTTTGTTTACACGGTCAGTCTTTGTTTACACGGTCAGTCTTTGTTTACACGGTCAGTCTTTGTTTACACGGTCAGTCTTCGTTTACACGGCCAGTCTTCGTTTACACGGCCAGTCTTCGTTTACACGGCCAGTCTTCGTTTACACGGCCAGTCTTTGTTTACACGGTCAGTCTTTGTTTACACGGTCAGTCTTTGTTTCATTTATTAGACGGTTTGTTTAAATTCTGTAGCAGGTTAAAAAGAGAACCGAGATGACCGGTCTTTAACTCAGACCCCTAAACTTGGCAGGAAGAGGGGAAAAAAACAAGGGTAAGTCAAAGAGTCGTATCCGGGCGAACACACGCATCATCTCCAGTTGCCTGGCAGTGTCACGGCGACTTCCTGGTCTGTTTTTGACTTCCTGCGGTCCAAGGTCTGTTTTTGCATTTCTTCCCTCAGTGGTTAGGATTTGAGGAGGGCAGTCTGATTGTAGATCTGTGGTTAGAGGCAACTTCTACCTCAACCACCCCTGTTCCTTCCCATGTCCCTGCTTCTGTCTCAAGACTTGTCTGTGGCTTTGCTGTGGCTGTGGTTGTTGTAATGGGTATTATCATGTGTGTTGTTGTTTTTGCAGTGGACCTGGGACAGTTGTAGGCTGGTCTGAAAGTCTGAGCCGAGATGACACATGGAATCTATCTCCTCCAGAAGTCCTTTCTCCTGGACCTCTGCCCCTGAGACCCTGTCCTGTTCTTGCCCCAGCTCCTCTCCCTGACCCATCTCCTCTGGGCTCTCTCTCTCCCAGGGCACCAGCACTGAAGGCTGCCTGGCCTTCACCCCCAGACTCTCTCGGTTCTTGCTGCCCTGCCTCTGGAGACTCTTGTCCTGGTACTGCCTCATCGTTTCCTTGGACAGCACCTTCCTCCGCAGGATGCTGGAGGTGGTCTGGGGTTTGGACTCAGGGCTGAGCAACTGGGGGTTTGGGGACTCTCTAGTGTGGGTTAGCGGTGGTGTGTGTGTTGCCAGTGGAGGATTGCATGTGGAGGCACGAGTTGGTGCTGGAGACCGGTTGGATGAGATGTGGTGGTCTCCCAGGGATGGTGATGGAGGTGTGGGGAGCGAAGACTCCTCTGGACAGAGCTGAGAGAGACAGATAGCGGGTGTGTCATAAAGGACCTGGGGATTAGGTTGGATTTTATTCTGGGCCTTGGTCTGAGGGGCCTGGGTCTTGGGCTGGAGATTGGGGACCTGGTTGTCCTGCTCTGAGGCTGGAGCTAGGACGGGTGGAGAGGATGTTGAGAGGATATGCTTTTGCCTCTCGAGGCTGCTCTTGCTGGGCTGTCTACGTGGGGAGGGGGGCAGGTGCTTCCCGTGGAGGGCACCGTCATCCTGCCAGCCCCCTCCCTGTTCTCCTCCTCTCCCCACCACCCCACTGCCACTAGTACACACCTGGGGCAGGTTGCTCTCACTGACAGGGTTGGAGGTGTTCTAGAACACAGATAAACACACAGAGTGGTTTAGACATACAGATGTTTTCTCTTACCGGTGCCTCATAGCCAATATTGTCCAAGGCGTCCAGGCTCTGTCTATCTACTGTATGTATCTGGGGTTAGATTAGTGCGGTTTAGATGTTACAGGTATTTCTCTTACCGTTGCCTTGTAGTTGATGTTGTCCATTGAACTGAAGTCCAGGCTCTTGGCGGCGCTGAGTTTGCCGTGCTCTGTGCTGGTGGTGCTCAGAGAGTCCAGGATCTCCTCCAATAGGTTCATCTGGCCCGTGTGGGAGGAGTCTGTGTCCAGCTCCAACGAATAGGATTCGTCGCTGTCCTCTGTGTAAGACGCCACCTCCCCACTGTCCTCAGACGAGATCCTGAAGGTGAGAAAATTACATTAGAAAAAACTCATCAGGAAATCAAATCAGCCAATTAAATTCAGCAAAATGAATCCGCAAATCAATGACTACATAAAATTCAGAAAATACACAAATCAATTCTGTATATAAATAATTAAATAAATAAGCCTGCAAATATTTCATCAGATCAATGATCATTTCATGAATATTGATCTGTCCAAGAGGCTATGATCCAAATGCAATAAGTGTACTTTAGGACTAAACCACTGGAGGGCAGCATTGGTATGGGTAGGAGGATGAAGAGGGATTAATACATAGATACATGTCAGATATCAGACATACTCAAACTACAGTACACTGGGACTCTATCGGCATCGGCATATTCTAAATCAGAGCCTTACTTGTTGGCAGTGTCCTCTTCATCGCCATCGATGGCAAAGTCAGGACATCCCATGGGACACTTGGTGTCATAATGCTGTAAAAAAACAAAAACACAACCAGCGTTCCTCAGGTGACTCATGGTGAATCCCATCTGAACATGACAACATCATGACTCTGGATGGTGATCGTGCTGTACTGTGTTTGTAACATGGAGACAGGGTGTTAATCACAGTCTAGTCCAGTCCACCCCACCCCAGTCCACCCTACCCCGAGCCATCCTATTCCAGTCCACCCTAATCCGGTAAAGCCTGCCCCAGTCCAGCCCAATATAATCCGCCCCACCCAGTCCACCCCAGCCTACCCCAGTCCAGTCCACCCCAGCCTACCCCAGTCCAGCCCAGATAAACCCAGTCCACCCAAGTCCAGCCCAGCCTACCCCAGTTCACCCCAGCCTGCCCCAGTCCAGCCCAGTCCACCCAAGTCCAGCCCAGCCTACCCCAGTCCAGCCCAGACAAACCCAGTCCACCCAAGTCCAGCCCAGCCTACCCCAGTTCACCCCAGTCCAGCCCAGACAAACCCAGTCCACCCTACCCTAGTTCACCCCAGCCTACCCCAGTTCCCCCCAGCCTACCCCAGTTCCCCCCAGCCTACCCCAGCCTACCCAAGTCCAGCCTACCCCAGTCCAGCCCAGTGCCTGGTACCTCAGATCCAATGTGTTTAATAAGCCACCTGTGTAACATGTTTAACGGCATCTCCCTCCTCCCCCATGAGCTCAGCCCCAGACCTGGTATTAAACATGCCTTTATCCACTGCACACGTGTGATCTTTTACTCAGTCTCTACCTCTCTTTAAATGTCCCTCTAATTCTCAGTCTCTACCTCTCTTTAAATGTCCCTCTAATTCTGTCTCTACCTCTCTTTAAATGTCCCTCTAATTCACAGTCTCTACCTCTCTTTAAATGTCCCTCTAATTCAGTCTCTACCTCTCTTTAAATGTCCCTCTAATTCACAGTCTCTACCTCTCTTTAAATGTCCCTCTAATTCAGTCTCTATCTCTCTTTAAATGCCTCTCTACCTCACTTTTCGTTTGTCTAGACCTCTCACACCGACTCTCCCTTTCTCCATTGTCCTCTACCATCATCTCTCCATCCCAGTCTCTCTCTCTACCTTCACACCCATATTTCACTCTCTATACGCAGCCTATAAAATCAGGTTTGCCACATTATCAAAGCCTGTAACTTTCCCTGGCTCCCAGAGAGCAACCATGACCTATGACAGAGATAAATAAATAAAGAGAGAGAGAGGACAGGTCCAATTGAGGGAGAGAAAGAGGAAAAAGGGGAACTAAAACCCCTGAAGACTGAGGGGAGGGGGGAAACATTAGGGCATTGCACCAACCTGGTCTTGATTAGCTGACACAGTGCCAGCCAGAAGGGAGGAATGTAACATGTTGCTGATCTCTGCTCAATTAGGTGCACACACACACACACACACACACACACACGTCATGGTTCTTGCTGCTATTTAGCCTGTTTATTTGAGCACTGGGGCGTGTTTAGGGAAGCGGGCCCTTTCAGTGTGTCTGATAGACCATACCCATCTCATAACCATACCCACCTCAACCCATCTCATAACCATACCCATCTCATAGACCATACCCATCTCATAACCATACCCACCTCAACCCATCTCATAGACCATACCCATCTCATAACCATACCCATCTCATAACCATACCCACCTCATAGACCATACCCATCTCATAACCATACCCATCTCATAACCATACCCACCTCAACCCATCCCATAACCATACCCATCTCATAGACCATACCCATCTCATAACCATACCCATCTCATAACCATACCCACCTCAACCCATCGCATAACCATACCCACCTCAACCCATCTCATAACCATACCCACCTCTACCCATCTCAACCCATCTCATAACCATACCTACCTCAACCCATCTCATAACCATATCCACCTCAACCCATCTAATATTCATACCCACCTCAACCCATCTCATAACCATACCCACCTCAACCCATCTCATAACCATACCCACCTCAACCCATCTCATAACCATACCCACCTCAACCCATCTCATAACCATACCCACCTCAACCCATCTCATAACCATACCCATCTCAACCCATCTCATAACCATACCCATCTCAACCCATCTCATAACCATACCCATCTCAACCCATCTCATAACCATACCCACCTCACCCATCTAATATTCATACCCACCTCAACCCATCTCATAACCATACCCACCTCAACCCATCTCATAACCATACCCACCTCAACCCATCTCATAACCATTACCCACCTCATCCAGCCCTCCCTTTCCTATGATCGTAATTGTATGCATGCTAGATTCCCGACCCCTACCTAAATACTGTAGGACGGACAAACGATACAGAAAACAGAAAGACATCTGCAAACAAAAGTAACCTGGATGAATACACACTATGAAACAAACATAACTGATTTATCATACAGTGGAAGTAGAATGGCTATTGGAGAAACAGTCCAGCCAAGCTAACCCAGAAACAGTCCAGCCAAGCTAACCCAGAAACAGTCCAGCCAAGCTAACCCAGAAACAGTCCAGCCAAGCTAACCCAGAAACAGTCCAGCCAAGCTAACCCAGAAACAGTCCAGCCAAGCTAACCCAGAAACAGTCCAGCCAAGCTAACCCAGAAACAGTCCAGCCAAGCTAACCCAGAAACAGTCCAGCCAAGCTAACCCAGAGATAAACATGCATCGCATGACAGACTGAGAGAAAACTGGAAAAGTCACTCTCTCCTCTGTCTCTACCTCTCTGTCTTGTTCTATTGGTCTCCATCTCACACTCAATTCAATTCAATTCAAGGGCTTTATTGGCATGGGAAACATGTGTTAACATTGCCAAAGCAAGTGAGGTAGACAACATACAAGTGAATATATAAAGTGAAAAACAACAACATTTAACAGTAAACATTACACATACAGAAGTTTCAAAACAGTAAAGACATTACAAATGTCATATTATATATATATACAGTGTTTTAACAATGTACAAATGGTTAAAGGACACAAGATAAAATAAATAAGCATAAATATGGGTTGTATTTACAATGGTGTTTGTTCTTCACTGGTTGCCCTTTTCTCGTGGCAACAGGTCACAAATCTTGCTGCTGTGATGGCACACTGTGGAATTTCACCCAGTAGATATGGGAGTTTTTCAAAATTGGATTTGTTTTCGAATTCTTTGTGGATCTGTGTAATCTGAGGGAAATATGTCTCTCTAATATGGTCATACATTGGGCAGGAGGTTAGGAAGTGCAGCTCAGTTTCCACCTAATTTTGTGGGCAGTGAGCACATAGCCTGTCTTCTCTTGAGAGCCATGTCTGCCTACGGCGGCATTTCTCAATAGCAAGGCTATGCTCACTGAGTCTGTACATAGTCAAGGCTTTCCTTAATTTTGGGTCAGTCACAGTGGTCAGGTATTCTGCCGCTGTGTACTCTCTGTGTAGGGCCAAATAGCATTCTAGTTTGCTCTGTTTTTTTGTTAATTCTTTCCAATGTGTTAAGTAGTTATCTTTTTGTTTTCTCATGATTTGGTTGGGTCTAATTGTGCTGCTGTCCTGGGGCTCTGTAGTGTGTGTTTGTGAACAGAGCCCCAGGACCAGCTTGCTTAGGGGACTCTTCTCCAGGTTCATCTCTCTGTAGGTGATGGCTTTGTTATGGAAGGTTTGTGAATCGCTTCCTTTTAGGTGGTTGTAGAATTTAACAGCTCTTTTCTGGATTTTGATCATTAGTGGGTATCGGCCTAATTCTGCTCTGCATGCATTATTTGGTGTTCTACGTTGTACACGGAGGATATTTTTGCAGAATTCTGCGTGCAGAGTCTCAATTTGGTGTTTGTCCCATTTTGTGAAGTCTTGGTTGGTGAGCGGACCCCAGACCTCACAACCATAAAGGGCAATGGGCTCTATGACTGATTCAAGTATTTTTAGCCAAATCCTAATTGGTATGTTGAAATCTATGTTTCTTTTGATGGCATAGAATGCCCTTCTTGCCTTGTCTCTCAGATCGTTCACAGCTTTGTGGAAGTTACCTGTGGTGCTGATGTTTAGGCCAAGGTATGTATAGGTTTTTGTGTGCTCTAGGGCAACAGTGTCTAGATGGAATTTGTATTTGTGGTCCTGGTGACTGGACCTTTTTTGGAACACCATTATTTTGGTCTTACTGAGATTTACTGTCAGGGCCCAGGTCTGACAGAATCTGTGCATAAGATCTAGGTGCTGCTGTAGGCCCTCCTTGGTTGGTGACAGAAGCACCAGATCATCAGCCAACAGCAGACATTTGACTTCGGATTCTAGCAGGGGGAGGCCGGGTGCTGCAGACTTTTCTAGTGCCCGCGCCAATTCGTTGATATATATGTTGAAGAGGGTGGGGCTTAAGCTGCATCCCTGTCTAACCCCACGACCCTGTGTGAAGAAATTTGTGTTTTTTGCCAATTTTAACCGCACACTTGTTGTTTGTGTACATGGATTTTATAATGTCGTATGTTTTACCCCCAACACCAATTTCCATCAGTTTGTATAGCAGTATTGAGTCGAAGGCTTTTTTGAAATCAACAAAGCATGAGAAGACTTTGCCTTTGTTTTGGTTTGTTTGGTTGTCAATTAGGGTGTGCAGGGTGAATACATGGTCTGTTGTACAGTAATTTGGTAAAAAGCCAATTTGACATTTGCTCAGTACATTGTTTTCATTGAGGAAATGTACGAGTCTGCTGTTAATAATAATGCAGAGGATTTTCCCAAGGTTACTGTTGACACATATTCCACGGTAGTTATTGGGGTCAAATGTGTCTCCACTTTTGTGGATTGGGGTGATCAGTCCTTGGTTCCAAATATTGGGGAAGATGCCAGAGCTAAGTATGATGTTAAAGAGTTTTAGTATAGCCAATTGGAATTTGTTGTCTGTATATTTGATCATTTCATTGAGGATACCATCAACACCACAGGCCTTTTTGGGTTGGAGGGTTTTTATTTTGTCCTGTAACTCTTTCAATGTAATTGGAGAATCCAGTGGGTTCTGGTAGTCTTTAATAGTTGATTCTAAGATCTGTATTTGATCATGTATATGTTTTTGCTCTTTATTCTTTGTTATAGAGCCAAAAAGATTGGAGAAGTGGTTTACCCATACATCTCCATTTTGGATAGATAATTCTTTGTGTTGTTGTTTGTTTAGTGTTTTCCAATTTTCCCAGAAGTGGTTAGAGTCTATGGATTCTTCAATTGCATTGAGCTGATTTCTGACATGCTGTTCCTTCTTTTTCCGTAGTGTATTTCTGTATTGTTTTAGGGATTCACCATAGTGAAGGCGTAGACTCAGGTTTTCCGGGGTCTCTATGTTTTTGGTTGGACAGGTTTCTCAATTTCTTTCTTAGATTTTTGCATTCTTCATCAAACCATTTGTCATTATTGTTAATTTTCTTCGGTTATCTATTTGAGATTTTTAGATTTGATAGGGAAGCTGAGAGGTCAAATATACTGTTAAGATTTTCTACTGCCAAGTTTACACCTTCACTATTACTGTGGAACGTTTTACCCAGGAAATTGTCTAAAAGGGATTGAATTTGTTGTTGCCTAATTGTTTTTTGGTAGGTTTCCAAACTGCATTCTTTCCATCTATAGCATTTCTTAATGTTACTCAGTTCCTTTGGCTTTGATGCCTCATGATTGAGTATTGCTCTGTTTAAGTAGACTGTGATTTTGCTGTGGTCTGATAGGGGTGTCAGTGGGCTGACTGTGAACGCTCTGAGAGACTCTGGGTTGAGGTCAGTGATAAAGTAGTCTACAGTACTACTGCCAAGAGATGAGCTATAGGTGTACCTACCATAGGAGTCCCCTCGAAGCCTACCGTTGACTATGTACATACCCAGCGTGCGACAGAGCTGCAGGAGTTGTGACCCGTTTTTGTTGGTTATGTTGTCATAGTTGTGCCTAGACGGGCATATGTGGGAGGGAATGCTGTCACCTCCAGGCAGGTGTTTGTCCCCCTGTGTGCTGAGGGTGTCAGGTTCTTGTCCGGTTCTGGCATTTAGGTCGCCACAGACTAGTACATGTCCCTGGGCCTGGAAATGATTGATTTCTCTCCCAGTCTGCATCTCTCTCTCTCCTCTGTCTCTACCTCTCTGTCTTGTTCTATTGGTCTCCATCTCACCCTCTCAGTCTGCATCTCTCTCTCTCCTCTGTCTCTACCTCTCTGTCTTGTTCTATTGGTCTCCATCTCACCCTCTCAGTCTGCATCTCTCTCTCCTCTGTCTCTACCTCTCTGTCTTGTTCTATTGGTCTCCATCTCACCCTCTCAGTCTGCATCTCTCTCTCTCCTCTGTCTCTACCTCTCTGTCTTGTTCTATTGGTCTCCATCTCACCCTCTCAGTCTGCATCTCTCTCTCTCCCTCTTCTATCCCTCTTTCTCTCATTACAGATGACTCAGCTGCAGTTGAAGAGAAATGGAGAGAGAGAGAGAGGGAGAGGTAGAGAGAGAGAGAAGGAGAGAGAGAGAGAGAGAGAAGGAGAGAGAGAGAGAAGGAGAGAGAGAGAAGGAGAGAGAGAAGGAGAGAGAGAAGGAGAGAGAGAAGGAGAGAGAGGGAGAGAGAGAGGAGAGAGAGAGAGAGAGAGGAGAGAGAGAGGGAGAAGGAGAGAGAGAGACAGTGAGAAGGAGAGAGAGAGAGAGAGAGAAAGAAGGAGAGAGAGAGAGAGAGAAAGAAGGAGAGAGAGAGAGAAGGAGAGAGCAGCGCCAGGAAAAGATGTAGCAAATTATGTGTAATACTGAAAATGAAAAGGTCCAGACTATTTCATGAAATCTGTCAGTTTGGAGGACAGATGAGAAACCCATTCGTTTGTTTAAACGCACACTAAATCACTAAGCTCACTGTTATGAGATGTGGTTCAATAGCTCCTCTGCAGGGTCACCTCTACTGGCATGACAATGGACCTTCTTACTATCTGTCAATATTTGTTTGAATAATGTTTAGTTCACTGATGCGATATACTCAATGGTGAGTTATTCTAGTCATTGTCAATACCTACGCAGCTACACATATTCTGTGGCAATAAATCATTTAAATGTACAGTAAGTTGACAGCCATCTTTTCACTTAACATAATTTATTGAAGTACAATTCTGGTGAAATAAAACCTGTATATTCAATATGGCAAATACTGCTAAGTCATCCTCTAAAAAAGGAACAGTGTCATGCTTTCCAAACGGACTGAGCCAAGATATCAAATCTATATTGAGGAGAGCTCATGCCAGTGACTCTATGAAACCTTCATGTACAATACAATAAATCTAGATTTCACCCCTCTGGTTATATGAGAGGAAAATAGTAATCACCGTCCAATTCAGACAGAAATATTTGGAGAAATAAACTTTTTCTCTCTCTCTCTCTCTCTCCTCGGTCTGCTTGACTAATTATGTGACGCGGCGAGCATGCGGCTGTGCACTGCGGGCAACGACGGATCGCCAGCGACATTAACTACCGGCTCTACATTATACATTTCATATGGTGTTTCTGAGTGGCCACTGATCTCACAGCTTGGCACACTACGTGAGATATGCCTGGAACATGCACACAAACCTTATAGACAGAGAGAAAGCGAAGGGAAAGAGAGAGAGAGAGCGAGAGAGGGGGGGGAGAGAAAGAGCGAGCGAGAGAGAGAGGGGGAGAGAAAGAGAAAGCGAGAGAGGGGAGGGGGGAGAAAGAAAGAGCGAGAGAGAGGTGGGGAGGGGAGGGGGTGAGCGGGAGAGAGAAAGAAGGGAGAGATAGAAAGAGAGAGGGGGGAGAGAAAGAGCGCGAGAGGGGGGAGGGAGAGAGAGGGGGGAGAGAGAGTGAGAGAGGTGGGGGAGGGGGAGAGGGGGAGAGAAAGAGGGAGAGAGAGGGGGGGAGAGAAAGCGAGAGAGGGGAGGGGGGGAGGGGAGAGAAATAGGGAGAGAGAGGGGGGAGAGAAAGCGAGAGAAGGTGGGGGGAGGGGGAGAGTGCGATGGCGAGAGAGAGGGGGAGAGAGAGCGCAAGAGCAAGAGGAGGAAGGGGAGAGGAAAAGAGAGAGGAGAGGGGGAGAAACAGAGAGAGTGAGGGGGAGGGGAGAGGAGGAGAGAAACAGAGAGAGGAGGAGAGAACTGGAGCAATAGAGAAAGAGCGAGCGAGAGAGAGAGGGAGGGGGATAGAATGAGAGAAAGAGGGGAGGGGGGAGATAGAGAGTAAGAGCGAGAGAAAGAGGGGGAGTGGGAGAGAAAGCGAGAGAGATGGGAGAGGGGGAGAGAAAGAGGGGGGGAGGGCGAGAGAGAGAGAAAGAGCTAGAGAGAAAGGGGGAGAAAGAGAGCGTGAGAGATAGGGGAGGGGGAGAGAAAGAGAGAGAGGGGGAGAGAGTGGGAGAAAGAGGGGGGAGGGGGAGAGAAAGAGAGAGAGGGGGGAGAGAGTGGGAGAAAGAGGGGGGAGGGGGAGAGAGTGGGAGAAAGAGGGGGTGGAGGGGGAGAGAGAGAGCGAGAGAGAGAGAGGGGAGGGGGATAGCAAGAGAGAGGGCGGGGGGAGTGGGAGAGAGGGGGGATAGAGAACTGGAGCGAGAGAGCTAGGGATGGAGACGCATGGCCAAGTCTGTCTTTCTGTTAGACATACAACTACAGACGCTGTTTGAGGCAGGATCCACTGCCTGCCTGTCCAACTGGCTGCCTCTGAAAGCACACTCTTTTTAACAAACCGGCTAAAAGAAAAGGATTGTGCACATTTAGCAAAAAAATCAAGTGTTCCTATAAAATCAGCAAGCGTGTCAGTGGATGTATGCAGTACTTCAAAGATACCAGCAGGCGGTAGTTTAGATTCAGCCAAAAATCTCACAGGCCAGAGACTACAAATAACCACCAAAACACACACACACACACACACAGACAGGCTCCAATCTCCTCATGATCACCATACAGATGTGTGTAGTTTCTCCCCATTAGAACGGAAGCAGAAAAACAAACTGTCCGCACTAGTCAAACACTCTCCATTCAACAAACACACAGACACACACAAAGTATCTCTCTTATGCTGGTCAACAAACACACACACACACACACACACACACACACACACACACACACGGTAGAGGTAGAGACACCATCACTCCAACCACAAGCCTGCTATCACTACACATTTCACCATCTCTCTCACAGCTAACATACTGCTGCAGCAACTAAAACACACACACGTAAGCCTCACACATCCCCCCCCATCCACACCCACACACAAACGCCTCACACCCCGCCCCCCCAACACACACACGTACGCCTCACACATCCCCCCCCACACACACACGTAAGCCTCACACCCCCCCCCCCCCCAACACACACACGTACGCCTCACACATCCACCCCCACACACACACGTACGCCTCACACATCCCCCCCCACACACACACGTAAGCCTCACACAACCCCCCCCCCCCCCACACACACACGTACATACGCCTCAAAAAGAGAGGAGACATATACCTCCAAACACTATTTACACCAACACTTACACTACAGTTACACTACACTTATACTAAAGTAGCACTCACTTCCGTCATCATGAAGTGCTTTGAGAGACTAGTCAAGGACCATATCACCTCCACCCTACCTGACACCCTAGACCCACTCCAATTTGCTTACCGCCCAAATAGGTCCACAGACGATGCAATCTCAACCACACTGCACACTGCCCTAACCCATCTGGACAAGAGGAATACCTATGTGAGAATGCTGTTCATCGACTACAGCTCGGCATTCAACACCATAGTACCCTCCAAACTCGTCATCAAGCTCGAGACCCTGGGTCTCAACCCCGCCCTGTGCAACTGGGTACTGGACTTCCTGACGGGCCGCCCCCAGGTGGTGAGGGTAGGCAACAACATCTCCACCCCGCTGATCCTCAACACTGGGGCCCCACAAGGGTGCGTTCTGAGCCCTCTCCTGTACTCCCTGTTCACCCACGACTGCGTGGCCACGCACGCCTCCAACTCAATCATGAAGTTTACGGACGACACAACAGTGGTAGGCTTGATTACCAACAACGACGAGACGGCCTACAGGGAGGAGGTGAGGGCCCTCGGAGTGTGGTGTCAGGAAAATAACCTCACACTCAACGTCAACAAAACTAAGGAGATGATTGTGGACTTCAGGAAACAGCAGAGGGAACACCCCCCTATCCACATCGATGGAACAGTAGTGGAGAGGGTAGTAAGTTTTAAGTTCCTCGGCGTACACATCACAGACAAACTGAATTGGTCCACCCACACAGACAGCATCGTGAAGAAGGCGCAGCAGCGCCTCTTCAACCTCAGGAGGCTGAAGAAATTCGGCTTATCACCAAAAGCACTCACAAACTTCTACAGATGCACAATCGAGAGCATCCTGGCAGGCTGTATCACCGCCTGGTACGGCAACTGCTCCGCCCACAACCGTAAGGCTCTCCAGAGGATAGTGAGGTCTGCACAACGCATCACCGGGGGCAAACTACCTGCCCTCCAGGACACCTACACCACCCGATGTCACAGGAAGGCCATAAAGATCATCAAGGACAGCAACCACCCGAGCCACTGCCTGTTCACCCCGCTATCATCCAGAAGGCGATGTCAGTACAGGTGCATCAAAGCTGGGACCGAGAGACTGAAAAACAGCTTCTATCTCAAGGCCATCAGACTGTTAAACAGCCACCACTAACATTGAGTGGCTGCTGCCAACACACTGACTCAACTCCAGCCACTTTAATAATGGGAATTGATGGGAAATGATGTAAAATATATCACTAGCCACTTTAAACAATGCTACCTAATATAATGTTCCCTACATTATTCATCTCATATGTATATACTGTACTCTATATCATCTACTGCATCCTTATGTAATACATGTATCACTAGCCACTTTAACTATGCCACTTTGTTTACATACTCATCTCATATGTATATACTGCACTCAATACCATCTACTGTATCTTGCCTATGCCGCTCTGTACCATCACTCATTCATATATCCTTATGTACATATTCTTTATCCCCTTTACACTTGTGTCTATAAGGTAGTAGTTTTGGAATTGTTAGTTAGATTACTTGTTGGTTATTACTGCATTGTCGGAACTAGAAGCACAAGTATTTCGCTACACTCGCATTAACATCTGCTAACCATGTGTATGTGACAAATAACATTAACATCTGCTAACCATGTGTATGTGACAAATAACATTTGATTTGATTTGATTTAAAGTTACACTAAAGTTATACTAGTTATACTACGGTTACACTAAAGTTATACTACAGGTATACTACAGTTATACTAGTTACAGTACAGTTATACTAGTTATACTACAGTTATACTACAGTTACAGTAGTTATACTACAGTTATACTACAGTTATACTAGTTATACTACAGTTATACTAGTTATACTAGTTACAGTACAGTTATACTACAGTTATACTACAGTTATACTAGTTATACTAGTTATACTACAGTTATACTAGTTATACTAGTACAGTACAGTTATACTACAGTTATACTACAGTTATACTACAGTTATACTACAGTTATACTACAGTTATACTACAGTTATACTAGTTACAGTACAGTTATACTAGTTATACTAGTTACAGTACAGTTATACTACAGTTATACTACAGTTATACTACAGTTATACTACAGTTATACTAGTTACAGTACAGTTATACTAGTTATACTACAGTTATACTACAGTTATACTACAGTTATACTACAGTTATACAGTTACAGTACAGTTATACTACAGTTATACTAGTTACAGTACAGTTATACTACAGTTATACTACAGTTATACTAGTTATACTACAGTTATACTACAGTTATACTAGTTATACTACAGTTATACTACAGTTATACTACAGTTATACTAGTTATACTACAGTTATACAGTTACAGTACAGTTATACTACAGTTATACTACAGTTATACTAGTTACAGTACAGTTATACTACAGTTATACTAGTTACAGTACAGTTATACTACAGTTATACTACAGTTATACTACAGTTATACTAGTTATACTACAGTTATACTAGTTATACTACAGTTATACTACAGTTATACTACAGTTATACTACAGATATACTAGTTACAGTACAGTTATACTACAGTTACACTAAAGTTATACTACAGTTATACTAGTTACAGTACAGTTATACAGTTATACTACAGTTATACTACAGTTATACTGCAGTTATACTACAGTTATACAGTTACACTACAGTTATACTAGTTATACTACAGTTATACTGCAGTTATACTGCAGTTATACAGTTACAGTACAGTTATACTACAGTTATACTACAGTTATACTAGTTACAGTACAGTTATACAGTTATACTACAGTTATACTAGTTATACTACAGTTATACTGCAGTTATACTACAGTTATACAGTTACACTACAGTTATACTGCAGTTATACTAGTTATACTACAGTTATACTACAGCTATACTAGTTACACTACAGTTATACTACAGTTATACTACAGTTATACTAGTTATACTACAGTTATACTGCAGTTATACAGTTACACTACAGTTATACTACAGTTATACTACAGTTATACTACAGTTATACTACAGTTATACTACAGTTATACTAGTTACAGTACAGTTATACTACAGTTATACTACAGTTATACTAGTTATACTACAGTTATACTACAGTTATACTAGTTATACTACAGTTATACTACAGTTATACTATAGTTATACTAATTATACTACAGTTATACTATAGTTATACTAATTATACTACAGTTACACTACAGTTATACTACAGTTATACTAGTTACACTACAGTTATACTAGTTACACTAGTTACACTACAGTTATACTAGTTACACTAGTTACACTACAGTTATACAGTTACAGTAGTTATACTAGTTATACTACAGTTATACTACAGTTATACTAGTTACACTAGTTATACTACAGTTATACTACAGTTATACTAGTTACACTACAGTTATACTAGTTACACTACCGTTATACTACAGTTATACTAGTTATACTAGTTATACTACAGTTATACTAGTTACACTACAGTTACACTACAGTTATACTAGTTACACTACAGTTATACTAGTTACACTAGTTACACTAGTTACACTACAGTTATACTAGTTACACTACAGTTATACTAGTTACACTACAGTTATACTAGTTATACTAGTTACACTACAGTTATACTAGTTATACTAGTTACACTACAGTTATACTAGTTACACTACAGTTATACTAGTTACACTACAGTTATACTAGTTACACTACAGTTATACTAGTTACACTGCAGTTATACTAGTTACACTAGTTACACTACAGTTATACTAGTTACACTACAGTTATACTAGTTATACTAGTTACACTACAGTTATACTAGTTATACTAGTTACACTACAGTTATACTAGTTACACTACAGTTATACTAGTTATACTAGTTACACTACAGTTATACTAGTTACACTACAGTTATACTAGTTACACTACAGTTACACTAGTTATACTACAGTTATACTAGTTACACTAGTTACACTACAGTTACACTAGTTACACTACATTTATACTAGTTACACTACAGTTATACTAGTTACACTACAGTTATACTAGTTACACTACAGTTACACTACAGTTATACTAGTTACACTACAGTTACACTAGTTACACTACAGTTATACTAGTTACACTACAGTTATACTAGTTACACTACAGTTATACTAGTTACACTACAGTTACACTAGTTACACTACAGTTATACTAGTTACACTACAGTTATACTAGTTACACTACAGTTTGGTGTTGAGGTAAAGGTAAAGGTATTGTATATTGTTTGGGATGAATGTATGGGTTGGGTACAGGGCAGCAGGCTCGAGTATGGATCTGGGTTAGATGCAGGTCACAGGAAAAGAGAGATGGCCATCGGAGCTCCATCTGTCTACATTGAAGGTTACAGGGGATGAGGATTGGGTCTGGGGTATGAGTTTGATTGAACAATTGATCTGAAGACCTGCCTAACACACACACACCACAGAGAAACCAGTACTCTGGGACATGCCATCCTGTGTGTGCCTGCACCAGCAGTCCCTGGGGTCCCGTTACTGTGACAGAGCTCAGAGCAAGGAGGGAGGTGTGTGTGTGTGTGGTCTTGTATTACTATCCTTTTCGGTACTGGAAATCCCCCAAAGTCCCCAAAAGGATAGTAAAACAAATAATTAGGGTTAGGGGTTAAGGGTTAGGGGTTAAGGTTAGGGGTTTAGGGTTAGGGGTTAAGGTTAGGGGTTTAGGGTTAGGGTTAGGGGTTTAGGGTTAAGGGTTAAGGGTTAGGGGTTAAGGTTAGGGGTTTAGGGTTAGGGTTAGGGGTTTAGGGTTAGGGGTTAAGGGTCTAGGGTTAGGGGTTAAGGTTAGGGGTTTAGGGGTTAAGGTTAGGGGTTTAGGGTTAGGGGATTAGGGTTAGGGGTTTAGGGTTAGGGGTTTAGGGTTAGGGGTTTAGGGTTAGGGATTAAGGTTAGGGGTTTAGGGTTAGGGGTTAAGGTTAGGGGTTTAGGGTTAGGGGTTTAGGGGTTAAGGTTAGGAGTTTAGGGTTAGGGGTTAAGGTAGGGGTTTAGGGTTAAGGGTCTAGGGTTAGGGGTTAAGGTTAGGGGTTTAGGGGTTAAGGGTTTAGGCTTAGGGGTTTAGGGTTAGGGTTAGGGTTAGGGTGTGTGTGTGTGTGTGTGTGTGTGTGTGTGTGTGTGTGTGTGTGTGTGTGTGTGTGTGTGTGTGTGTGTGTGTGTGTGTGTGTGTGTGTGTGTGTGTGTGTGTGTGTGTGTGTGTGTTTGAATTTGTGTGTGTGTATATAGGTGGGACGTAAAGGACCCACTATCACATATTGAGTCGACAACCAAGCAATCACCATGCAAACTACATCTAGCAGGAGCTTTGTAGAAAGCGAAAGAGAGACCCTTGAATTGAATTGAGAGACCGTGAGAGAGAGGGTGAGAGAGAGAGTGAGAGAGAGAGAGGAGTGACAGCAAGAGAGAGAGACAGAGAGAGAGAGAGAGAGAGAGAGAGGAGTGACAGCGAGACAGAGAGAGAGAGAGAGAGAGAGAGAGAGAGAGAGAGAGAGAGAGAGAGAGTGAGAGAGAGAGAGGAGTGACAGCAAGAGAGAGAGAGCAGAGAGAGA